>NC_088921.1:71195000-71557500 GCF_038396675.1 Hydra vulgaris | reverse complement strand
ATATGGTATACTAAATAAGGATGTTGGCTAGCACAATGGCACTGCGTATACTGCAGAATTCCCTTTGGTTTTAAATTCCTAAAACTCAATGAATTTCTAATTTTCTGTAGAACAATAACAATAAATATTCCAAATATTGAAGTAATGCTGTTTAATATATATTCCTGTCTAACACCCAGTAAATATATTTATTTTATTGAACCACATAAACATGTATTACTTACTCTACCAAGGTTATTTAACTTTGAAATAGAGCACCCTTTTGGTATGCTTGTTCCGTAAATGACAGAGCTAATATCAGAACTTTCAACGCTTGCAGAGCTAGTATTATATGAATCGTAATCAATTATAAAATAATTTATTACAGGTGTTATAGAACGTGGTAGAACCTCAAATGAAGACTCATCATCACATTTTTGTCCATCATTGTAATTATTAAATGAGTTTAGACAATTTAAAACTGTTTCAGATCCAGTAAAAGTGGATAATTCTAATTCATCATCACTTGAAGAATCACTAGTGGTTTCAGAGTAAATCAACATTTTCTTGAGCGAGAATAACCTTTTTGCATACTACAAAAAGACATATATTCAAATATATAACATTTTTTCATATATTTTATAAGTTACATTTTTTTAATTTTCATAACTAAATTATTTAATTTTTATAAAACAGTAAAAACAAAACATAAAAACAGTATAAAACATTAAAAAAAATAATAACAATATCATTCTGTATATATATATATATATATATATATATATATATATATATATATATATATATATATATATGTATTTGTGTGTGTGTGTATTATTTATGGAAGATTAGTCTGAATATCCACATTTGTTTAAAATAAAAATTATATTTATATGAAATAATTTAAATATAAATTAAAAGTGAAAATTAATTTTAACTTATATATATATATATATATATATATATATATATATATATATATATGTATATATATATATATATATATATATATATATATATGTATATATATATATATATATATAACATATATATATATATATATATATATATATATATATATATATATATATATATATATATATATATATAACTTATTTTTTTTCTTATTCTTATTTTTTATTTTTTCTGTGTTTTATTTGTTGTGTTATCATTTTTTATTTTTAGGTGTCGCTCCATTGACTAGTTATATATATAAATTAAATTAGAAAGATATTGAATATTGATTAGGATACATAGTTTATCCGTTAAATGAAATGAAGTATTTTTTTTTTAAAAGGTAGATTTAATCTTAGACTAGATATACTAATTGCAAAAAAAGTAAAAACAAGCTCAAGTAAAAAATGTAAAAAAAACTCACTTAGATCATCTCCGACAACACATAAATAATTATATAAATTTTATTATATAAATGAAGGAAAAAACTACAAATCTTATTATAAGATTTGTAGTTTTTTCCTTCATTTATTTCTTAAAAAGATCTTAGTAAGATCTTAATAAGATCCTAATAAGTTATTCAAAGAAATATTTCTCACAAAACTTATTAAGATACAATTAAGTTCTTACTAATTTATGTAAGATAAGAAAGATCATACAGATCTTTATAAGATTTGCAAGATTTATCGCTCTGGGGTGGCATAATTTCTTTTGTAGTATATGTTATTGCTAAACTTAGTTGTTCTCCAAATAATAGCACAGTGTTGACATTGCTGCTAGTGGATGTTTCTTCAGTTAGATCTTCTTTGGAATTGGATGACCCATACAATCTATCGAATATTTCTCTAGCAGTTTTAAAAAGAAGCATATTTTTCACGCAGTGGCTACAGTACCGGCTGCATATTTTGAAACCCTATACAGGCTCAGAATAGGCAGAAAAATGAGCAATCAGATTTGCTGATTTTGAAAGAACTTCAAAGTAATGATATACTATGTTTATCAATACAAGTCATGTGTTACTATCAACACAGGAAATTCATTGTATTTTAGTACTCTTTAGAGTATTTAAAATGTATCAAAATCTATTTGTACAAGAGAATTTTCACTCGTAAAAATTTAAATAAAGTTTATCTTGGTGATAAAGATTATATTGTTAATTTTAAGAAACGAAAAAAAAAATGTGTCGAAGTAAATTGTTGAAAAAATCTACAAATGTGTTTCTCTTAAAATATGCTCTTGGCCTTAAAGTATTCTCAAATACATAATTCAAATATATAAATATGTTGTACGAGACTAATAGTGAAGCACTTTTGCATACAAAGTTTATATGCAGTTTTTCGTGACTACTGGTGAAGACCTTTATTTATAAACTGATTTACATGTTTATTATAAAGGGTTGAAAATTAGAGTTTTTTAAAAAAGAAAATTTGTACTAATTGCAAAACTAGTTTACATGTCAATATATGAGCTCTGAGGAGATTTTGTTTTCATGCTTTGTTTCAACCATAGTTTGGAGGAGGCTGAAATATTTTTTTATTACGTAACTTTAATAAAACATCGTGTTAAACCATTAAAAACGTTTTTTAAATTTATAAAAATTTTGGCAGGCTGCATTAAGTTATAAAATATTTTAAAATTTAACAAAAGAAGTGATATTTATGTTTGTCTACAGAACAGTAATTTTTGTACAGTTACATATAAACACTGACATTAAAAGCAAGAAAAAGTATTGAAGTCAAATAAATTAACCAAATAAAAGTGGATTATGGCATAAATAAAGGTGGATTATGGTAAATGATTGTGGCATTTTTTGTATTGCAGTAATTGAAAAAAAAAAAAGATTTAAAAAACTAAACTAAGTGATTAAAATCGATTGTTTTAATGAAAAAAGAGTAATAAAAAAAAGAAAAGAAAATTATCAAAAAAAAGAACAAAATAAGTTGTCATGCTATGAATATTTTTGCTATTATAAAATGTGTTTTGTATGTATAAACTTTTGAAATATTTCACTTGAATTTGCATGTGTGCAATTTTGTAAGATTTCTTAATGTGTTTCTCATCAAATATAATGTCCGTGTTCTATAAAGCATACTCGATACAAAGTTTAAATGCAATTGCACCAGACTACTGGTAAAGTACTTAAAATATGCAAAGTATAAATTTTAAGCTGAGGTAGAGGTTGTTTTAAGCTCGTTACTGCATCTTTATACCAAGTTGTTAATTATAAACAGTTTAACATTTAAAATTTTGGAAAAAGAAAATTTTTACAGATGTTTTGCCAAACTAGCTTACATGTTTCATATTAATCTACGAACCCTGAAGAAGTTACTGTTCAACCTAAATTTTGAGAAGGCTGATAAGGCGTACATCAATATTTTTCTTTATATATATTATATAGGATGAAAATGGGAAATTATTCTAATAGAGATAACTTGAATAATAAATTGGATAATAATCTATTGGAAAGTTTAACAAAAAAAGTGATACTTGTTTTTTCACTGAACATTAAAACTTTACTATGTATTAAAGTCAAAAAGTTTAACCAAATAAAGGTGAATTATGGCAATTTTTGTAATAAAAATAACTTCATCAAAATTAGCTTTTACATTTGAAGAAGCAAGTTTTCAAAAAAATTATTAATACTACATCAAAATAAAACATAACGCATCTCTGTTTTATATTAATAAACAAGAGATATTCACAGAAATTTAAAATAAGAACACTTGTTTTTATAAGTTATATTAAAAATTACATAATAAAACTATAAAAAAAATTTTTAAATATGGAGTACATTTTATTTAAGATTTTTTTTCTTATTTCTATCTCTTTTGGAGTATATAATGTAAAATAAATTATTAGCATTATAAATATATAAAATTTATTAAAGTTTGCTGCTTTATTTAATATTATTTACCATCAGTTGCTATTAAAGGATACACATTTTATATTAAAATATGTTAATTATAGAATATAATAACAACTATTTTGTTCAGGGTAAAAGCTATATATCAACAAACATGTATTGAGTTTTGAAATTGAAATAAACAACAACATTAGCTTGCATGTTTGCAATCTTTCTTGTTTCTACCTTTTTACACTTAATTTTTCATAAAGGCGTTGTAAGTTGAGAGTTATTGCTTTTGGTAATTAGTTTACTATTTTAAAACACACTTGTGGACATCAGGTTATAGATTTTTTCTAATAGCTTATTATGCTACAATGCTTTGTGATCTTTTATTACTATACATTACCAAAGGATATCTAAATTTACTCTTGCTTACAATTGCTTTCAATTTAAGAGTGTTGCAAATCATCTGGGGTAGCTATAACAACCAATAAGCAATACTCTCAAATTTTTTTAGTGTTGTATATGATTTATATATGGGAGTAATAAGTGTAAAGTTCTAAAAAGAAATTAGGCTATTGTTTCAAAATACTTTTCTAGCTAAATGATTGGATAAATGGGAACTTAATTTGAAAAAAATTTACCAAGTTAATAATAGTCTATTGATATTAGTAGGTAAATTTTAAAACTCTTTTAAAAAATCATTCGTATGAGAATCACAGCATAGTCATGTTTCACCATCTGGTTTATAGTTTGTTACAATGGTTGTCTTTTTAATATCTTGGAATTAGAAAAAAAAATGAATTTTTGAAAATCTTTTTTTTTAAGAAAAAATTCTGAAAATCACGGATGTTTTGAGTTGTGAGGGTTTGTATAAGTATTTGTACTATATTGGGGGTCGTCCATAAAGTACGTACGCTCATAGGGGGGAGGGGGGGTCTTCAAAAAGCGTACGAAAGCGTATGGGAGGGGGGGGGGGAGGGTTCAATTTAAAAGTACGTACTTCGATTTTCTAATTTATCACCATTAACCAGCTAATCAATAGAAAAGTTACATTCTGACTAAAGATTCTAGTTTGCCAACATAGTTTTCCTCTATGCACACACATGTATGGGCGCCCTCAGAATTTTTTGATGTTCCAGATAGGACACTTTCACACATCGTGCAAACTCATAACTTAAGTTTGTTTATACCTATGCCAAATGAGGAGGCCTTGCAAAATATCGGGATGGCGGAGGCCTGTGAACAAAAAGCCTTAAAACGCTTACCCTCCCGACCCCCAAAATGAGAGGGGTGTAAATTTTGCATGGTTATAACTTTTAGATTTGGAAAAAAATTTGGATGGCCTCCGCCATCCAAATTTTTTGCAAGGCCACCTCATTTGGCATATTAACAAACTTAAGTTTGCACGTTGTGTGAAAGTGTTCTATCATCAAAAATCAAAACATCAAAAAATCCTGAGGGGGCCCATGCACACATGCCCGCCCTTATATACTGGCCCTGAGTAAGACCTGAGGGCCGTGGTTGATGGGACGGAGTCACCCCAAAAAAAACGTGTCAATGGCGTCTCAAAGACCGCTAGGTTTTGCTAAAATAAAAAGTTTCTTAAAATAGCAAAAGGGCACAAAATTTGCTGTTGCTCCCTCCCACTGGGTTTTACCCTTTGTTTTCAATATTACTGATCTCACCTTAGACTCGTTTTTTACTTACTAAAGAGGGGTGCCTGAAAAAAACGTCCACCTTAAGTATAGTTTATTTACATTTGATTCGTTAAAAAAACAAAAAAAGTTTTCCTAGATTTCATCGAGAATCGAACCTGGATCTCCGTCGACTATAGCCGCCGACTATAAACCTTTCGCCCAAATACACACTTACATTTGGAAATTTTAAATTTATTTAAATTATTATTTGCATTTATACTTAAAGACGTTTTTAAAATGCGTAAGCAAAAAGCTTTGCGGTAGTATAAAGCTTTGCGGTAGTATAAATCTAAGTTACCCTCCGTCTTTTTTTTTTTTAATTAAACTTTTTAATTAACAAAAAAAAAACAGGAGGGATGGGGGGGGGTATTTGAGGGGGGGTATTTGAGAAACGTACGTACTTTTAAGGGGGGGTGGGGACATAAAAGTAAGCATGGCAACAGGGGGGAGGGGGGGTCAAATTTCAAAATTTTTGGCGTACGTACTTTATGGACGACCCCTTGCACAAAATTGGATAGAAAAATCATAATTTTTTTGCAATTATTATTTGGTTTTTTATGAAATTACTCAAATTCACTTTTATTATTCAACATACGCGCTAAAGCCTCTCTTTCAAAATCAGCGAATCAGATTGCGCATATCTCTGCCTATTCTGAGTCTGTATAGGGTTTCAAAATATGCGTACCGGCTGCTGGATCTCTAACGCCAGCAGCTAGAGTACCGGCTGGTCTGGGTTCTAACTTATTAGTATCTACGTGTCCGTAAATAATAACTAATTTTTGAATGTGATAAGCGGTGGGAACAATGTAATGTAACTTCAATTTAAATGTACAGCAGCTATTAAAAGATGTAAAAAATATAATTTTCTCTGAATTAAGAGTTTGATTTATAATTTGAATTAAAAAACTTATTATTACTGTAATTTAAAATGAAATGCATTAATCATTAACTTTTCCTAGATTATCGTTTTCAAATAAACTCAATCTAAAATCACTAAACACCTAAACTTCAGACTAAGTGGCCAAAAACTCTTTCCTGTAATTTCTTTAAAGTATCTTGGAATCAAAACTGACTCGAATCTATCCTTTTCCTCTCACCATAAAGACTTAGCACTGAAACTATCTAGATCTAATGGGATGCTATCCAAAATTCGACATTATGTCAACCATGAAACTCTGCTCAACATATACCATGCTATTTTTGGATCACATTTACGATATGCTTTTCAAGTTTGGGGACAAAGCTAGACAAAAGATTTTTTAAGAATATCTAATCTGCAAAGCAAGGCATTAAAAATAATATACTTTCAGCAATATCGCTGTAATTCTAATATCCTATACTTTCTATCCAAAATTCTAAAATTGTGTGATCTTGCTCATTTATTAAATTGCCTATTTGTCTGGAATAGCAAGCAAGTAAACCTCCCTTCCTCATTTTGTAATTTCTTTACCACTATAAAATGTTCTCGCTACTATCTTCGATCTTGTAGTAACCTTAAATTATCTATCCCAAATCATTCTTCGCTAAAGTACGGTCACAAATCAATCACAAACCAATGCGTAAAATCTTGGAATAAATTACCTCTTCACCTTAAATCCCTAAACCCTATTACACAGTTTAAAACCCATCTTCATGCTTTTATTTTGGAGAGATACTGTTTGTAAAATGTTGGTATTATTGTGGGTCATTATAGGTATTGCTTTTGTATTGTTATTTGTGATATAAATACTATTATAACATTATTCTATATGTGTGTAAGTATGTGTGTATGTATATATATGCGCGTGTATATGTGTTTGTACATATGTATGTAGGTATGTGTCTATTTGTATATATATATATATATATATATATATATATATATATATATATATATATATATATATATATATATATATATATATGAGTGCGTGTGTATGTGTGTAAATGTATGTATGTATATATGTGTGTAGGTGTATGTATTTATGTATGTGTATATGGGTATGTATGCTGTATGTATATGTGTGTTTATATGTATATGTGTATGTGTGTGTGTTTATATGTATGTGTGTGTATATGTATATATGTATATGTGTATATGTATGTGTGTATGAATATATATGTACATGTATATATATATATATATGTATGTACATATATATACATATATATATATATATATATATATGTGCTCGTATATGAATAATGTATATATGTATGTATGTATGTGTATGTGTATATATATTTGTGTGTATATGTGTGTGTGTTTTTTTTGTGTGTGTTTGTGTGTGTGTGTGTATATATATATATATATATATATATATATATATATATATATATGTTTATGTATATGCATATGTGTGTATGCATGTATGTGTGTATGTATGTGGGTATATGTTTGTGTGTGTGCATGTGTATGTATATATATATATATATATATATATATATATATATATATATATATATATATATATATATATATATATATATATATACATAAGTTATACATTTTTTGTAACAATAACTTTTATTATTATTATTATTATTGTTAAATTTTGATAAATACTAATGTTGTTCCTTATTATTATTGTTTTATATCATTATATAAATATATTCCTAATAATTACTGTCATTCATAATTTATTATTATTAATATCAACTGAATTTGTATTTACTTTATAATATTATAATATATGTTGTTAATAATGCTATTTTTATATTATTACTAATTATTAATCTGTTATTATTACTGATACTTTTTTAATTTATAGTTATGGTTTATATTATTGTTGTTAGTATTATTTTTGTGGTTAACATAGTTATATAACTTTTACAGTTACTATTATTTCTTCCTTTTCTTACAATTATCACCTTTTATCTGACTTTACTTTTCTTTTTACTATCACTATTTATTATAATAATACTTGATAGGTGTTTACTTAAGATTACTATTTTAAATATCCTTGATGTAAGATCTCTATTCAGAATAAATTTGATTTGATTTGATTTAATTTGATTTATATCTAAGAATATTTGTAATTATTTGCATGTAATAATTTAATGCATGTAACTAATTACAAATATTCTTAGAGTTGGGAAAAGTCATATGTAATAGTTTACCTACATTTATTCTTAAGCTTATCCCAAAATATACTATTATTAACAAAATATACTATTATAAAATTAATTTATACTATAATAACAAAAAAAAGTACTTTTCTGAATTTTTTGTTTTTAAATAAGTTTAAATAAAAAAGGAATTTTTAGTTAATCAGATCATAAGTATTTTGAATTTATTTTGGTTACCTTATGAGGTAACCAAAACACTTTCAAAATATTTTTGGTTACCTTATGAGGTAATTAAAACATTCTTTTGTTTTTGTTACCTTATGAGGTAACCAAAACACATTCAAAATACTTTTAATCTGATTAACTTTGTAATTGATTTGGCAATTTTTACTTGAGCAATTTCAACTAGAGGTGATGGAGTGATTAATACAAAACTTTGATTGTATTCTAAAAGCAAATTAAAAAAGCGACTTTCATTATATGACTTTCAATATATTTAATGTTTATTTTGTAGGGTAAAAAAAAAGTTTTATTTAAACTTATTTAAAAAAAAAAAAATTTCAGAAAAGTACTTTTTTTTGTTAGATTTTTTGATACTTTTAATTATTTATAAATTGCAATATCGATTTAAGTGATAAACATTTAACAACCTATGTTGGTAGCTGGCTTAAAATCTTAAACCTCATTTGAACCATAAACTCCAATTCAAGTTTATTAAAAATATCCACTTAACCCAACTTTTAATAAAGTAATCCATCAGAGATTTATTTTGAGTCTTTGATTTTTGTGGCACGCAATGATAAATTAAACACATTTATAATGTGTCTAGTTGTTTTTTAAGAAAATTAAGTTCTAGGTAAACCTGCAATAGTTATATATTTTTTGCTTATTGCAATCTTATAAGTGGAAACTTTTTAAACATTATAGAATATTCATTGGTTTCAGTTCGTGCATCCACTATCCAACAAGCTGACAAATAGTACTTAATGGTTTATTTTTATGGGTGAGATAATACAAATAATATTAGGCTTAACTGCAGATTTAGCAAATTTTATTTTAATAATGAAATTTTAACTCTCCTAAAATCAGTAAGGTTTAGTAAATTATGTTGGATAAAAAACTTTTCCTTTAAATCCTATCACTCATATTTATTAAAGAATTAGACTCATCAGTTGTTATGTTAGAAAAAGTACGGGATTGTGTCAATTGGAACTTGTTTCTAGTATTTTTCATGCTATACTTGGTTGTCATTTGAAATATGCGTGCCCGACAAACTAAAAAATAATCGTTATCTATATTTCCTTTTTTCAGATTAAAGCCATTAACATTATCCATTAAAAATTTCACTTGTCAAAGATCTTGAAATAATTAACAAACAATATGATGTTGTATATCATATATCTATGATATTTAATTGTAACATAACCATAACTGTGTATTTAAAACTGGAAAACAAAAAGAAATTTTTTTACTTTTTCACTGAAGATGAAAATGTGTCATTAGTCTGTTACATAATATAACAAGATTAGGTAATATTCATATATACATAGGGTGTCAAGAAAGTTTGTGCAACTTATTAAAAAACTTATGTATTTAAACAAATTTTATGTCATTATTATATATCATTTTAAAGAGCAATCATTTCTCTACATTTTGGTTACATTTTTATTATATATTGCTTATATAATAAAAATTATTTAATTTTAAGTAAAAGCAATTTAAAAAAAAACTTTATAAAATGAATGAATTTAAATATAGAGCATATATTAAAACTTGTGCTCTGCTTGGAATTCCAGAAGAGTGTTTAAGCTCTTGTGAAAATTTAGCAAAACTCAAAGAAGGTAAATAGTGTTTGTGTGATGTTATTTCTGGTGATAAATTGTGGTTTACCTTAAGACAGATTGGATACAAGTCATCTAATGCCAGCTGGGTAGCCAATGGTGAATCTCCTAGAGCAGTAGTACGGCAGGCTCGTTTTGAAACAAAAAACTTGTATTCTATCTTCTTTAAGACAACAAGCGTTGTTCATATTGATTATTTGGAAAAAGTTAAGACTATAACATCTAAATATTACATTGAAAATTGCTTGAAGCCTTTTATAGAAGAAATAAACAAGCAAAGACCTACCTCAGGTACAAAAAATAAGAAATTTCTTTGTGACAATGCTAGATCTAAAGTCACAAAAGCAGTGAAAACTTTCCTAGATCAAGCAGGATTTAATATTTTTTGTCACCCATCTTACTCGCCAGACTTAGCTCCATCAGATTTTTGGCTATTTGGCCGCATTAAAACTCATCTTGCAATCATACGTTGAAAGTCAAAAAAGACATATTAAGATATACTTATTGAAGACTATAGGAAAATATTTGAGAAGTGGTTGGAATGGATGCAACTATGCATAAATAATAATGGCGAATATTTGAACATTAAAAAAAAATTAAAAAAAATAAATAAAATAAAATTTTTTTTTTTAAAATTTACAATATAAACAACACTGAGTGTTGAAAAAATAAAAACATAATAAAAATGTTATTTTTTAAAATTAAACTCCTTAACTGAATTTGTTTTACTTTATTTGGCATTTTTTCATTTTTTTTCTTGTTCTTGTTTTCATGTTGGTTTTTAAAAGTTTTCATTATTTCAAGTTATATATACAGATTTTTTTTTTCTTTTTTTTTTTAACTTTATTAACTTAAGTATTTTATTGTATATATATATTTTTGTTACTTACATTTATCATATGGTGACATTTGTCACAAAACCATTCTTTCTTTGTCTTCTTCGAAATGCTAACACACTTGAAATGAAACCACTCTAAACAGCTTTTGCATTCAATATTTGCTCTAGATGCTGTAGTTAAATTGCAGATAGGGCAAAAAAGGAAAACTGTTTTGTTTAGCTTATTCCAAGCAACATCTGTTAAATATGGTTTTAAAATATCTATTGTTACAGCATCATTGATAAATGAAGAAGGAAGATTGTCAAGGTTTAATTGTAAATCATCCACATCTGCTTGCATTTTATGTGTAACATCTTGAACTTTTCCTTTTATGAGAATACTACTGAGAAGAACTAAATGATAGAATCAGGTTGGAAATATATACAAAATGATTTATTGATTGAACATTGATAATCTTTTCGAATTGAAAAGACAATTCATATATAAATACTAACCCCTTATTTTCTCAGTCACACTTTTATCAGCATAAGATAAACGCTTTTTTTCCTTTTACATAAACCAATTGCTGTTTTTCTTTGAGTAGCCTTAGGCCTTCCTCGTGAATGAATCTTTGAAGGAAACTTAAGGTCTTTTATATTGATGGATTGAACATTAAAATAATTATGTAAACTTCCACATGCCTAAATAACTTATTTATGCTTTCAACATCATGTTTTAATTTTTTTAAAGTTTTATTTTATTTAACTACCCTTATTAAACTTTTATTTGATAATATAAAATTTACAGTTTCAAAAATTTAGCACAAGTTTCGGAATTTTTTGAAAGTTTCAAAAAAATAACTTTTCTTTTAAAAAAAATAAACATGGTAAAAGAGTGCAAGCATCAATCAACAATAAAATAAATAGTAACACCAAATCTGTTGAAAGAGAAACAATCAAAATAAAACAAAACAAAAATTTCCTACCCTTTCTTCACTATCTTCTATAGGATTTTCAATAACTATTGGAATGGAAGTTTGATTAGAAACATGAATAATTTTATTACGAGGCTGACTGGACATTTCTGCAACAATTTCTGCACTTTTATTAAATCTTGTTCTATATCTAGTTGATAAAATGTTTCATTACATGCTAAAACAGTGTTACTTGTTGGTGGAATAAATGCTTATTTTGTTATATCTCACAATACATCATTTGTTATATCACACAATGCATCATTGTTAAAATTGATTTTAGAACTCATGGCACATTCTGTGGTAGTATTAGTTATTAAATCAATTGATGACTCCAAAACAGTAACCTCTGCATGTTTATAATCTTCCCAAATTTTAAGTAAATTTTGAAGAATGTATATGCGACTTTTAAACTCACTATGTCCACCTTCAGAAACAAGCTGTGCTAATCGATGAGACAGGCGACTTGCTTCTTTAAATTTTTTGGCTTGTGTTAAAGGTCTTTTTTTAATTACACCTATTTCTGAATGATTGCGGTTCTCATTGTGGTGCTGGAAAAGGCGATTGTTTTCAGTCACATGAGACATGAGCCACCTTAAAGAAATGCCATCAAAAAAAAATATTGGCAATTGCTTTATTCGCCTTGCAACAAACATGTGTTTGCAGGGTAAGCCCATGGATTTGAAAAAAGTACAATGGCTGTTAAGCTCATTTACTAACACTTTACTTTCATTTACTTTACTTTAATTTCACAGGTTGGATGATCATTATCACCCCCAGGTTATACCTCCAGTGCTTCATGTAACTGACTTCTAACAAATTTAATGCATAAGGTGTTAAAACTTTAGAAAACTCCTCTAGAACATCATTATTGAGAACAGCATGAACAGAGATATGCTCTGCAGCAGTAACAAAGCTATGATTTTGCACCTTTTGCATGACATCAATAACAGAAAAAAATCTTTAAAAACAGTGGAAGAGGGTTTAATAAGTTTAATTATTCTTCGGTTTACAGACTCTAATCTGTTTGTTGTTCTCTGTCCAAAAGTCAAGTTCTGCTGTTGCCAACAAGACACCCACTCATTTTTGCAATTATTCCAGTTTGTTTCAAAGTAACAAACTACACTACTTGGCATTTTTTCATTAAAGTCATGTCTTTGTTCCTCAGAATGCTATTTCAGAAGATGCATATGCCATTTTTTGAAGTGCTCTCAATGCATATAACCTCTGACTCTCTGAAATGCCCATTTTTAACACTGTCACTTCTCTAATCATAGCACGCAAAACATGAAATAAACATAAAAGCAATACTGCATTTGGAAAAGTTGTTCGCAAAGAGTCACGCTCAGTCATGCCCTTATCAGTGAAAATGGTGACAGTTTCAGTCCATTTTACATTTTTTGATTTAAATGTTTCTAGAACATTGGTGAGGGTCAACGCATCCTCAGACGCTGTAACAAAAATAGCAACAATTTCACCTTCTCCATTTGGACCAATTGCCTGGACAATGTATAATGGCATGCGTAAATTAGTTAACTTATATGTTGCATCTATCAAAATTAATTCAGGATACAATGAAAAAAATCTCTTCATTTCTGCATCCTGGAAAAATATTGTGTGGATAGTACCACTATTGTCGCATTTTATATCTAAATCTGCACCTGTTACAAAATAAACACACACTTGGAAAAAGCAATATAAATTAAAATACAAACAAAATATTAAATTTAAACTAAGAATAATAATGAATAGTAATAAGGTTTTGTTAGTTCTACTAAGGAATATGTAATATAGTTAAATATGGGTAATATAGAATTTATATGAACAATTTAAATTAGTGTTTGTATGAGTAAGTCTTGTTTTCTACAATATAAAAAGAGGTTAAGACTCTTTAATGAACAAGTCAAGTCAAACTCAGTTAAAAAAGTAAATTAAAATTAAAAAAAAAAAAAACAAGTACAAAAACAGACCATCACAATTTTAAAAGACTGCCAATAAAGACTATTTATTACCATGTAATTTCAACATTTGTCTCACATTATTTTCTTGCTCATTATCTAATTTCCTATTTTTGGAAGCCTTTTTATAATTTCCTAAATAATCGAAAACAATGAAAATTAAATAAATAATTTAAAAATTATTACTTGAACGTAAACTAATAAAATAAAAACTATACTTAAATACAAACTAGTATTAAGAAAAAATTAAATATTATTTAAAAATTTCCTCCAAGAAACTTATTATATTATTAAAATCTAAATTATTTAAGTTTAAATAATAAGCTACTTTATTAATAGTTTTAAAAAACTTTTATTGGTTCTATATTAAGTATATAAATTAAATATTCCCTATAATCATCAAATGTTAACACTTTAAATATGTTTTAGTTCATTGCCTTTATGTTATGTTGTAATTTTTTTACATTTTTTTAACTTCAACATTTTTAATTTATAATGATTTTTATTTCATAAAAAATTTTTTTTGTCATAAAAAAAAATGATATACAAAAATGATTTCAAATAACATAATTTCTATAAAATAAAATTAAAAAATTTCAAAAGTTTTAAAATTATTTTTATTTATACATTTAAAAAAATTTGTCTAAAGCTGAGAAAGATGTAATCAATTAGTTTCTTGGGACATATTCTGAAATAATTACAATATCAAATAATTATTTGATTTTTGAACTTACATTTATATATTAAAATACCAGTATATATTAATATATATTAAATAAGTACTTACTCGATGATCAAATACTAAATAAAGAATTTTTTACCTTATCAATTGCATGATTGTGCTCATTAATAACTTTGGTAACACAGAGCTGTTCTCGATCTTCACTAACACCAATGCAAATAGTAAACGGACATTTAATGTTATATGTGCTAACAATCAATGATAAAAATAAAGTTAACATCCTTTGTTAAATCAGATTTTATGAAGTAAAACAGCTAAATTATCGTTAGCAAAAAATAAGACTGAAGAAAAAATAAATTAAAAATTTTTCGAGACTTCAACTACATTCTTTTTTTATTATTTATTTTATTATAAAAATTCAAATAAATTACTTATTTTCAGACGTACCTTTGATTTGGACGAATACCTTTTGATCATGACTTAAACTGGCGCCCACCATGATAACAACAATACGTTAGATAATAATATTTTAATTCTTTATTGATATAGCGCTTTAATCCTTTTTTGATCGCTAAATCAATGGTTTGACTGTTTCGAACATATAATGATATGAAATACGATTGTTCATACTCTAGCATTGACTGCTTAAGCTCGCTGAAACCATTAAATACACTACCAACATCCATTCTTGATACAAATATGGTATGTTATAAAAAATATTTATAGCACTAACAATTTTCAATTGCGGACGTCTTGAAAAATTACAAATAGTTACGTATTAGCTTGAACCCAGGCTAGCCGGTACTCTAGCAGCTGGCGCTAGTAATCCAGCAGCCGGTACCGTAGCCACTGCTTATTTTTCATCATTTGTTGGGTTATGAAAAATTTGTATAAAGATACAACATTATCGTTTCTCCTTTTACTTATTTCTTCTTTGATATTGTTTAAGAATTCTCTACTCATTTGGTTCTTTCTACATTCTTCCTCTAATTTATCAAATAAAAATCTGCTCAACTTAAAGCTTCTACAGTTATTCGTGTTGGTTCTAATACAGCTAATAGAATTTCAGCCATTTGTATGTAATTATCTTTCCTTAAGTAGTTTAAATTTACTTTACTTAATGCCATTTGCACACAGTTTTTGATTTTTAGAACCGTTTCATCATTATTTCAATAGTATTCCAGCGTGTTTTACAGTTCATTTTTTCTATAAAAACTAAAATAAATAGATAAAATAAATTACATATAACTTTTTGTAAGATCGTTTGAAAGAATCAGACAAATCGTAAATTTCTTTAAAAATTTAATCGTTCTTTTCTTATATAAAATATTGCAATAAATGATTACTTGAAAACTCTTGCTATCATAGTCTTAGTATTTAACTAGCAGTAGGCAATCCATAATACGGGTTATTAGTAAATAAATTACAAATAACAATTTAATTCTTATTTATTTTCTCTAATAAAACATAAATTTATTATTATTTTTTTAGATATGCTTACTTTTATTTTTCTTGGCTTCTAAGTTAAACTAAATCCACGGCAAATCTTCTTTATAGATATCTATAAAGAAGGCCATGACTAAATCATTAGCTTCATTAAAGATAGTTAACCATTTATTTCACAACGTTCGAACATTAAATGCGCTAATCACAACAAAATCGTTATGTTAAAATATGATTTGAATTATATGCATAGATCATTCTAGTCTTATTTTAAAATTGCGGAAAATTGTTTAGGTAAAATATCCAGAATATATTTTTCCTTTTCTTCCTCTTTCTTCCTCTACTACTTTAATTTTTTTAAACTGTTCTTTCATTTTCTAAGAGCGATGAGTGAAGCTTTAAAAATAAATATTCACAAAAATTATACCTTGTAATTATAACTTGTATGTTAACATAATTCATTAATATATAACTTGTAAACTTGTATGAAAAGAAATTATTTTAATCAAGAGCGCAACCCAGTGGGCACGGGGCCTAAAACAGACGTCCTTTGGACGTTTAATTAGCGTCCGTCATATTTAAATTTTAAACGTCTTTTGAACGTCTTTTCCACGTCCAATACATTTTTCATACGAAAAAGATCCATAATGTTTTTTTAAATCAAAATTAAATTAGTTAAATCACGCAATCATCAAGACTTATTTTTTTTTTTATTGAAGACGCATTTTTGATACAAATGTGATGTAAATGGAACTTTCAAATGTAAAAGAACTTTTAAATGTAAAGGAGTTTTTTATGGCATCTCGAACTAATAAATGAAAAGCGACTAATAGACAGGTTCTTGCTAATTTATACATATGTATATATATATGTATATATATATATATATATATATATATATATATATATATATATATAAACACAAATGTATAATATATATGTATATATATTACATACATATACATCCCAGTGGGCACACGGCGGAATAAAGACGTCTTATGCACATTCATTTCACGTCCTCTCGATTGAAAGACAATCTGAACCTTAACAAAGCGTCTTATGAACGTCTTTTTCTTGTCCGTCCCGAAAATGTAACGAAATAAATAAATTGATCGCTATATAGCGAGTAATATTACTTTTCATGACCTTCTTTGAACGGCTTTTTCGCGGCTGCTAGCGCGTAAAAGCATGGATTTCAATAATGGCGATTCTTATACTTGGATCCGAGTATTTTTTTTAAATTTATATGCCATCTTTTTATGTTTCCTAACAGTTACCTAAATAGTAATTGTGAACTCGTCGAAGATTTTTCAATTACTATTTAGGTAACTATTTGGTAACATAAAAAGGTAACATATAAAGAAACATATATGTTTCTTTATATGTTATCTTTTTATGTTACCAAATAGTTACCTAAATAGTAATTGAAAAATCTTCGACGAGTTCACAATTACTATTTAGGTAACTGTTAGGAAACATAAAAAGATAGCATATAAATTTAAAAAAAAAAGTAAGTAAGGTATATACCACTTAAATTTTATTTACTATAAAAAATAATAGTGTATAGCCTTTACACTGGTACTATATTATGGTTGTTGTTATTATTATTAATATCAATATGATTCTTATTTTAGTTTTTACTTACATGTAAAGTTTTTTATATTATTTATATTATATAACAAGCTCAAGATTAGTTACTATAACTAATTTTGATAACTAATAGAAATTTCTTCAATTTGATTTACTTTGATCGACATGGAGCAGTGCATTAACTAAAACTAACTTGGATAGTAAATGATGACTTAATAAGACTGTAACTGATTAATATATATTAAGTATTATGTGTTTTTTAGTTAATAAAAGTATTTATTTTACAAAAGTGTCAGTCATTTATTTAAAAAGCACAACTAATATTATGATAATGGCAGCTTATGTAAAAAAATGGAAAACTACAAATAAAAAAGTGCTTGGATTACTAGATTTTAATTATGATGAAACTTTTGAGATTGAAAAACATGAAAATCTAGTCTGTGCTGAATTAAATCTCTCTGACCATTCAAATAGCAGTTGCATTCTTCGTGAATCTGATAGCAGCAGTAATAATGATTCATGTACTCTTTCAGATGCTGATGAATCATATGAATCTGATTTACCTGTCTTGAGCCACATTGACAATGATGATGATACTAAATTTGATGATTCTAATTATAGCCTTTGCCAAAAACTTACTGCTTGCTCCATTCGTAACAGATGGACTAGAGCTTCTGTCAATGAGCTTCTTAATATACTTCGTGAAGAGGGGCTTGAACTTCCAAAAGATGCCAGAACACTTTTGCAAACTCCAAGGAAAGTTAATATTATACAAAAATGTGGAGGTACATATACCTATTTAGGTATTAAAAAAAGTTTAGAAACAATATTTTTGCATCACAATTTCACTGAAAGATGCATTGCATTGTGTTTTAGCATTGATGGTTTGCCATTGTATAAGTCAAGCAGTACACAGTTGTGGCCAATTTTAGCTTCTTTTGGTGACTTTGATATATTTGTTGTTGCATTGTATTGTGGAAACAAAAAACCTGATTCAATTAATGATTATTTAGAGGACTTTGTTGCAGAGTTAATTGAGTTGATGGAACATAGTGTATCAATCAATGGTAACCAATATGATGTAAATGTTAAGTGTTTCTTGTGTGATGCCCCTGCCAGAGAGTTTTTGAAATGTATCATATCCCATACTGGTTATGACTCTTGTGAAAGATGTTGTATTCATGGAACACATGAAGGTCGTGTTGTTTTTAACGATGAGATTGATTATCCTCTAAGGGAAAACATTACATTTAAAAATTATGGATATAATCACCATCAAACATCTATATCTCCTTTAGTTTTGATTAATTTAGATATGATCAACAATTTCCCTTTGGACTACATGCATCTTGTATGTTTAGGTGTTGTCCGTAGGTTATTGAATTATTGGAAAAAAGGTCCTGGTGGTAAAATAGCTGCTCATCAATTTGAAGAAATTTCAAGCTGTCTCCTATCATTAAATGGACACATGCCAAGTGAATTTGTACGTCAGCCACGGAGTCTCAATGACTTAGATCGATGGAAAGCAACTGAATTTCGTCAATTTCTTTTGTATAGCGGTCCTGTTGTTCTACGATGTATTTTATCTAAAGATTCATACAAACATTTCTTGGCATTAAGCATTGCAATAAGTATTATGTTACAGTCTGATAATAACTTTCGCATGCAGTATATTGGTTATGCAAGGAGTTTAATAACACAGTTCGTTTATAATTGCAAATATATATATGGAAATACATTTACAGTGTACAATATTCATAATCTATTACATTTACCTGATGATTGTTTAAACTATAATAGTTCATTAAACACAATATCATGTTTTCCTTATGAAAATTTTCTTCAGCGTGTAAAGAAAGCTGTAAAAGGTTCTTCTAATCCAGTTGCACAAATTGTAAAAAGACAAACTCAATGGGAAAGTTCATTTGGGTTTCTAACAAAAAAAAACCTCTCAACCAAGATATCTAGTGGAGGAAAAGATAATTGCTTTCTTCTTAAAAACAACAGCATTGCATTTGTTAAAGAAATCATATTAGATGATTCTTTTTTATGTGATGTAGTAAAAATTAGGCATTTGGAAGATGTGTATAATACGCCAATTCGGTCTTCATATCTAAACATAGTGTTACTTCCACATCGAAGCAATGTAAAATTGAAGAGTAAGATCCTTTATAGAGCTTGTTTTATTAGGAAATGTGTATGCTTACCGGAACAACGTGGATTAGCAATATTTCCTGTTTTGCATGAAATAGAAAGAGGGTGATTTTCCTCAAATAAGTCTTTACTGTGTTGTTTTTTAATTCAAGGGTGTCATTAGCAATGAATGAACTTAGCCCATTTTAAATGTTTCTTTTGGATTGTAAATGTCAAATAATAATATTTCTAAATTCTATGTTATGATATTTGTTTTATCGTTTTCAAAGAAATAGTCTTGCTCTTTTCATTTGTTTATTTCATAAAAATATATTTTTTAGAAAACACATTGAAAAATTTAATAAAAATGGCTTGGTGCAGAGCAGTTTGGGTGGAAGAAAATTTGGAAGAGGAAGGTGTTATACCGTCAGTCTGGGTAGATGAAGATTATATATATTGGCCGTCAGGAGGAAATGTCCTCAGAGCATACAAAGAACTGACTCCACCTGATCCATCGTGGCACAAGTTTGTTAAGTTAAAAGAGAAAGTTAGAGATGGTAAATAGTATGTGTTTGTATAGTTAAATTAAAAGTTTTTTGTATTAACACACCAAACATCTTATGTTTGGTGTGTTAATACTTTTTAAAATTTTATTAAAAGATGAAAGAGAGTTATGCGAAAATTTTGAGTTTACCACTTCAAATGAAATTGAAAATGAGGTGCTCGAAAAAAAAGATCCCCACAAAAAAAAGACCAAGAAAAAGAAAATGTTACCAAGACCTGATCTAAACTGTATGATGTTAAAAAAAATTATATGTTTGCAAAGTTATTTTATATATATATATATATATATATATATGTGTGTGTGTGTGTGTGTGTGTGTGTGTGTGTGTGTGTGTGTGTGTGTGTGTGTGTGTGTGTGTGTGTGTGTGTGTGTGTGTGTGTGTGTGAAACTTGATTGTTATTTTTGTGTCAACTTTTAAAACTAATATTTTTGTTGGATTAAATTCTGTTTTAGTAACATATCCTGACATAACAAACTTCAGATGCTTATCAAATATCTCCAAGTCACATGCTGTTAAAAGGCTGGTAATGACCCCAGACAGACCCTCAAAATTATCATCAAAAAAAACAATACTAGAAAACATGAATGTTCCTTTAAAGTCTTCATTAGCTAAAATAAGTAAGTTCATATTCTATATTTGTCATAAATTATATTATAGTTGTCATTTAATAACCATTTGTAAACATACACATGTTTACATTTTTAACTCTTGTTTATAAACTACAAATTTATCTGTTTTGTACTGTAATTTCTTGGTATGTTTTATGCAGCTTCTTTTTTTTTTTTTTCTTTTTTTTTTTGACTATGAGAAGAATCATCTTTTATAATTTATCATAGCTATATTCACACAATTTGCTTTACTTTTTCAGTATCCCAAAAAGCACCGATGAAGAAGTTAATTCCAACTGATGTTAGTTTAAAATCAGATAGTTCTCAAATAGAAAATTCAAAAAAAAAGTCGAATAATGCAAAATTCCCTTTAGAAGAAGGATGTATGTAAATATGTTAATTTTCAAAGTATATTGTCTTTATTATACTTTTAAAGTTTTTCATAACCACTTTTATTTAATTTTCAGAATTTCAATACAAAGTGCTCCATCTACTAACAGACATTCGTGATGAAATGGAGGGCATTAAAAATATACTAAGAGCAGATAGTTCATCATTAGATGTTTCACAGATTGATACGGTAGAAGAGTTCAAAAAATTTGACTCCTCTTTATCAGATAAAGAAGTAGAAAAAAATATAGTAAGAAGTAGTACTTTTCTAAAAAATAAATTAAAAGCCTTAAACAAGAAATGATGATTAAATCATGTATTATCATGGTTTTACCTGTTGACCTATTTTCTCGGATTTGGTAACCAGCTTTGTCATTTAGAACTAGTATGACTAGTAACTACAACATTTAAGTTATGAACAAAATGTTAATTATTTGCACTGTTCATTATTTTTAGAAGCGTCAATTATCAAATGTTGGTGGTAATTCCAGTTATGCAACTGTGAAAGCAATGCTTGTGAAGTATGTGTTTGCTTTTTCATGTCATCTGTAACACACTCTCTCCAATTTTTTTTTCATGTTTTCACTTCTATACCTCCTAAATCTGCTAACTCTCTACATGCTGATTACCAATTATCTGCATCTTTATGCTCTACATCCCTAAACCACCCTCCCTGACTCACCCTATCAGATACACTAACTATTCCTAATCTCTAAGATCATTGCATGTTTCATGCATATTAGTAGAACGTAATTTTAAAACTGGTTTCCATAATTTTTAAACTGCTTATGATTGGGTTTGGTTTTTATTTTTATCATTTATTTATTTAGATTGATGTCAAATAAACTGATAAGTTTATTTAACTTGGCTGGTAACAAAAAAGAGAGTTTTCGAAAAACAAATTTAATGAAGATAATTATAGGTATTTTTTGTTAATATATTATATTTTTTTGTTAATATATATTTTTATATAATAATATATTTTTACATTAATATAAAATATTTTTATTATTATATAAAATTTTCTTATGCTTATAAATTCTGAAGTGCTTTATACAGATTGTTCATTCAATTTATACTACATACGGACAAAAATCATCTGAGTTATACATTAACAGCTGTTAATGTTAATCTAGATTAAAAAGAGTTTGTTGCATAAATTCAATTTTACTAATATTATAACTCATTTCTTAGGCTGTGCCCCGAATGCTTTAACAGAGAATGAAGTTCATTCGATTGTTGGAAACATTCTAAAACGTGCTCCAGATCGAAAAAATGGTGGCGGAAGAAATTGCTCTTCCGTCTTGTCTGCTAACATGGATGATGTTAATGATTTTTGTGGAAGTGATGATTCACAGCATTCGTAGCATCAAACGACTTTTTGTAAAAAGTTTTCTGTAAATAAATTTTACTTTACTAATTTGTGTGTTGAATTCGAATTTTTCTGCTTCTATTCAAAATGAATATGGTAGTTTAATTAAATTTGTTTAATTTATATAATTAAGAACAAATGTTTTTAGAAAAAATAATTTAGAGTTAATATTTAAACTAAAAATTAAATTAAAAAAAAACGAATAAGACGTCTTTTCGGCGTTCCATCTATAACGTTTTTCCGTATTTCCAAACTGAACCAATTTTGTACGTCCGATCGGGACGTCTTTTTTACGCTTCTCAAAGGATGTCTTTAAGACGTTCCACGCAGGACGTCTTTCTGTATTTCCAAACCAAACAAAATAAAGACGTCCCGATGGGACGTCTTTAAGACGTCTTAAAGTCGTCCGTGTGCCCACTGGGATATGTACATATATGCATATGTATAAGTATGTAATATACATATATATAATATACATATGTATATATGTATTTGTATGTAGTATATATATATGCATATGCACAATATATATATATATGCATATGTATAATATATATATATGTAGTTTTTAATTACTTAAGAATTGTGTTAATATTGATACAGAAATTGACACAGATATTGAAAGAAATAGTTTAAAACTGAGTATATCATATACTATATATGTTTATACTAATTATATATTTGATTCTTGATATAGTATATCAAGTATAGTACTTGAAATTCTATATCAAGAACCAAGTTCTGACTGTTTGAAAGATTTTGTTATCGCAGAATCTCATGATGAATCATATTTTTCAAAAGGAAAACCTATTAATGATAGATAGAGCTTATCCTGATAATTCAATAGAATTTAATATCTTTAATTGACAACTTTTAGATTGTGCTATTTAAAATAATTAGACCAGTACATTAGTTAATTAACTTCTTGAAACATTACAAAATCAAGGTTTGGAACTTTGTGAAGATGCAAGAAAAATTTTAAAAATCACCTATAGGTATAACTAAGTTATGGGTTAGTGTTAGGGTATAACTATACTTTAGGGTTGGGGTATAACTATAGGTATAACTAAGTTATACCTATAGGTGTTTTTAAAATTTTCCCTGCATTTTCGATATAAACAACTATTATCTGTTCCTGAAAAGTGTGGTTGTAATTACTCTTATTTTGAAATACAGGCAAGTATTAAAAACATTTTTTTTATTGAATTTTTGTTGGCTTTTTGCCACTGAAAAAAGGTGATTTCTTCCAAGCTGTGCTTATCATATAAAGCAGTAAGATACTCTTTAAGTGTGTTGGTATCTGGGCAGTTATCGCAACTGTGCAGCATGCAATCTTGATCTGTTAAGTCACATGCAGCTAAAGTCAAGAGGTCTTTATAGTCTAAAATATCTGGTATTTTTAATGGTAAAAGTTTTGCATTTTGGAGGTACTCACAAACACATACTGAATTGAGACCTGAAGCACCTCCAATATGAATACTAGGTCTAGGCTCACAAAACTTAGAAAATCCAATCTTGATGTCAACTGAAATTTTAATAAACTCTAAATAAAGTTCTTTTATATTAACTAATAGAAGTCTTTTTTGAAAATGTTGTCTTTTACCATTAACTTGGATTGAGGCATACTGTTTCATACCTGGACACATTTGAGAGTATTCATCTGAATGGAAAAATTCCTGAACTTGATTTTTTACTTTATCACTAATAGATCTTCCTTCTTTTTTAGATGGTTCTGCCATTATGCCACACATTTGTTTTAAATTCCTTGCAGCTTTTATCAATCTAGGGGCAGAAAAATAGTTTTGTGCATCACAATTAATGCTCCAACTCTCAGGAACCAAAGTCAGTAATTTAAGTTTTTCTGATTTCGAAGAAACACCAAATTATGCTTTAACTAATTCCATAAATGAATCCAAACCTTGTTTACTTTTGCAACACAGCTCTTTTGTTTTTGGTTCATCCTTAATTAAATCTGGAGAAACTCCCAAAACAGTTGCTATTTTCTTTTGGGTTGCAGTATGGATTTTGTTCATTTTTCTTTTTGCATAGCTGACCCTGTCTTTATGAGCTACTAGTTTTAAAGGTGAACAACCAAGGCTAATAATGCTTGAATCAAAGTTTTCTTTTAAAATGTTAATCTCATTAAAATCATTATCTTTATGTTGACATAAATCGCTTTCATAATCTTCTTTGTTATTTCTTAAATACAGCATTTTTCGACATTCTGTACAAAGCTTATGACCAGGTATTAAATCAAACTCCTTCGCAGCATCCAAACTGATTACTCTGAATGGTAACACAATGATAAAACATTAAAGAAGCCATTATCTTTTAAAAAATTGATTAAATAATAATTTATATATGTCATTTTTTTTTAAATACTTTTTAATTTAACTTTGCGTTTGTTGAATGGATCGCAACAAAAGCTTCCATCATACGAAGTCTCAAATCTATCCAAGTAGACCTTTTCATGGTGATTACAAATAGAATATGATTTACTTTACTCAGCAAGTGTACAAGTTCTTGATCTTTTTTTGTTAATTCCTCAAAGCCTTTCATATTTTTGATTTTGGTAAATTTTACTTCATGACCATAATAATTTAATGCTTTTCCAATGGAACATTGAGTTAAATCTCGTGATGCACTTGCCATTTACTTTTTGTTGCTACCTAAAAAGATTTATTTAAAAACAAGTTTTGAAACTAAGGTTTCCATAAGTTTTGGCACAACTAATATAAATGAAATGATAAAATTTGAAAATAAATAAAAAAAGATATAAAAAGAAAACTCTATAATTTGCTTGCTGTTTATGTCACAGCTTTTAAATGTGTATGTTGAATTCTTTGTTTGTGTAAATAGACACTTCATACATCAGACATTTTTCTTTCTAAGTTCAAGGCAAAAATGTGCATGGTAAAAAGTAAATGCTTGGGATAGGGGGGGAGGGGTAGGTAAGAGCTAGGGCTATTTAAAAACTGAGTTTAACTCAAGCTTATTTAAAATCTTATTTCTAGTACATATTGTGAAATACTTTTACATTCATACATACTTTGTATTAGAATATATAGCACAAACTAAAGTACAACAATAACTTTATTTTTATTGTTTTTAATGGATTTTTGGCAGTTTTCATTGCTCTGATTTTGTAACTTCCCCATGAGGACCAACTTTTTTTTTTCTGAAATCACTGAAATAAAGTCTATTAAATTAGAAGAAAAATAAAAAATTATTAAAACCAGTGTTGGTCCTTGGTTACCGGTGGTTTGAAGTGGAGGCACATTTTCCTAAGATTTAGCTGCAGCCATTTTTAGAAGTCTATAGTTTTTTACTGATTTGTATCTTATCAGTAAATTTTAAAAAATTTGAAAGCCTACCATATATAGAAACTTAAAATGTATGTCTTTTTACTTCTTAAATTGTAGATTTTGTACATTGACTCAAAAATCAACTTTTTATATTTGCAAACGATTTTTTAGCTATTTTAGGTAGCCATTATGGAAAAAATGTGACGTTTGAGAATTCAATGTCAAAGTTTTATTAAAGTAAGTCAAGAGTTGTATACAATAAAAAAAACTAGAAGGTTTTCTGAAATTTTGTTTTTAAAATATAGAGCATCAAAGTATGAACAAGACATGTTTTTGCTACTGAAGTTTTTATTTTCAGAAAAATCAGAAATTTCAAACGACTCTACCTTATGAACCACAAAAGATTTTATGCTGAAATTTTCAAAAATTGCTTTTCTCATTGATATTAACAAACCTACTAAGTTGCATCATAATCTGAGGGGGTCTATGTTGAAATCCTAAAATTTTGGTCCATTTGGCATGGAATGACCCTAATGAATTATCCTATTCCCAATATAACTTGCACTAAATTGCCCATATCACTTACACTAGTGTTATCTTTTGAATTTAGAAATAGAAGTTATTAAATGTTGGTGGCTCATCATGCAGTGCAGTTGAGAAGAGCATGCTTTCAAAGTAAGTATAATTTTTCTATAAAAGGAGCATTTTTAATACCATCATTTAATATATGAGTGTGTATGCGTGTGGTATGTGTTTGTGTGTGTGTGTATTAAATATATATATATATATATATATATATATATATATATATATATATATATATATATATTATATATATATATATATATTACGTCATAAAGTGTATAAATGTGCTCTTTATTACTTTCCCCTTTATTTTTACATACTTATCTTTACAATTTTTTTAGGTTTAAGACTGTTTACCTGATTCCTATAGCAAAAAAGAACTTTAAAATACCGTTGGCAATATTCTAAAGCGCGCACCTGATTTTAAAAGATGGTGAATGACGTCAAGTGCTCGAGCCGTGGCCTTCTTTATAAAAGGCCTCAACACCGTGCGCGTTTTTTTTGACTGAAGGCCAATTTAAAAAAAATATGGCGGTTTAGTAAAATAGAAAAATGTTGTATAGCTTTGCTAATACTAAATATATAATTAGTAAACATTCTACTTGCATTTTTTTGATGCGTTATTATAAAATTAGTTTTTTGACGTTAAATTAATAACTTTTTTATAAGCCTAAATTGTTTATTAAAATGAATAAAAACATTTTAAATCAAAATTTTATATATATAATATATACGAAATAATAAGTAATGAGAAAAATACACCAATAAAAAACCAAATCATTTTTTTACTAATCATGAAAAAAAATTTTTACATAAGCTTGATTTCTTTTAGTTTGGTTTCTTTATTACTTTTGGGAGTGTGAGGTAATGCAAAATTCTTTTAAAATGTTTGCTAATCTTTGGCATTGTTTCTTTGCAATAGAAAAACTGTACAACTCTGCAATAAATGCAAACTGTCGTATAAGAAATGTTCGGCAAACTCTTTTATCTAATAAAGAAAAAAATATGTAGCAAAATAAGGACCACTGAGATAGAGTATCTGATGGAATAGTTAATCCTCCTCTATTTAAAGTATTCAAATAAGTTCCATATTTTTCGTGTTATGTAGTTGTATCTTCATCATTTTCTTCAGTTGAACACTTTTGAACATAACCAGCAATATAGACAATAGCATATAAAACATCTATATTTATAGTATCTTCTAGATCTGCTAAATTGTAAATTATATCAGTTTCCCTATCATTAAAATCTTCAAGACATAAAAGACAATCATGGCCATCATTTCCTTCTACATCAATATATAGTTGTAGCACCAGCTTAGCGTGTTGATTACGTACTTTTTCAAAAACTGATTTAGCTGTTAAAAGGTAAGTTTTGCTAGAGCCTTGCCTTAGTTTTCCAAAGCATTTTTCAATTGGATCACTAAAAAATCAACCTAAAATAACATATTCATTTCCACTTGATAAAAAATGACAAGAAAAATCAACTAGGCCACGACAAGTATGTGAAAGAGCATTGCTTGTATCTTTCGTAAGCTGGCGAAACGTTTACCAGATGTTGGTTTCATATTTTCAGCGATTGTTGCAATAGCGAGCAAATTTTTTAAATTAATGTCATCTGAAGATCTGATTACATTACGCAACTCATCCCTAAATCTAGCATTGGCACCTGGACATTTAACATTCACTATTTTCCAAAATTCTATAGTTAACTCCAAAAAAATAATAGTACCCTTGACACTTTCTTGTTCTATTTTAGGATGAGTTTTTAGAGCTGCAACTGTCTCTTCACTAAATATTTGTAAACAAGTGCTTACTTTTTGTCGTTCTATTGGTTTAGGATTTATTGATGTTTCAGTCAATCTGGATAACTTTATTAACTGGTTTTTTTCAAGTGTATATAAGTTAATTAAATCTCTCCAATTTGCAATGTGAGTTATTTCATTATGAATAAACTGCAACTGACCTAGTTTTTCTGTTAGCCAATTGTCTCTTATGCACTTCAAAAGATGAACATAGTCATATAATATATAAGAACCATTTTTACATAACCAAGGTTTTCCCTCTACTGTTTTGAATTTAGAAAGAAGCTTTGGTTAACATTATTTCCATCTGTAATAATTGCAATTACTTTACCATTACACGTAGAAGTTTCTATGGTGTCTACAATTAATTTGCATTGTTCTAGTTGGAAATCTGAAGTCAGATTACTAACTGGTAAAACTCTTGCTAAAAATTCAGGTCCACCATAAAGACTTTTGACCATAAATTAAAGTACAGTAGTAGCTAATTTCTCTGGATAATTGCGGTAGTGGTGTAGTGGTAAAGCGCTCGCTTTATATATATATTATAAGCGAGAGGTTCCGAGTTCGATCCCCACCACGTCCCTGGTAGTACCGCTCTCAACTTGTTTCTCCGCGCAGCGGCCTTGTTCGTCAAGGTTCGTGTTTCGGAGTTATAGAGTTGAGAGAGGGTTATAACCACAATTAAGTAGCCTCCTCATCTGTAGTGGCCTTCTTGGCCTTGGGGAGGTGGAATAACAAAAAAAAAAAAAAAAAAATTAACAGCATTTCCAAAAATATTTCCACTTTGATATAATAATGCTGCTTTTACATAAACTTCATCTATCAATAAAACACAATTTCTTTTTTTTTCATCTAAGTTCGATAATACAGAACTTAAAAATGTTAAATCATCCTGAGAGTTTATTTTTGAAGTTATGCGCGTCAAAGTTCGAATACTTGGCAACTGATAACCATAACATAATCGATGGTAGGTGGAACAACTTGTTGCAAAATATTCAAAAGCTCTCGTTATTATATCAGCAGAATAAACAGCACAACCAACAGAATGATCTCCCATTACATTTAGATGTTCAAGAATTATTTGAATTTTATGATCCTTATCCTTAATTTTCAGATATCTAAGGGCTTCGTTTAAAGATGACTTTGTACAAAGAGAAGTGATTTTGTTATTTTACAGAGGTTTAATAGTACATTTTGAACCAAAATGAAATGTTTCGAACAACAAACTTTGATTAATTATCAGCAAATACTGGAACTCCACAATTGAATACTTTAGATTGGATGAAAATTGAGTTGTTTTGCTTTTATGTAATCAAATCATTATCATTAGATAAGTATTTTTTGTTTTCTCCATAGTTTAAATTATCAATTATTTTATATTCTTCTAATTCATCTTTTTTGATACCTCTTTTTGAAGATCGCCCTTTCTTTTTTTTTTTTTTTTTTTGCAAATAAATCTTGAAGCGAACAGACGCGTTTTAAAGTTATTAAAATGGCAAAAAAATTTACATCAGCACAGTTAAAAAAAATACTCGAAATTCACGAAAATACCATTTTAAAAATTTTTAATGATCGAATTGAGAAACTAAAAAATAAAGTAATACCATGTTTTCTTCATTCAACTTGAATGATGAAAACATGGTATTGAAAAACAAGCTATCAGAGTTTGTAAGAAAAACAAAGCTGTCGAGTTTGTAAGTAAAAACTACAATAAGATTTACGTTGAACTAACCGACTTATAAAATTCAGAATTTAAAAAATCTACAGATATAAGTAGAAGTACTAAACATGAAAATAATTACATAAAAGAAAAGATAGCGGAGCTAGAAGACAGAAGTCGAAGAAATAACTTGAGGTTTGTTGGAATCGAAGAGAGCGAAAAGGAAACTTGGGAGGAAAGCGAGGAAAAAGTTAGAGAAATACTCAGAAATAAACTTAAAATTCAAGAACACTTTGTAATTGATAGAGCTCATCGAGTAGGTAAAAAAGAGCAGAGAGAAAATGGCAAAAAAAGATCCATCGTTGTTCGTTTTCTAAATTATAAAGACAAAGCCGTAATTTTGAATAAATATAATAAACTTAAGCTTTGGAACGAGCGATTGTACATAAATGAGGACTTTAGCGAATATACTACAGAGTTACAAAAAAAACTTTTTAAAGACACAAAAGAATCATAGTCACAAGAAATAGGTAGTTCGGAAACGAACAAAGGATTATTGTTTTAACTCTTTCATTAAAAGAAAATATCGGTTCCAGCTCTCCCATCCTGCATAAATCGCTGTTTTTCTCTAAACATTCTCGAGTTTAAACTGTGTTTTTGTAGCGATTGATAATGCCTGGAGAAAATTGTGCTATATTTGGGTGTTCTGCTTCGAGACGTAATAAAGGAATAAGTTTTTTTAAAGTCCCTTTATCTAATACTGAGTTCAACAAAAAATGGGGTAATGACTTAATACATGTTATTACTAAAGATAGAATTGTGGATGCTTCATTACGAGAACGTATTCGTACTAGAAAGTTATTCATATGTGAACAGCATTTCAGTGTTAATCAATATTATATTTGTAAGTAATCATTTGTTTTTGAAATCGAGAAGTTACACATACATTTACATACATTTATGTATATATATATGTGTATATATATATATATATATATATATATATATATATATATATATGTATAGATATATATATATATATATATATATATATATGTATATATATATATATATATATATATATATATATATATATATATATATATGTGTATATATATATATATATATATATATATATGTATATATATATGTATATATATACATATATATATATTTATATATATATATATATACATATAAATTCATAATAGTTATTGTATAATAATTTTTATTTATTTTATTACTTTTCAGATGACAGAAAAAAATCATTGAAAGAAGGAGAATTGCCACAATTAAATTTACCTTGTAAAAGTTCTCATTCTGTTTTACTCTCGAATCGATCTACTTCTTCAATTCAAAAGCGAAATAAACATGTTGCATCATTAGATTATGTAGTGCCTTTGCCCTTATACAAAAACTTTGATGACTTTGTGAATCGCATAGTTAAGCTTTCAATTAGAAATACCTGGAATATTCATATTGAAACCAATCTTGTCGTTATTACTCTTTTATCTGTAAATCATATTTTGCCAAGATACGAGATTTTTGTCGATGATTCTCTTTGTTTTACTCTACGCGTGTTTGAATGGATTTTATCAGAAGACCATGATCTTTATAAGCAATTCTCTCAATCATTTTTAAATGTTACTTTGTCAACATTTACTTGCCGACTTGAAAGTTATGAATAGTGTATGGGAATTGAAGTTCCTAATATAAGTAAAGAGCTCCAATTCCAAAAACATGTCAATCCTAAAAAATTCTATTACCATGACTACCATCAACTAGTATTTAAACCACATTAAAATCAAGATGAGTACTTCCGCTCTAACAATTGTCGGCTCCTTTTAAGCAAGGATGATACAAATATATGTGCAGATTGTCGTATTTGTGTTCAAAAGGTATTTTCAGAAGAAAAATATAAATTATATATTTTAAATAAACCAGCCAAACTAAATGCTCTTATTAAATTTACTTCTCCAAATAGGATAAAATTAACTTTACAAAATAATCGAATCGAATAAGAACTTTTAAATATGCGATCTGCTATAGAAAAGCACAGTGAAATTGTACATTCACAAATCAGTGAAGATTTTAAAATATTATTTTCAGGTTGTGACCAGGTTAATGTTCCAAATTTCATGAAGCTTTTTTGTTCACAACAACAAAAATACATTCAAACCTCTTGTTCTAGCAGTGTTAAATATCACCCAATGATTATCAAATTTTGTTTAAATTTAGCTGCTAAATCTTTATCTGCTTATAGTAATCTTCGTTATGATAAGAAAACTGGTAATGGTATTTTGGTTCTTCCCAGTTTGAGAACACTTAGAGATTATAAACATTATATTCATCCAACTAGAGGTTTTAATCCTGCTATTATAAATGACTTCAAGTTGAAGACTGAAAATTTTACTGAACCAGAAAGATTTGTAGGCATTATTTTTGATGAAATGAAAATTCAGGAAGATCTTGTGTGGGACAAGTACTCTGGCGAACTTATTGGTTTAGTAGATTTGGGAGATAACAATATCAATTATCAAACACTTAAAAATGTAGAAGCTACTGCAACATACATTTTAGTTTTTCTTGTAAAATGTATTGTCAATCCTCTTTTTTTTTAATTTTGCAACATTTGCAACAACAGGTGTACTTGCTCATCAAATAATGCCATTTTTTTGGAAGGCAGTTTGTTATCTGGAATTAATAAACTTGCATGTTATTTCCACAACATCAGATGGTGCTACATCAAATCGTCGATTTTTTAAAATGCATTAATTTCTTCAAGGTTGTTCTGGTATAGATGTTATTTATTGCACAAAAAATATTTTTTCTAAAAAGCAACATTATATTTATTTTTTTGCAGATGTCTCACATCTTATGAAAACAGCAAGAAACTGTTTATTGCACTCTGGATAAGGGCATTTAACACGATTGATGTGGAATAATGGCTTTTTTCTTCTTTGGTCACACATTCAGCAAATTTTTGAGGAGCAACTAGAAAGTGGTTTAAAATTTTTACCAAAGCTACAAATGAACATATACATTTAACACCATACTCTGCTATGAAAGTTAGTCTTGCAGCACAGGTATTAAGTGAGACTGTTGGTATCGTTTTAGCTAATTTTGGGCCACCAGAGGCAGTTGGTACATCTACTTTTTGTTTAATGATGGATAAATTTTTTGATTGTCTGAATGTTCGAAATACATTTGATCACAGAATAAAAAAGAAGCCATTTTTAAAACCATATGAATCTTTTACTGATGAAAGATATCTTTGGTTAGATAAATTTCTTGAATATTTACGTTTATGGAAAGACTCAATAGAGACTAGGGCAGGACATTATAATGCTAATTCAAAATCAAAAATGTTTTTATCTTGGCAAACATAAAAAGGATTTAAAATAACTATATATTCATTTAAAGAAGTAGTAAAGTTTTTGTTAGAAAATGGTACAAAATATGTACTTCCTAGAAGATTCTGTCAGGATGACCTTGAAAATTATTTTGGCAAACAGCAAGCGATTGGTAGACGACGAGACAATCCATCAGTACGAGATGTAGGATATAACAATAGTATCATAAAATCCCAGTTTTCAATACGACCTTTTGCTGGTAATGTTCATTCCCATAGCAAATTTAGTGACATTAGTAGTTCCCCATTGCCAAAAACGAAAGCGGTTAGTCAAGACAAATAAATAGTGTTTTTTAGCGATTTTATTGTTAAATGCGGGCTTTTTTATTTGTTAAATTAGCAAAGTGGCATTATGGGAAACCTGTCTAAACCACACTAATTTAAAGTTTATTGTTCCACAACTGTGGATCAATGGAATATAAATATTTTTAAATACAGTTACACTCTTGCAATTTTAACTTCTATAATTCGAAAGATCTTTTTTTTTTTTTTTTTAAGTAAATTTTACTTCCATATTTTCCATATGAAAGGGTTGAAACAATTTTTTAAAACCAGATCCTCTTCTTGATGTTAACATGAAGCAAGTTGTACTGGGTTACATGTTACCAGTAGCAGGATAACCTGACCTGATGGATTTAAATCGAACAAATTATTTGGTAACCTCTAGATTTAATATTAAGGATTGAAGTCCTATAAATTGAAAATTCATTTAATTCAAGCGTATTTTAAAACCCCTTAAAGATTATAATTATGTTAATTGAACTAAATGCTCATGTTAAATGAGTTTTCAAATTGTAAAAGTTAAATTCCTAATATTAAATCCAGAAGGGACCAAATAATTTGTTTGATTTTAATGATCTTTTGAATTATAGAAATTTGAATAACAAGAGTTTTTTGTTTTTTTAACAAGATTCACTTTAGGTTGCTCAAGCTAAATGTTAATTATTTCTTGGTTAATATATTTCTTTTTATAATTATTACATTATATATTTTGTTTGTCTTTACTGACAGCTTGCGTTTTAAGTTTGATAATAAACTTCTTTTTAATTATGATTGTTCTGTTTTTTTTTTTTAGCAATTATTGGGTATTTGATTTAACTATCCTTTAAACAAATTTAAGTTTCTTTTTTTCAAGTTTATACTTGTTTATACAAATATGGAAGCAAAATATTTGTGACAAAAAGCTTTTGAAATCAAATTTTTTATCAAATTTTTGATGAGTTTTGCATTTTTTTTATTAATTAGTCTAAAGTCTTTTAGTTTTAAGTCTGGATTATTTTTAACAAAAGCAAATTTTATCAGAGATAATAATAAATTGTGGATATGAATTTCTTAAACTTTCAAAATACTTAGTACGCATAAGTGTCATTTTAGTCTTTTTATTTTATTTGTATTACCTGAAATATTTATCCAGATAATATGTATTTTTCAAATAACTGTTTCGATAAATTAGGATTCAATTTTGTGAATTAATAAGATTTTTAATAGATCTAATTTGATTTGGAATTAACTTTAAAGTGACAGATAAACCACTGTTTGGCGATTAAGGGTTTGCCTAAAATTTTAAAGCGATTAATGAACGAGAGGAAGTGGTTGAAAATATTATTATAAAACGAGGAAAATCCTAATACACGAAGTTTATCATTAACTTAATCAACATTTTTAATGTATATTAAAAACTTTCTTTTTTGAGGTAGAGAACGAATAATTTATGCATGTATATATTATTTATATTTAATTTTCAATATATATATATATATATATGTATATATACATATATATATATATATATATATATATATATATATATATATATATATATATATATATATAATAATAATAATAATAGGGGCGCCCAAATCATTTTTTGGTCTTTGAGATAGCTCATTGATATATGTCAAATAAGGATGTTTTGCAAAAAATTGCGATGATTGGAGCTTGGGAACAAAAAAGCCCCAAAACTTTAGCCCACCTGCCCTAAACTTGAGAGCAACAAGTTGATGAAATAATTTTTATATCATTTTTAACTAGACTTATATTCATCGATAAGTTTTAAGTTTCATAGTAGTTCAAAAGGAGTTCAAAAATTATGACTATAAAATTCAGAGTTCAAAAATTATGACTATAAAATTTGCAACCCCCTCAAATTGAGGGGGTTTAAACTTTCTATGATCATAATTTTTGAACGCTAAAATATTTTACTAAGAAATTTAAAATTTACGGATAAATATATGTCTAGTTGAAAATAATACAAAAAATATTTCATCAACTTGTTGCTCTCACGTTTGGGGCAAGGGGGGCTAAATTTTTGGGTCTTTATGTTTCCAAGCTTCAATCATCGCAATTTTTTGCAAAGCATCTTTATTTGACCTAAGTATAAACATATAAATGTTTGGAGTTTGCTCCATGTCTGGAAGTTAGCTATCTCAAAGACCAAAAAATAATTTGGGCGCCCCTGTGTATATATATATATATATATATATATATATATATATATATATATATATATATATATATATATATATATAAATATATATATATATATATATATATATATATATATATATATATATAAATATATATATATATATATATATATATATATATATATATATATATATATATATATATATATATATATATATATATATATATATATATATATATATATATATATGGAAACTGCGCAGGTATTGGATTCCAAACAGTTGGCCTAGCTTTCTTGACGCCTGGGTGAGAAATTTATCATGTAAATTTAAACAAATCTAAATGTAAAAGTATTTTATTTTATTCAAAAAAGTAACATTTTTTTGAATGAGTATAAATGAACACACGAAAACTGATTCCAAGTTTTCATGACTGAAGTGAAAGGTAACCTGGACTGCATGTAATTTGAATTTTCTATTCCAGGCGCAATAAACTGGCTGTTAACATAACCACACGAATAATTTCTTGTGATTATGCTATAAAGGAAAAATTATTAGCTAAACATAATTTTAGTAAACTGGAAAAAATTTAGTCGTATTCGTTTAATAAAGCTTTTCTTTATAATAGGGTATAAATTAAGGTTGCATGGACCGAATCCAGGATTAATTAAGATAAACTTTGAGGTCACCAGTAGCGGACAGGCTTAATATATTTTTCCGGCCAGGTAAATAATTAATGGGCTCAAACATATTAAATGTTACTTGACAAAATTGTGCCTTTGCAACGTCAACTTAACTTTTAACAGCATTCTATGCATGTTATGCTTTGCAAAACTTAAAATTACAGTAGAAAATAAATTAAGAAATAGGAATTTATATGAAACATTAGGTCGCAATGTTTAATTTTTTCAATTTATTCAAGATCGATTTGTCCACCACAGGAGGTCAGAGCGGAAACTTGTATGTTTTTTACAACCTTTTAATTAAATTCACATTACTTAATCCCGTAATCTTGCCATTGATATTAAACTTCCAGACTAGCTATATTTCTAAAACTTTTGTGTTTCTTTAGCCCCAACGACAATACATGTTGAAATTGTATTCAGGGCCGAAAATATAAGGGGCCGATGCAGTTGCCCAGCCTTTTTGTAGCAAAATCTTGCCATTGATTTTAACTTTCTTCGAGACTAGCCAGAACTTTGAAACATGCAGCATTAGTGTAGTTCCCATTTGCATTTTTAGAGCCGTACCCCGACATTTTTTTAAATTTCATTATAAACTTTTAGGTCCTCTAAAATTATCGTAATATTTCAAAGCTAGAAGAGTTTATAAAAAATTTTAATTAAACTACTGGAACAAATCTAGATTGTGTGCAACTTTTTAACAGTCTTTCACAAGTCTTTCAATAAATAAAACACTTATACATAATATATATATATATATATATATATATATATATATATATATATATATATATATATATATATATATATATATATATATATGTATACATATATATATATATAAATATATATATATATATGTATATATATATATATATATATATATATATATATATATATATATATATACATATATATATATATATATATATATAAATATATATATATATATATGTATATATATATATATATATATATATATATATATATATATATTTATATACACGCACACATATATAAATACATACATATATATATATATATATATATATATATATATATATATATATATAAATATATATATATATATATATATTTATATTTATATACATAATATACATATATATATATATATATATATATATATATATATATATATATATATATATATATATATATATATATGTATATATATAAATATATATATACATAATATATATATATATACATAATATATATATATATATGCATATAAATAATATATATCTATATATATATATATATATATATATATATATGTGTGTATATATATATATATATATATATATATATATATATATATATATATATATGCCCATATATATATATATATTTATATATATATATATATACCCCGAGCCGCACAACCCCCTACTGGGGGGGTTGTGCGGCACCCCCTTCGTTGGCCACAGCAGGGGGTGCGCCAGTGCTGCGCCTGGACTGGGGGGGGGGAACTCGGGTGATCCTCTTTTAGGAGAGAAGAAAACCGAAGAATTTTTTTTATTTCCTGTTTATAATGGGTTGAGTGATTTATTAAAGGTAGTTCGTTAAAAGTATGGTGGCAAGGGGGACAATTTAGCGATTATTCTAAAGTATTAGTTTTTTCAATGTCTAAATTATTTCAAGAAATAAATTTTTCTTCTGAATAAAGAGCATCAAAAAGTACAAAATTAAATCAAACCACCCCTATAATAGGAATAATCGAACCTAAAGAACCAATGGTATTTCAAGTAAGTAAGCTTTCTGGAAAATCTGCATATCTTCTAGGCGTTCCTGCTAGTCCTAAGAAATGTTGTGGAAAGAAAGTTAAATTTACTCCTATAAAAGTAATTCAAAAATGAATTTTACCAAAAGTTTCATTAATAGCAAATCCAGAAATTTTTCCAAATCAAAAGTAAAATCCCCCAAACATAGCAAAGACTGCACCTAATGATAAAACATAATGGAAATGAGCTACTACATAATATGTGTCATGTAATAAAATGTCTAGTGATCCGTTAGCTAAAATTACACCAGTTAAACCACCTAAGGTAAATAAAAATATAAATCCGGTAGCTCATAACATAGGTGTAGATAAATTAATTTTTCCTCCATACATTGTTGCTAGTCAACTGAAAAATTTAATCCCCGTAGGAATTGCAATAATCATAGTTGCAGCAGTAAAATAAGCTCGAGTGTCCACGTCCATTCCCACAGTAAATATATGATGAGCTCAAACAATAAAACCTAAAAAGGCTATAGCTAATTGAGCATATATCATACCTAAATACCCAAAAACTTGGTTTTTTGAGCTGAAAATAGGAATAATTTGTGAAATAATTCGAAGTCCTGAAATTATTAAAATATAAACTTCTGGGTAACCAAAAAATCAAAATAAATGCTGATATAAAACGGGGTCTCCCCCTCCAGCTGGATCAAAGAAAGTAGTATTAAAATTTCTATCATTCAATAACATAGTTATCATTCAATAACATAGAGAAAGAAGTAATAAGAATGCCGTTATTAAAACAGATCATACAAATAAAGGAAGTTTATCAAATATTAAATCTGGTGTTCTCATGTTGAAGATGGTTGTAATAAATTAATTGCTCCAGCAATTGAAGAAAATCCGGCACAATGTAAACTAAAAATAGCTAGATCTACAGACCCTCCTGAATGAGCTAAAGGCCCGGATAAGGGGGGATAAACTGTTCAACCTGTTCCTGCTCCTTGCTCTATTAAAGGTGAAGTTAAAAGTAGAATTAATGCAGGAGGGAGTAATCAAAAACTTAAATTATTCAGTCTGGGAAAAGCCATGTCTGGTGCACCTATATATATATAGGCACAAACCAATTCCCATAACCTCCTATTAGGACTGGCATGACTAAAAAGAATATCATTACAAAAGCATGAGCTGTTACTATAACATTATATAAATGATCATCTCCTATTACTCTTCCTGGTGCTGAAAGTTCTATTCTAATTAACATACTTAAAGCAGTTCCTATCATTCCATAAAATGCCCCAAATATTATATATAAAGTTCCTATATCTTTATGATTAGTTGAAAACATTCAACGTGTGATCCAATTATACACTTATCTTTTGAAAAAACAAGTAATTTTCAAATTTTCCTATTGTTGGAATTATTAATAAAAAATTAAAAAAATAAAATAAACTAGAAATTATACTGATCATTATATAAGGGTTTTCTATAGGTTTAGAACGTAATCAAGTTAATAAGATGAAATTTGCTATAAACATTCAATATAATATTTTTCCTATAGGTCTAAAAGTTAATGAAAAAAATTTAATAGTATGTAAAAATGGAATAGCAAATAAAATTATTATACTTAAAATTAAAGCTAAAACTCCTCTTAATTTGTTAGGAATTGATCTTAATATAGCATAAGCAAATAAAAAACATCATTCTGGCATTAAATGAACAGGAGTTACTAATGAATTAGCGTTAATAAAATTTTCTCGGTCACCTAGTGTATTAGTATAAAAAAATACTATAAATAATAGAATAAATATTAATATAAAAAATCCATAAATATCTTTTATTGCAAAATATCAATGAAATGAAACTTTATCAAAATTACTATTAATTCCTAATGGGTTACTAGACCCAACACTATGAATTAGTACTATGTGAATTAAAATTAAAGATGCTAATACAAATGGGAATAGATAATGTAAACTAAAAAATCTACCTAAAGTGGCATTATTTACACTAAATCCACCTCAAATTCATTGAACTATGTCATCTCCTATATAAGGAATTGCAGATAAAAAATTTGTAATTACAGTAGCCCCTCAAAAGGACATTTGTCCTCAAGGTAATACATAACCTATAAAAGCAGTAATCATCATTACTATAAATATAATTATACCTGAAAATCAAAAAGGTTTTTTTTGATAACCCCCATAGTATAAACTTTTGCCCTATATGAATATAAACACAAATAAAAAATAAAGAAGCTCCGTTAGCATGAATTGATTTTAATAAAAATCCGTAATTTACATCTCTGCATATATGAATTATTGATTTAAAAGCTAAAATTATATCTCCACAATAATGCATAGCTAAAATAATTCCAGTAATTAATTGAATTGCGAAACACAATCCTAATAAGGATCCGAAGTTTCACAAGTAATTTATATTTGATGGAGAAGGAAGATCGATTAAAGTAGAATTAATATGTTTTATAAGATGATTGTTTTTTCTAATCCTCATTATATAGAAATGTTAATATAAGAACTAAGTATTATGGAATCAATAAGTATATTCGGATAGATCCCTAATACAATAATAAACACTATTAATGGTAACAAACTTTGAAATTCGAAACCTATTATATCACTTGAAAATTTTAGATAAGGCGAATTAGAACCAAAAAACATTCTATTGTAAACCCATAAAGAATAAATTAGATTTATGAAAACCCCTAATAAAATTAATAAAATTATAAACAAAGAAAACTTAAAAGCTGAAACTATTAAGAATAGTTCAGCTATAAAATTTAATGTTAAAGGAAATGAAACATTAGCTAAAATTAAAGTAAATGTAATTGTACTTAAAATCGGCATAGTAATAGTTAAACCTCTAAAATAGTTTATAATTCTAGAATGAAATCTAAAGTACACAATAAAGTAATAATGAATAAACCTGAACTAGATAAACCATGAGCAATCATCATTAACATTGACCCAACTAGTCCTTCAATAGAATGTGAGAAAATACCTATAGTCACTAAACCCATATGAGAAACTGAAGAATAAGCAATTAAACGTTTTATGTCTATTTGACGACATGTAGTTAAAGCACCATAAACTATGGCTACAATACTCATTGTAATAATCAATGGATAATAGAATTGAGAAGCCAGTGGAAAAATTGGATAACAAAACCTAATCAAACCATAACCCCCCAATTTTAAAAGTATTCCTGCCAATAGAATTGAAACTGCTATTGGTGCTTCTACATGAGCTTGAGGAAGTCAAATATGGAATGTTACCATTGGTATTTTTACAGCTAAGCCTATAAAAAACCCTATAAATAATCAAAATTGAATATTATATGGAATTTTTATGATTAATAAATTTTCATAGTTAGTAGTTAGTTAGTATATTTTAAATATACTTATCAGCATTAATAAAGACCCTATCAAGGTATAAAAAAAGAAATAAAAAGCAGCTTTAATTTTTTCTTCCCTATAACCTCATATACCAATCATAATAAATACAGGTATTAATATACTTTTAAACAAAATATAGAACCATAAAATATCTAAAATAGAAAATACTGTAATTAATAGAATAACTGATATAAATAGCAATATATTAAATTCTTTTTTAAAATATTTTATAGATTTTAAGCTTATTAATATACATATAGGAATTAGTAAAATACTTAAGCCTATAAAAAATATAGACAAACCATCAACAGAAAGAATAAAATTATTTCAATTAATAAATATTGAATTTATTAGTAATCAATTGAAATTTAAATTAAATTTAAAATTTAAAATTTTATGATTTAAAGTAAAAAATAATATAAAATAAAATAATAATATTAAAGATCAAAACAAAGAAATATTAAAAATATTTTTATTATTTCTTTGAACTAACAAGATATTTATAATGCTTAAAAATGGAATTAATAAAAGGAAGATTAAATACATCATTTATTAGATAAACCTCAAAAAGCTCATAATAAAGAATTAGTAATAATAATAAATGATAGGCTTAAAGGTAAATAAGATTTTCATAATAAACCCATTAACTGATCATTTCTTAATCTAGGAAAGGAGATTCTAACTCAAATAAACAAAAAAACAAATACAATCATTTTTAAAAAGAAAATAAAATTATTAATAAAGAAATGATTATTTCAATTTCCTAAAAATAAAATTACAAAAAAGTACTAGTAAATATTATATGAGAATGTTCTGCCAAAAAGAACAAAGCAAAAGACATCGAAGAATATTCTACATTATAACCAGAAACTAATTCTGATTCATCGTCAGCTAAATCAAAGGGGGCTCTGTTAGTTTCTGCTAATGAACATATAAAAAATATTATAGCTATGGGTCATAAAGGGAAAATATAAGAAATGCTTTGACTTTGTGAGTTTATTAAAGAATAAATATTTAAAGTTCCAGCACACAGAATACAAGAGAAAACAACTAAGCTAATACATACTTCATAACTTATCATTTGAGCAGCAGCCCTCAATGAACCCAAAAAGGCGTATTTAGAATTACTTGATCATCCAGATAAAAGTATAGAATATATGTTTATTGAAGAAATAGCAAAAATAAGCATCACTCTTAAATTAAAGATTAAATTATTTATCCCCAACGGAAATATTACTCAAATAAGCAAAGGTAGAGTTAAAGCTAAAATAGGAGAAATTAAATAAAGAAATATGTTAACATGATTAGTAATAATTAACTCCTTTGAAAATAATTTTACTCCATCAGCTAAGGGTTGTAATAACCCATATATTCCTACCACATTAGGGCCTTTTCTATTCTGACTATAACCTAAAATTTTTCTTTCTGCTAAGGTCAAATAGGCTACAGAAATTAAAACTGGGATAATAATTATCAAAAACTTTATAATTTCTAGTATAATTAAATATATATCTTTCATTATCCTTTTAGTAAATTTAATAATTTTAAAGAAATAGATCCTTTTATTTTATAAAAAGCCACTATTATTGATAATCCAATAGCTGACTCAATAGCAGCAATAGTTATTATGTATATTGCTAATATTTGTCCTTCTAGAGAAAAATTAGTTAATGAACTTAATATAAAGTTCATTGAAATAGATAATAATAAAATTTCTATACTAACTAGAATTAATATTATATTGCTTCTATTAATAATTATTCCAATAATACTAATACAAAACATAATTATGACTGATAAATTGAAATCAATTAGCATTATTCTCATTCTAACCCCCCCCCCCCTCAATCACTCGTAAATTTATCCTATGAATAATACAATTATAAATAAATAAATGACAAATTGTGAATAATAATCTATTAAATTTGAATATACAGACCATGGGAATTATATCTAAATCGAATACTAAAAACAAAATAGCAATTAGAAAAAATCTTATAGAAAATGGTTGACCAGTTGAATGAAAAGGATTAAACCCACACTCATAAATAAAAACTTTTTCTTTATCTGGTGATTTAAAAGAAAGAAAAATTGAAAAAAACAAAACAACAGAACTAAGTAAAAAACTAATAAATAAATAAATTTAATTTCATGAATTGTTTCTTAAGTGTTGTATAAATATTTTTTGCTTCTTTAAATTAAAATTATGAGTAATAGTTAAAACAATTACTCCTATCATTCCTATCGACAGAATAATGCTTATCAACATAAAATTTATATAATATTTAGAGTAAAAAAATAGAACTAAATTATGAAAGTTATGATAATTTATTAGATTAAAATTTAAAAAATTATCATTTAAGTAATAAGGTAAAAATACATTTTTGTTAATAACTTTTATGATTAATGAAGTTAAAACAATTAAAATTATAGGAATTATATTATTAATATTAGAATTTTTTTTTATTTGAATAATATCTAACATCATTATTAGAAATAAAAACAAAATTACTATAGCTCCTACATATATTATTATTAATAATAATGACAGAAATTATAAATTTAAATTAATTAATAAAGCAAAAGAAAAAAAAAATACAGCTACTAGTCAAAAAACAGAATGAATAGGGTTTAAAGAATTAATACACATTAAACACCCTAAGATTATTAAAACAGAAAAAAAAAAGAAAAATTCATTCATGATTGGATTATAAATCACAGGGAAAAGTTCCCTTTCCCCCACTATGTTACGACTTACTCTATCTTTTATGATCAAGGCGACGGGCTATTTGTATTAATATTTGCACTTCATTAAAACCTTATATTTTTAATTACTATTAAATTCTCTTTAAAATCACTTTACATTGATTATCCAAATATAAATTTATATTATAATATTTATTGTAGTACATAATATCCCTTTTTATAAAGGCCATAATATTTGACTTTATTCTTTAAAGAATTATGCTTTAACTATAAGTTAAAGCTGAAGACAACCATGCAACACTTGTATTTTCAAAAAAAGGTAAGGTATTTCGCGGATTATCGAATTAAATTACATACTCCTCTAATTAGAAAAATAAACAACCAAAATATTTGATTTTCACCTGTTTAGGTATACTGTTCAGATTAATTATTAACAAAAAGATTACCAGGGTGTCTAATCCTGTTTAATTATCATTTATTCAAGTTTCTAGTTCTTTCATAAAATCTTTGAAATTTTTAATTATTTTATATTTTACCAAATCAATAATCTTAATTTTACAATTTTTATTCTATACACATTTAACCTATTTTTTTATAAACTATTTTTATAAAAATTAGAAATTATTTATTTCTTAAGTATCACCGCGTCTGCTGGCCCTTAATTAGACAAAATTTACGATTACTTTATATCTAAATTACTTTAATTGTATAAATTTCTTTACTGCTGTTAATTTTTCTTTGTCTCAGTAAAAACATGGCTTAAGCTATGCGTCTTAGGATAAAAAAGTATTAAATTTTTTAACCTGATACAAAACAGGAATTACCCTATTTTACTCATTTATTTGCTTCCACTAACATGTATAAACGATTCTCATACTTTTATTTCTCCATAATCAAAAGAAACTGCTTTAATTTAAAAATAAAGAGAAAGGAATCGAACTCTTATATTCTGGTCATGAGCCAAATAACTTTCCATTAGTTTACTCTTCTTCTTTTAGAGGATCAAATAATTAAAATTCTTAAAAATTTTCCTACATAAACACTTTTAACGAACTACCTTTTATAAATCACTCAACCCATTAAAAACAGGGAATAAAAAAAATTCTTCGGTTTTCTTCTCTCCTAAAAGAGGATCACCCGACCCCCCCCCCCCCCCCCAGTCCAGGCGCAGCACTGGCGCACCCCCTGCTGTGGCTACCGCAGGGGGCCCCGCGCCGCACCAACCCCAATAATTGGGTATAATTATCATTATACCCAATTATGGGGGTTATGATAATTTATGATATTAGCCAATATCATAAATTTATCCGATATTTGCTAATCATAAAAATATGCGATATTTGCAAATATCATAAAAATATCCGATATTTGCTAATCGCCGGAATCAAAGTTAGAAAGTAAAAAATTTTTTCTATGCCTAAAAGAATGTTGATGTTAATGTCCTCCTGTTAAGCACTCTTCTCAAGTCGTTAAAAATGGAGAAAGTTAACTTCAATTGTTCAATAAAAAATATACCTATACCATCAAATAAAGAATACAAATTGCGATTGCTTGAAAAAACTGAGATATTGATTAAAAGGAAGCGATGGAAGGCGTTTTTCTTCATAAATCACCAGTCTAACGGTATGAATGATATTAATAGTAATAGTAATAATTATACCAAATTTAATTCTTATGGTATTAACACACCACATTGTCCACAACAAACTAAAGATATGCGTGCGTTTGAATGCGACTTATTCAAATTAATTAAGAACATACAGTTTAGGAAGGTTCAATGCGCCTTCCAAAATAAATTAAAAAAAGACATTTCTTCTATTCGAAAATTAACGAATACTTACACTTACGCAGATAAAACATCAAATTTGTATAAATTATCAAAAGACGAATACAATAAGTTGTTAATGAACGCTACTACATCTAACTTTAAAAAAACCAACCCTATTATCACATTTATAAAGAAGGAAAAACTATTCTAAAGAATCATGACGTTTTTAAAAAAATTAATATAAACAGTTCTTCCAATTGCTTACATTAAAAGACCATAAACTTTTTTTTTTAAATAATCCTACTTTTCGTCTAATTAACCCAGCTAAGAAAGAAGTTGGTAGAATAAGTAAGCATATTTTATCGGACTTTACCGTGTTTAAAAACGCAAGCGGTCCAAAAATGGAAAAAATTAAGAAGCATTTTACTCAAATATTTAAACAATACAACCTCTGTATTTCCATTCAATCCAATACGAAAGTTGTTAACTACCTTGATGTTACATTTGATCTTAATAACTGCACTTTTCAACCTTACCATAAACCTGATAGTACGCTAAATTATATCCATGCTAGTTCCAACCGACCACCAAGCATTTTAAAACTATTACCAACCTCAATTGAACATAGATTATCTTCCGATTCTTCAAACGAAAAATTTTTCCAAAAGTCTGCTCCTATTTATAAAGACGCATTAGAAAAGTCTGGATTTCACACTAATCTCCGATATCAATCAAATTTAAACCCTTCTAATACTAATAAACGAAAAAGAAATATAATATGGTTTAATCCTCCTTTTAGTAAAAATGTGGTAACAAAAATTGGACACTTTTTTTTAAACGTAATTGACTTATATTTTCCATTACATAATAAGCTCCACAAAATTTTCAACAGAAACACAATAAAAGTTAGTTACAGTTGCATGCCAACAAATTTTGCGCAACAAACTCACCACTAATGATATAAATTGCAACTGCATTAAGAAAACTGCATGGCCGTTAAATAAAGAATGTCTATCAAAAACGTTGTATATAAAGCCACTTTATCATCATCTAATCCCAGTCTTACGGAAAAATCTTACATCGGTATCAGTGAAAACGCATTCAAGCTCAGATTTGCAAACCACCTTAAATCATTTAATGCAACCAGGTATAGAAATGATACAGAACTTTCCAAAGAAATGTGGAATTTTCCAAGAATTTTCCAGAACTTTCCAGAATTTTCCAGAATTTTCCAGAACTTTCCAAAGAATTGAGGAAACACAAAGACACAGGTAACATGCCTATTAATAAGTGGAACATAATTAAAAGATGCCAATCTTATAATCCATCTACAAAAAGTGTAACCTTTGCATCAGTGAAAAATATTTTATTATGAATTTTGATAGTGGTTTACTACTTAATAAAAAAATTGAATTGGTTTCTGCTTGTAGGCATAGGAAAAAATTTCTACTTTCTAACTTTGATTCCGGCGATTAGCAAATATCGGATCACGTACACTTGACGTCAGATGCCGTTGCAACGCTAAATTTGTATTTTATATAACGGTTTTTATTTTATATTTGAATAATATGGCTGATATTGCCGAATGGCATGAAACTTCAAGTTCCATTATAAAGTTGTATTTTCTCATTTAAAATATTTTAATAATATATATACACTTATCTAATTTTTGAATACTTCAACACTGTGTTTCACCATCAATAGGTTCATCAGTAAGATTCTTCCTGATGAACCTACTGATGGTGAAACACAGTGTTGAAGTAATCAAAAAATAGATAAGTGTTTTTACTAATTTATTATTGCTCTGTTCTTTTAGAACATTAAGCACTCTGTTTGTAGAATACACTTACATAATTTATATATATATATATATATATATATATATATATATATATATATATAAATATATATATATATATATATATATATATACATACTATAATAATAATAATATATTTATATATACATATATATATATATATATATATATTATTATTATAGTATATATACATACATATATACATATATATATATATATATATATATATATATATATATATATATATATATATATATGTATGTATATATATATATATGTATGTATATATATATATATATATATATATATATATATATATATATATATATATATATATATATTATTTTCTTTAAGAATTATTGGTTTTTTTAATTTCTTTTCTTAAGGAATGTTTTTTTAAAGTTTTTCTGGCAAATTTGTGCTTTTCTTTTAAGTCTTTAGCAAATGAAATTGTACAAACACGTTTAAATAATGTCAAGATTTGCTTTAATAAATTTGAGCTGATCTCTTTATCTACTTTTGGATCAATATCATAACATGTGCTGATCTCTTTATCTACTTTTGGAACAATATCATAATGTGCTCTCCATCATAAAATCCAGTAAACCTGACGTAACAATTTTTGTAGAATATTGGGCAGTTTTTTCACGAAAAATATTTTCAGACTTTTGGAAAACTTGTTACATTGTTTTATTTGTTTTCCACAATCCCCCTCTGTCACGTGCATCAATAAGTGCCTGAGTATCATCAGAATCTGTTTTACATGCAAGTAAAATAGCTATACATTGTTTGTTAAACTGCCTGCAGTAGTTTTTACTGAAACGATATTTACTATAAAGTTTATGAATAATATACCCACTAAGGTACTGCAAACATTTCAGTTCTCTTTCAGAAGGTAAGTTAACATTATTAGACTTTAATAAATGTTCTGAAGGTACAGTTTTTTCAGAAAGATGAATAACAAGATAATTTGCAACTTCAACCATAAGAATATTTACTAAAGTTACATCTCTACCTAATATTTCTGGTAAAACATTTTTAGACAACAATCCATAAAAATTGGTATAAAATTTTTCGATATCATCATCAAACATATAAATTGTTGGCCTTATAACTTTCCACAAGGTGTTAGCATCCTTAACTGAAAAAGATATAGATTTAAAAGAATCACAAATAGTTGATGGTAAGCACATATCCTTTGCAACAATTGTCACACACTCATTCAAAATACATTTTAACTTCAAAGGGTGTAATTTTTTCAAAGAACACTCTTTCATAAAATCATCTGAACACTCAGATTTGTGTTTGCACTTATTGTGTCTTTCAAGTCTTTTGATAGAATTAAAAACCTTTCTACAAAGATTACATTGAAGATTTAATGCTTAATTTGGAATTTCAAAAACGGAAGCATCTACTTCTTTGTTAAAAACGACATCTTCGTTTAAAAAACCATCATCAAACAATATAAACATATCATTTAAACTTATATATGCTAAAATTTCAGCTTCATTTTGTGCCATATTATTTGTATTTGTGCAGGATGAGCGGGTCGCATAAACCTATTTCAACTTAAAAATCAAAGTTCAAAGGCTGCGGTCTGTGTTTCCAGACTATCTGTTTCTTGTGACTATGAAAGAATTAGGAAGCAAAGGTAAGTACGCTAAAGTCTTTTATAATAAATTATTCGCGCGTGACGAATAAAAAAAGAAGAAGAAAATGAAAAAAGAAATTCTTTACGCATTATAACAAACAAAAATGGATTCTAATCAAACTAAAAGTATTGAAACAAATTTTTGCAATTTTTAACAAACTGATGATTTTTTAATTGTTGATAAACCAGATCCAGATCTAAATTATTTTAACGGAGCTGGAGCTCCAAAAAGTAATTGCAATTACTTTTATACCAACGAAATAAAAGAATTTCTTGAACCTGATAATTTAAACGCTTTGCACTTAAACATAAGAAGCTTAAAAAAAAATTTTGATAATTTTTGTAATATAATTAAGGAAACTTTTGAAATTTTTAACGTAATTTGTTTAACCGAAACGTGGTGTAATGATGATGATGCTTGTACTAATTTTAATTTGCAAGGTTTTAATTTGATACCATTAGCGCGAAAAATCAAAAAACGCGGAGGCGGTTTGCTAATTTACATAAAAGAAAATTTACAATTTTTTATTAGTCATGACATGAGTATTTCTGACAACAATATAGAGGTTTTAACTATTGAAATCTTAACCAAATGAACTAAAAGTATTTTACTTAGCTGTTGCTATCGGCCACCGTCTGGCGTAATTGAAAATTTTAGTACATTTCTATTTCACAATATAATAAAAAAATGCAATTAAGAAATAAAAAAATCTACATATTAGGAGACTTTAATCTCGATTGCTTCGAATATCACGTCATACAAAAAATTAAAATGTTTTATAATGCTTTATTTGAAATCGGATCCATTCTATTAATTAATAAACCAACTAGAATCACTCATTCAACAACATCTCTTATAGATAATATGATAACAAATGATTTATTTAATGAAACTATTCAAAAGGGCATAATTAAAAACGATATCTCAGATCATTTTCCGATATTCTTTTTGATTAATACTAATAAAAAAATATTGCAACATAGAAACCAATATCACATTAAACGTATTTTTAATGAAGCAAATTTAAAATCATTTAAGGAACAACTATAATAACTACACTGGGAACATATTAATTTTCTAGATAATGTAAACTTAGTCTATAACAATTTTTTTTAAACATTCTTTGACATATACGAATCAAATTTCCCACAAATAAAAATTAATCTTAAACCAAAAAACAACAAATTACCATGGATTACCAAGGAGCTAAGAAAATCTTCAAAAATTAGACAAAAACTTTATATTAAATATTTAAAATCAAAATCCGTCGAAAGTAAACTATTTATAAAAATTACGCTAAAATCTTTGAGCGACAAAGAAAAAACTTAAATACAAATACTATACTAATTTGCTTAAAAAATATAAACTAAATTCTAAACGCACTTGGGAAATCATTCGAGAAATTACAGGTAGTAACAAAACAAAAATATCTCTGCCAAAAAAAAAAAAGCAAAATAACTGAAGAATTCTTGATTGATCAAGAAATGAAAAGCTGCTGAACTAAATAAATATTTTGTATCTGTTGGCCAAAACCTAGCCAAAAAAATTCAACCAACAAATACTTTTGAAAAATATATTTCTTTCCCCCTAACATCACATCTTAACTCCTTTGAACTAACTTTTGACGAGTTTGAATGTGCTTTTAAAATGCTCAAACCTAACAAAGCCGTTGGCCATGATGATATCAATGGAAACATTGATATTAATTCATATGATGTCTTAAAAAGTATTCTTTTTAGGATATTTTCATGTTCCATTAGACAAGGAATTTTTCCTAATCAATTAAAAATAGCAAAGGTTATCCTAATATTTAAAGGAGGAGATTTAACTAATATTAGTAATTACCGTCCTATATCCATTCTTTCCATTTTGACATGCCTTTTCTTCTCAAAAGTTTTAGAAAGAATTTTTTATAATAGAATATATAATCACCTATTAAATAATAATCTCATATGTCTCCACCAATATGGTTTTAAAAAAATAATTCTACAGAACATGCACTAATCCAGTTTTAAAGAAGTATAACTGAATCATTTGAAAATTCCCAATATACTTTGGGAGTTTTCATAGATTTAGCAAAGGCATTTGATACCATAGATCATGAAATTCTTATAAAAAAGTTACAATATTATGGAATAACTGGAAATGTTCTAAATTGGATTACAAACTATCTAAGTAATTGCATGCAATATGTCTACGTTGATTCAAATCGGCATAGAAATTTGCTTGATATAACATGTGGAGTTTCCCAGGGATCAATTTTAGGACCCTTACTATTTCTTATTTACATCAATGATCTCTTTAAAGCCTCAAACTTAATGACCATTATGTTCGCAGATGACACTAATCTGTTTTTATCTCACAATAACATAAATTATCTAATTGAAAATATGAACAACGAACTAATTAAAATCTCTGATTGGTTCAAAACAAATAAATTATCTCTCAATATTAATAAAACCAAATGGATTTTTTTCCACCCTCAATTTAAAAAACACTTACTGCCAAAAGACATGCCTTTTCTTTTTATTGAAAATACTCTAATAAAACAAGTAAGCTTTATCAAATTTTTAGGCGTTTATATCGATGAAAATCTCTCATGGAAAAAACACATAGAAAATTTGGGCAATAAAATATCCGAAAGTATTGGAATATTATATAAAAAAAGAAATCTCCTAAATAAGCACACCTTAACTCAACTATATCATTCATTTATCCATTGCCACCTAAACTATGCAAATGTTGCGTGGGGTAGTACAAATAAAAGTAAACTTGAACCTCTATATCGTCAACAAAAATATGTTGCACGCCTTATTAATTTTAAGGATTGTTTTACTCATGCCAAGCCTCTCCTAATTGGTATGAATGACAACGTTCTTACCATACAAATTTTGGAAAGTTTTGCATTTCGTTTCGTGGAGCTTTTCTGTGGAATAAAATAATCTCAAAAACTTTTGATATTTTTAAGAAATGTAGTTATCCCTCCTTTAAACTAAAGCTAAAAAATATTATATTTTCAATTGATGAAATATATATGCTTTTTTAAAATTTTGTTTTCTTATTTTTTTTTTTCCAGAAAAATACGTTATTGTTAAAGTTATTATATATTGTAAACATATACTGTGTTCTTATGTACTAATTTTATAAACTTTTTCTCGAATATAATTATATATAGCTTAGTGAAATATAGTTTGTAAAATATATTGAGAATGGGTTTGTATATTTATGTCTATATATATATATATATATATATATATATATATATATATATATATATATATATAATATATATATATATATATATATATATATATATAAATATATATATATATATATGTGTGTGTGTGAATGCACCTGCGTTTGCGTATACGTGTTTATGTATATATGTGTGTATGTGCGCGCATATGTATGTCTATGTGTATATATATATGTGTGTATATGTATGTATGTGTATATATGAGTGTGTGTGTGTGTGTGTGTGTATGTATGTATGTGTGTGCATGTATGTATTTATGTATGTATATGTGTATACATGTAGTATGTATCTATGTGTTTTATTTGTATATGTCTATGTGTTTGCTTATGTTCGTACAAATGTTCTATATGCACATATGATGTTATGTATGTACATACACCTAAGTGACTAGTATGACCTTCAAAACTAACCTACTTGCCTAAAACGGCTGAAATTGTTTCAAAGTTGCTGCACGTGGGTCAAAGAAAAAGTTTTACAAATATTCATCACCAGACGATAAAAATCTTGTAATTGAAAATTCAACAAATTGTGATAAACAATATTCGACAAAGACAATTATGATATACTAAAAAAAAAAAAAAAAATAGACTTTATCTATTCAATAATGTATTTGCAAAGGTGTTTTACAACGGTTGAAGAAAATAATAATTTTGAAGAAAAATAAAAATTCGTCAAGAAAATTGTGACACTGAAATGAAGAGAAAATAAAAAAAGTTAAAAAAATCCAAAGAATGATGATCCTCGTAAAACCCACCATGTTTCAAGTTAATATAAGGAAAACTTCAAAAACTGTATTTATTACCAATAAATTATGTGATAGTGGCATTGAATGAGTTTACATCAACTTTTATTGACGTGCCAAACTTTAGCGGTTCTCATGACAAGACCTCTGAGTCTTCTTTGAGTTTCTTCGTTCTTTATTTTTATTTTTATTTAATTTCTATCATTATTTTAACATAATCTTTAATTGTAAACTTTTTAACTTTATATATCTGTATAAAAATTTTCATGTAATAAAGAACAAAAAAAAAAATAAAAAATAAAAAATAAAAAAAAATAAAAAAAAAAAAGAAGAAGGTAAAGTCTTTCTCATTTTTGGTGGTGGAGAGGAGAGACAACTTTTAGAGATATTTGGAAACACTGATGGAGCATGAATTGGTCTCAATTTACCACGACATAATGTAAACTCCGCTTCATCTGGCCAATGAAATTTACAAACACCAGTGAATTTTGTAACGGTTTAATTTAAACGAGGGATACTCATAAACCATTTATTTTTTTCTGATTCTTCACGAGGGAATTTATATATAGATACATTACAACCTGAAGACTTATAATTTGATGAACATTTTGGAACACAGCATTTTAAAGGCATTCTAAATTATTTAATTTAAATTCACTTGAAGAATAACTTTAAATATTTCTCAAAAATAGCAATCAATATTTTACACCTTTATCCAAACAAAGTTTGCGTTTATAAGAAGTTTTTAAAAACCGGCCTTCAGTCCAAAAAAATAGCGTACGGTGTCGAGGCCTTCTATAAAGAAGACCATGGTTCGAGCAGTCGGTTCTTGGAAATTAACAAGTGGATAAAGAAGTTTAAAAAACATTTTATTTATAAAACTTAGCACAATAATATTATTATAAAGTATTAAGAATTAAAAAAACACGTCTTTTTTTGTCCTAAAAAGACGTCCTAACTACGTTTTAAAAATATGTCATTTGGCGTTGCCATTTAGAACCAGCTCTGAACGTCTTAATAAAGTCGCAAAAAGACGTTTTATTTACGTCTTAAAAAGACATCCTTATTAAGTCCTATAAAAATGTCATCTGGAGTTGTCATTTCGAACCGGTCCTGAACGTTCTAAAAAGACGTCTTTTCGATGTTATATAGACGTTGGCGTGTCTACTGGGAATTGCTTTTACTTGACATTTTTGAAGTAATTGTTACGCTTTTCGTGAATACAAATTTGAGCAAAATCGATAAATGTATTCATAAAAAGGTGATCAATTAGTCTAAAAGCGCTGAGTAAAAGCTCTTTTTTATTCACCCGGCATAATGAGCTAAAAAGATTATAAACACATGTTAAAACCATAAAAAACAGTTGTAAAAAGTATAGTTAAACTTGTTTTTACTTTTTTTTTAAACAAATTTATTTACATGATATATAATTAAATATGTAACAAAAATATTTTTTAAAAAATACCCTTTATAAAACACATTTTTCTTTAAAAACAATTAACGTTTAAGGTACTTTTCAAAATCAGTTATATCAGCCGCTATCTATAGCACCGAGGAGCCAAGCATAGCCTATTGTAAAGAAAACCATATTAAATAATTATTACCGATAGGAACTGATAGCAGCCGTGGCGCAGTGGTTAGAGTTCTGGCTCAGAACCCAGAGGTCCGAGGTTCGACGCCAGCTCCAGCCCAACGAGCGACATTGGTACGAAAGGAGGCGTGAACTTCCCGTTAAATGCTCTCCCACTTTTCTCTGTGAAAAGACCGCAAGGACTGCTGGGAGCACCTAAATAACCAAAAATAAAAAATAAAAATAAAAAAGAACGATGATTAAACATATATTTAAAAATTTACGTGATTCCATTTTAGTAGAAAGTTATAGAAAAGTAAATTGGTAAAAAATAAAAAAGAACAAAATAAAAACCGGATTTTTAAAAACTACTTAACTCTGAGCATTTTGACCATGGTCTTCAATTTTGAAACCAATATCTTTTAATGAAAAGCCAACTCATTTAACAATCTTCTACCAAGCGTTTTTTCAGATAACTTTCTTATATCATTTTCTAAAAAATATAATCTGCGTTCAAATACCAGGAACGACTATCAATTAGGAAAAATTAAATCACAGCAGTCAAGTTTTTTAATTACAAACTGAGGTCCATCAATATGGAATCGTTTCCAAAATAAAAATATTAAAGACCTAAATAGCATTTCATCGTTTAAACAACAAACTAACATGCATCTCCTTAATTCCTGACATATATATTATAGTATTTGTTTTCAGATTTTTTTTTATTTTTTTTTATTTATTTTTTATTTTTTTCTTCTTATGTGTTTTAATTTTATTATATTTTTTATTTTTCTTTAAAAATTATAGTGTTTTTTTATTTTTATTTCAATAGTGACTAAAGGGACTCTATGAAAAGGTTGTGATGTTAAACGCATCATCCTTACCTTCTTTGAGTCCCTGACTGGTTATAACAGTATATATATATATATATATATATATATATATATATATATATATATATATATATATATATATATGTATATATTAAAAATTAAAAAGATTTTTTAATTTTTTTATAAAGATTTTTATGTTTACGATCTTATTTATTTCATATAAAAGATTGTAATATTGTTTAATCAGCAAAATAAAAGTTAAATAAATAAAATGAATAATAATAAATAAATAAATCTTATTCAGAGAGAAAAATTATTAATAACACTAAAGATAAAAAATAATAATATGAGATATAAAAATTGTACTTTAGTTATATCAAATGTCTTGCTTCTTAGTGAATGATTAAAAGCAGTTAGTGAAACTACCTGTAATCATTTTAACGATATAAACCAACAGGAAGTTAAGCCAAGCTGTCTATCAAAACAAAACACTACACCAATAACATCACAACAATTACGCAAAGCATTAGCAAATACCTTAAGATATTACAGTAAATATTACTTTACAGTAAATATTAACACATAAATTTTGCATAAGTACATGTATATAACAAAAGAACATCTACATAAGTAAGAAAAAATTAAAAATATAGTAACAAAAAAAAAAAAGTTGTGAAGACTTTATCAAAATATTTAAACTAAGTTTAAACTAAATTAGGAATAGTATGCCTAACTTACCAACTGCTTCAGATCTAAAATAGAAAAAACATGTTAAATTTAATTTATTTTTTTAAAAAAAGTGAAAAGGAAAATCTAAATAATAAAACTGACTTGATACTTAATTGCTTCATTCACTAAAACTGCACGCCCTAAGTAAGTGTTGGATGCCAATATTGCCGCAATTTTAAAATAATCTTTCCAAATATGGAATTTAAAAGAATAAAGACTTATATTTAGAACTTTGATAGAAGAGAACATTTCAAGAACAATACAAGAACACACATAGCATTTTCTTTTTTTGTTTTTTTTTTACCTACAATTTATGTAATTATTGGGTGTTTAAAAAAATATATTATTATTGCAATCTAAAAAAGTTACGACGCTATAAACCTTTTCAAAAATAAACGTCCGCGTTCAAATCGAGGCTATGGTTGTACCATTAGTAAACAAACAAAGTATTTCTTTGCTAAAGCTTATCTGTTTCTTTTATTTTTGAGCTTTATTTGTTATTTTAACAAGATAATGCAATATCTTCAAACACAAACGAAATTTTTCAAAGGAAATAGGTTTGTTATTTTATTTTAAGTGTTTATTAATTATTATATTGTTTTATATATAAATTATTATATAATTTATATTATAGTATGTATATTAAATACTAAATATTTTGCAAAAATTTACCTCAACTGAAGTTTACTTTTATCCACAAAATTTAGTAAATTTGCGTAGTGTAGTTGCCTTATTTTTATGCTTTTTTTGTTGTTGTTTAGATCCAGCATTAATGTTTTAAAAGTAAATGATATAGACGATCCAACTGTCAAAGCCGATTTAGAAAAATTACAAACGTATACAAATAATCATTTTAAAATGTGGCTTCTTTACCTTGGCAGTTCTCTTAAAGGTGTCGTAACTTAACGAGACTCTCAAGTTAAAGTTTTATAGTATTTTCACAACGGAACGAATTATTTGTGATCCAACTCTTGAGAAAAAATGGTCATCAAAAAAGGCATGTTTGATGAGTAAAAATATAAAAATACAAAATATAAACACATTTCCTAAAATTTAAAATGTGAGCTGTTGTATTTGAATTCCAAAATTGGATGGAGCAAGTGCTAAGAGGGACTTCCTGCGTTTTCAGATGAGAAAATTGACGCGTATGCTTTAAATGTAAATAGTAATTTTTTTCTACTAAAGTTAAAAAATATTTGGCTAGAGGAGAAATGTTTCTTGAAGAACACGACATTGATCTATCTTCTATTCACTCAAAATAAAGTATTGGACTCTTCTGTGTAAAAGGAGTGCAGCTAGCATGAAAAAAATTGGCAGTTGGATTTTTATTGCTATTAAAAAATTAGATGAATGAGTAATGTATGCATTTTGTGAATGCCCAGCATGAAAAACTGGAACTTGTTCACATGCATTTGCAATAATAAAACTTGTTGCAAAATGGGTAATTGTAAAACTGATAACTGTTCCGAATATTAAAGCCTGTACATCAAGAACTTGTGCTTGATCAATACCACAAAGTTGTAAAAGATTTGGTAAAACACCAAAAAGTGACTTAAAAATTATATCACAACAAAATAAAAAAAAGCCTTTCTCGAAATAAAAAGTATCTTTATTCGCCACAATCAAATCATCATTGTATGATACTAGAACTTATTTAAACAGAAAAAGTTAATGTGAATAGGCTAATTTAATAGTAGTAGTAGTGTGGTTTTACATTCGTTTTTAAAGTAGATTCTCGGCTTTTCTAAATGCGTTTCTTTACTCTACGCGGTCTTTTAAGCAAGGTCTGCAAGCCGATTAGAGGTGATAAATTTTTAGTTTCAAGAGGAATTGATGTTGTTCAATATTTAAAAACTTTAATTTGTTTGTTGCTGGTTGTTTTTATTTTTCTAAATTTTATAGCCTGTTTTCCTTTTTTAGAAGAAGTTAGAACTAAAATGACTGGTAAAATAGTATTTTTTAGTGCAATGTTTCTTTTTTAGTAAAGTGTTTCTGTTTTTTCTTTAGTCTTTTTAGAACATTTTAAGCAAATATTGTTTTATTTTTTAGAGCAATTAAAACGAGCTGAAGGCCATTTTAGTATGTTTAAGTTTATTTATAATATATAGTAGTTTATTTATTGTTTATATTAGTTCAAGTTTATTTATAGTTTATATTTGTAAGTTTATTTATAGAATATGATTATTGTTTGTAGAAGGATTAATAAGATTAAAAACGTTTTTTAGACAAATATGCTGACAGCGACTTAAGTAAGTTTTATTATTTAAATTTTATTTGAGTACGAATTCTACATATGTTGTATTAGCAATTTCATTGTATGTAATTTTATCTCAATTTTTTATTTTTAGATAGACAGACTAAACTCAGTAAGGACTTAGATTTTGTAGATTTAAGAGCTTTTTTGTTTAATATTCTTTTAAATCATTGAATATGTTTTAAATATTTTAATAAAATTTTGTAACTTAGGTGTGTGGTATCAGCAAATAGTAACGTCTTTTATTTCATTTTATTTTATTTTGAAAAGAATCAATAAGTATATCTTTTTCATTTAGTTTCGTCGACTTCATTATCCGGTAACTGAATAATTTTCTTTTGGTAGTTTTTCACTTGGGTAAAACATTTTTCCAAACATTATAATAGACTCTTTCATATATAAATGTCCGCATAATTCCAAAACGAGGCTTAGGTTGTACCGTTTGTAAACAAACCTAATCTCTTCTAATAAAATACCTATAAAAAAATCATCTGGCAAACAATGTGCTGCCATAATTGCTTTAATCGAAGCTATGTTATTGAATTTGGAGAACGAAAGCCTTCTGGCATTAAATTTTTTCATTTTGTGAAAGATAAAAATGAAATTTCTCTTTGGTGCAACTTGATAAAGCGTAAGAACGGTTTAGATAGTTTTAATGTTAATAGCTCATCATATTTATACTGCTTTTGTTTTAAACCGCAGGGCATTTTAAATGCTGCTAGAGATACTAGATGCACTTTAAGAAAAGGTGCTAAAGCATCACTTCATAGCTAGAATAATTTCAAAGCTAGTGAAAAAGAAAGAAAATCACAAGGTTATTGACAATCTCCCCAAAATAGGTTTTCCTGACAATGATGTTCTTAACAAAACAAGCAGTAGCTCAAATAGAGATTCACTCCTTTCAAGCAAATTAAACATGAAATAGTCGCAAAATGAAAATAAGAAAATGAAAGAAACAATACCTAACCAGGGCCACCGAGAGGGGGAGGGAGCAAAGGAACAGTTTGTCTCGGGCAGCAGATGTCGATGGGGCGCCAGATGCCGAAGTATAATATAAAAATAGTTTTTTTAATCTTAAAATGCCATGATTGAAATGTATATATTACTTGCATTATATCATTATTTTTAATTCCTCGAAAAAATTTTAAATACGAACTCATTATTGATTTCGTACTCTATACGCTATTAAATTAAAAATGTCCCTTGAGATTTTTGCGTTCATCATACTAAATTTAAAAAAAACGTAAACGTTGGTAATTAGCAATGACAAAGTGTGAATATAATTTAGAAAAAAATGTATTCAGAATTTAAAAAGTAATAGTAATATTTTTCAACTATTTACGATCAACTTATTTATGGTAATTCATGTTTAAGATTTATATTTAACTATTGAAATATTGATTTATGACATTAGCTTTTTGAGATTGAGTTTATAACTTTTTGATGAGCTTGCGTAGTTGACTATGCTATTATTTTATTGATGCGTACGGTTATATACAGTAACTGTTAATTATGAATCATAAAAAACTTTCTGGTGCCCAAAATAGGGCATTGGCTTCCAAAAGGGCAAAAGAATGTTAACAAAAATTAACAAACGCTCCAAGAATTACGTTGGTTTTACAAAGCTACTAATCAAAATACTGATTTGAAGGTGAATTAGTAGAAATATATATTAGGGTGCAGTGAATTTTAGTTTTTTTTACAAATCATTTAGCCTGGGTGTGCAAAAGTTGTCTATTCATTTCACAAATACTCTGGAAAAATATCAATGCTCTAGGAAATTATCTTGAGGTGCCCCAAGACCTTTAAAATTTTAATGGGTCCCTAATATTATATAAAAAAAAGTTTTTCAAAAGTATGTCATGTTGGGTCTTAAAAGAAGCAAAATTTTATAAAAATATTAAAAAATAACAATTATTTTTTAAAAAAATTATTATTTAAGATTTTTTTGAAATTATTTTCAAAAAAATCAACTTTTTTGGTTTTTAGTTTAAAAGGTCATTTTTTCTGCAATAAACTATAAAATAACAATTTCCTTTTTAAATAATTGTTTTTTTATAAAATATTTTTATTTTTGAAACTTTTATAAACTTTTGCTTCTTTTGAGACCCAACATGACATACTTTTGAAAAACTTTTTTTATATAATATTAGGTTTTAATAAGAGCATTGATATTTTCCCAGAGTATTTCTGAAATGAACAGACAACTTTTGCACACCCAGGCTAAATGAATTGTAAAAAAAACTAAAATTCACTGCACCCTAATATATATATATATATATATATATATATATATATATATATATATATATATATATATATATATATATATATATATATATATATATATATATATATATATATATATATATATATATATATATATATATATATATATATATATATATATATATATATATATATATAGAGAGAGAGAGAGAGAGAGAGAGAAAGAGAGAGAGAGAGAGAGAGAGAGAGAGAGAGAGAGAGATTATTTGATATGGAGCCCATCGTCTAACTCTCCTTTTTGTTTTCCGTGTTTATTTTGGATTTGAAAATTCCAGATTCAATTGGGATCCGGTATTTTCACATCCAAAATGGGGAATAAGAAATGACTAAAGAAAATTGTGTGATCGTAATAAAAGTCATCATAGCAACCCATTTCATAAAGCCATTATCTCAATTGGAAGTCTTTGCACTCAGCTCTTGTCAATCAGCACGGAATTGACTCAGAGTTCCAAAAGCACCAGGAAAGGAAGTAGTAAGACGGTGTGAAATACTTCGTTGCATTTTAGATGCAACTTTATTTTTAGCATCTCAAAACTTATAATTTAGAGGTAATTATTCTAGACCAGAACTCTAAATAATTAAGAATAAGTTCTCTATTATTACAGAACATCTATGATATACATTTAACTAACGTAAAATTTATTGTTTTAGGGCAATATTTGTCGATGGAGAAGAACGATAAAGGGAACTTTTTAAGTTGCCTTGAACTTATTTCTCGTCACAACAAAACATTAAAGACTCATCTTGAAACAGCTGCTCGTCATCAAAATAAGGGAACCAGAATGCAAGCTCACTATCTCTATCTCGGGTAAGAAGATTTGGGAAGTTAAAGAACGATTTCTCTGCGTTGAAGATATGGAGAAAAAGAAAGCTGCAGATATTGCTTATTTAATTTGAAATGTTTTAGCAAAAGTGAATCTCGATTTACGAAAATTGAGAGGCCAAGGATACGACAATTGTTCTAATATGGCTGAAATCTATAATGGAGCCCAAGCTCATATACAGGAAAAAAATCCCTTCGCTTTATACATTTCTTGCGGTGCGCATAGTTTAATTTTAGCTGGAGTTCATGCTGCTGAATCTTGCGCTGAGATAAAAACATTTTTTGACAATATCCAAGCCCTTTACGTGGTCTTTAGTTGCAGCCCAGCAAGATGGAAAATTCTTCTTGAAGAAACTGCTTTATCACTTCACAAGCTCTCAGATACTAGACGGGCAGCCCATATTGCAGGTGTAAAACCTTTAGTGAAAAAACCACGAGAAATCATTGCTGCTTTAGATAGAACCGTTACTCAACTTGACCTAACTGCGGACATGTTAAATCAAGCGAAATCGTTGGGAAAATATTTTGAATTATTTGAATTAGTAGTTCTCCTGACCATTTGGTATAAGACACTGCAAAATATTGATGGTGTTAGTCGATGTCTCTAGTTGGAGTCAATCACCATTAAAGATGAAGTCATCCTCATTCAACAACTTCTTGATGAACTAGGTCGCATTCGTTCGTCGTGGAGTTGTTTTTGACTGAAGAAAAGCTATTGGCTGAAAACCTAGGCTTTGATACCGAATTGAAAGTGAAACGCACAAGAAGAGTGAAAAAATAATTACAATATTTAACACAATATTTACAAACATATCAATAAGAAAAACTACATCCAAAGAAATCGTTAAAAATAAATAAAAATAAAGAATAAAGATAAAGAACGCGGATACTCAAAGAAGACCATACAGGTCTTGTCACCGAGAACTGCTGTTGAAGAACTTTGAACTTAGTAAATATAAATAAAGCAAATAAACAAATTTTAAACTTTTCCGTTTGTGATACAAATTATTTACAAATATTACGAATTAAATAAAAATTAAAGTAAATAGGTAAATAATAAATGACTACTGTACAAATAATGTCAGTGCAACTTTTAACAAAATTCAAATAATGGTGTTTAAGTATAGTTTCTCACATAAACTTTAAATCAATATTGTCTAAAAGTAAAATATAAATGAGTGATGACAAAACTGGGTACAATTAAAAGTATATAAAAACATTTTCAATTGAGAAAATTACTTTTTTTAGTTTTCTTTTGAACATATGTTCAAAAGAAAACTAAAAAAAGTAATTTTCTATATAATTCCATTCATGATAAAAAAAGTAAATTTTATATAAAATTCCATTCATGATAAAAATCGAAATGTTTTAAAATTATTTGGTTCCATAAAAAAGCTCCACGAAAAGAAATGCAAAATTTACCAAAGTTTGTTTGAAATTTAGGTTGTTTAATAAAATTATCATTTCTTAAAGAATATTTATTTTTTTCTTTTAAAGAATATAAATCAAAAAAGGCACCAGGAGATGAGTTGGTTTTACATTTAAACATAAAACAAAGAACATTATAAACATTTACTTGATGTATATTAAAAACATTCATGTTAAATAAGAGTCGCCTTGAGTGAGTAAGACAATTTTTGAAATTTATAAGACGTGCAATATGCTTCTGCTGACAATAAAGTGGCTTTAATTTACTTGTATGGGTACTACCCCATGCAATATTTGCATAATTAATATGACAGTGTATAAAAGAGTAATATAGAGTTAATGAATGTTTGTTTAAAACACTTCTTGCTTTATTAAAAACTCCAATGCTTTTTGCAATTTTGTTGCATAAATATCCGATGTGATTCTTCCATGATAGATTTTCATCTACAATGATACCTAAGAAATTTGTGAAAATTACTCTTTTTATTTGAATATTATCAATATGAAGAAGAGGCATATTACTTGGAAGTAAATGTTTTTTAAATTTTGGATGAAAGAAAATCCATTTAGTTTTATCAATGTTGAGTGAAAGTTTATTTGATTTGAACCAGTCTGATATTTTTGTTAGTTCAATATTTATACCATAAAAAAGTTTATTGATGTTATTATTAGATATGAATAGGTTTGTATCATCAGCAAACATTATAGTTGTTAATTTTGAGACTTCATGGAGATCGTTAACATAAATCAGAAGCAATAAGGGCCCTAATATAGATCCCTGTGGAACACCACAGGTTATATTTAAATAATCTTGTGAAGAAGTTCCGTCGACACAGACAAATTGTTTGCGATGTTTTAAATAGCTTTTTAGTAGTTTTAAAGCATTACCGGTGATACCATAATGTTCAAGTTTTTTAAACAGTATTTCATGGTCAATTGTGTCGAAAGCCTTAGATAGGTCTATAAAGCATTGATATTTAAGTTCTAAATATAATTTCAATTTCCAATTTTACTTAGTTCTTGAAGCATTGATATAATTTCTAATTTTAATTTTACTTCTTTTGAATCAGTTCTGATTAAATTAATTTCAGTTCAGTTCTTATGATTTCAATCATTTTAATTCTTATTTCAGTTTCTAAATCAGTTCATATTTTACTTCTATCAAATTTCAAAGCAATTAGTAGTCCTAACGACACATTTTTTTGAAAAAATTAAAGTGCAATCTTGAAGTTTATGAATTTGGGTAACTTGTACTTGTTGCATTCATTAAAAAGAAAAATCTTATGACTCCTTCCGGGGCCTTAAAAAAAAAAAATTACTCCACCCCGGTGTAAGTTGGCGCAAACTATAATAAAGATTACAAACGTATTAGTGAGTAAAAATTTATAAAATTTTTTAAATATTTCTATGAGCTAGAAGCAGTTAGTAGTTCGAATATGAAGCCAAAACAACACCCCACCTTTGTTCCTGGTAACAAAATCCCATAAAAAAATTTTTTTGTAAAAAATAAATTAAAAAAATTTTTTTTTGTAAAAATAAATTTTTTCAATATTGTTACAAATAATAATTTAAAAAAAAAATTGATTTTATAAAGATATTTTTGTTTTTCAGCTTCCCCTGTGAAAATTTTACCAATAAACCCCAAAAGCTTTTCAATAAACTGCCTAAAGATCCTGAAAAACGACAACTACTAAAAAAACCTGACTGATAATAGTAAATCAGTTGTGACTGGAATATTTATAGTAGTTTTATTCATAGGACCCAAGATGAAATGATCAATTAGGAAAGTTCCCTAAGATTTCTGATACTTTTTGATAAAAGACTCTGCACATAAACGCAATTCGTCAACTTACCCCTGCTGACAACTAGCCCCGGTCTCCCCTATCATTATTTCAAGAAATAATGTAATACATAAGTTTCAAGAAAGAAATTTAAAAAATTTTTTAACTTAGTAGTAAACATCTAAATAACCATACAAATAGTCATAAAACAGTCATTCAATGATTCAATTGAGTTATAATAAGATTTTTTTTTTGAAATTGAAAGAAAATATCTGGTTGAATTATAATTACAAGTTTTTGTTCAGTTTCATAAAAACTCTCATCTCTAATGATTTTTTCATTCGATTGCGGCGACCAACAGTTAAAATTCCACAAAGTGAAAAAATCCTTTCTACAAACGCCTGTGATGCTGGGGCGGACAGTAAATCTTCAGCCAAAATTGCAATCTTGCTATACTTGCTTTTGTTTTGTTTCCAAAAGAGCAGGCCGTTACTTGGCAGCGCTTCATCACCGCTTATGTCAACCAAATACCTTGACAGCTGACTTGCAACAGTGATATTGTCTTGGTTATAAATCTTTCCTTCTTTTGTAAAGATTTTATTTGACAAGAACTTAAAGCGCTTTATGGCAGCAAATTCACATTCAGATCCATTTGACTCAGCAGCAGCTTGTAATTCTTGTTCTACTCCACAAACTTTTATTATATACATCTTTGCTGCATGGAGCAAGGTGTCCATTTCCGGTGTGAGTATAAAGACAGCAACGGTTGGATCTAACAAACATGCAGCAGACGGAAGAGGATTAAACGTATCTGAGTCCGGCTGCAGAATTGATTGAAACCGTTGACGTAGATCTCCAAGAAGATTCGCTGTCAAAGACTTGTTGGTAGGATATTCTTGTAAATGGCATTCCAAATTGAGTATAGATGGTAGAACCTGTGAAAGAGACTGGGCATCGGTCTGAAGTATATCTGTTTGTACTGCAAATGGTTCCAAAAGTGAAGAAATGTTTTGAAGACGAACCCATTCACTTGCTTTGAATGTGTCGTGTTATTAGTAAACCTAATTTAAAGACTATATGCCCTGTCTTGTTTTTTAATGATAATGACTAATGAACTTACAATTTATTAACATTTTCGTTTTTTTAGTTTAAATAAGGTAAGACACAATTTTGTAGATTTAATAAAATTCCGAAAACAATTTATGTACACTAATAACATAAATAATAAAATAATATGTACCAATTTCTGTAAGAACTTCATTCACCGATGTCTTTATTTTCAACAGCCGGTCAATCATCTGATATGTACTGTTCCATCTTGAGGTGCAGTCAGTTATCACAGACTTCCCACACTTGTCAATAAGTTTCTCAATTGCCACACTCGATTTCCTAATTCTTGATACAATTTGTCTTGTTTCTAAGATGGTTGCACTATAATGCTCATAAACTGGTTTTATGAGAAGCTGGAGTGTGTGAGCCATACAGGGCATTCGACGATATGGAATATGATCTGGTAGGAATAAATCAGTTTGTTCTGACTGAGACTGGATCTCTTCCTCATCAGTTTCATGTTCAGACTCGTCAGATTCAAACTCATAAGATTCAGATTCGTCAGATTTCTTAGCTGAATGCACTTCCTGTAAGAGCCTGATGGCTTTAACCATATTAGACCCGTTGTCTGAAACAATCAACATAACTTGATTTTCTCTAATACCCCACTGGTCAAGACATTTCTTCAAACATTCGGCAAGCATCTCACCCGTGTGGGGATGTTGGAGTTCCATCAAATTTAGGAAAGCATGTCGTGTTTTATCAATGGTGGTGTCATAGAAACAAGCAGATACTCCAAGGAACGATGCTGTGAGACCCTTCTTCGTCCAACCATCAAGACAAATTGTTACTTTGCGTGTATGATTTATCAAGTCTTTCAGTTGTGCAGATTGTCGAAGAAAACGCTCGTTTATCCGCTTGTTCAGTGTTGCAGACCCTGCAATATAAAATTTAAATTAGTTAAAATTTAATGCACATCAGTTTGTGTAGTTAGTTACTATAGTGTTACACTAATGATACGATAATTACAGGTAAACATTTAAAAATTGTTTAGCATTGAATGAATCTAAAACAATAATTTAAAAATTTAGTTGTGTTAATTATTACCTGGCAATTTAAATTTTGGGTCAAGCGTTTTTATCATCTTTCGAAACGACGGCTGATCTAGCAATACCATTGGATAGCTGGTATTAACAATCATTTCAATCACGCTATCCTGACGCACTTGATATTCACTTGATTCCGTTGGCCACGCGATGATTCGGTGTTCAAAGCTCTCTCTTATTGTCTGGGTTTTTGTCTTTCCACTATTTTGGGAAGATGTAGAATTAATTTCATCAATTTTACGTATCAAAAACATTTTTTCTGCATTTCGTTTTTTCTTTTCATCCGTGTAACATTTGTGTGTCTCTTTATGCATTCTCTGAATGTGCGCTACTAAGTTACTGGAATTTTTTCCGGCAAGAAATGCGCCACACACGCCCTCATTATTTATGTCCTGTACTACACACTTGGATTTGTCAGTTTTTTGATCGTAAACAAAGAATTTCCATACAGGACTGTCACGCTTCCTACCAGCCAACAACCTTGATAAACTCATTATTCTGTTATTGATTGATTTGCAACTCTTAAGAATCTACAGATTTTTATTTTATTTTACAACAAAAGATTGGACGCATTGAATTTATACTTAACGTAATGACAAGCACGTGACCAGTTTTGTGGTCCATTAATACATTCTATAATCATTTCAAATATCATCGTTATGGTCAAACATGTGCGCCAATTTCAAACCAAGTATGTAAAATTTGTAAACTAATTGTCAAAAAACAACTAATTATTGTATCAAAACTTTTTTAATATTCAATAATTTTCGTTCGTTAATAATTCTTAATTCTATTCCTATTTTCGTTTTTTGATGCGTATATTCAATTCTATTTCAGTTTTCGTTCTTCAGATATATCCTAATTTTAAGTTTTTATTCACATTAACGAAATCAATTATTTTTACTTCAAATTTTACTTCACGTTAATGAAAATATCACTGCTATAAAGACGCCTAAAGTAAACTCTGATTTTTCGAATGAATCAGTTATACTACGAGTAAGATAAATTATTGCATGTTCAGTAGAATTTCTTCTTTTAAAAACGTATTGATTTTTGTAAAGTATATTATTAACAGCAAGATGATAAGATATTTGGTTGAACAGAATTCTTTCTGAAATTTTTGAAAAAACAGAGAGGATAGATATTGGTCGATAATTACTGACATTTGATGGTTCACCTCCTTTAAATATAGGCTTTATTTTGGCTATTTTCAATTGATCGGGGAAAATTCCTTGATTTATAGAATATTTAAAAACTTTAAAAAGAATACATTTTATGGTATCGCCTGAATCCATGACTATATTACAATTTATATTATCAGGACCAACTGCTTTATTAGTTTTAAGCATTTTCAAATTCTGAAGAAGATACTTCAAATTTATCTAAACAAGAGATTAATGGAAACACGTAATCATTTATTAAGTTAAACATATTTGGAATATTTTTGGCTAAATTAGGGCCAACAGACACAAAATATTTATTTAATTCTCTTGCAATTTGTTTGGGTTCATATAAAAATACGCCATCAACTTTTATAGTGTTAGGAACAGAGCATAATTTTAATTTACTATTTCCAGTAATTTGACTTATAGTTTGCCATGTGCATTTTGAATTATGTTTATATTTTTCTAGTAAATCATAGTAATATCTTTTTTTAAAATTTTTTCTTTGACTTTCAAACATTTTAGCGTAATTTTTATAAATAACTTTATTTTCTGGTGTTGGTTTTTTTAAGTACTTTATATACAGTTTTTGCTTTATTTTTGAGGACTTCCTTAGATCTTTATTGACCCATGGTGACTTTAAACTTTTATTGGTTATAATAAATTCACGTTTTGGAAAATTTGCATCATATAATTCATAGAAAGATTGAAAGAATGTGTCGTATACTTCATTAGCTTCAAGTTAACTGGTTATATGGTTCCAATTTATTAAAGATAATTGATCCTTAAACGATACTAGATTTGCATCGGTGAAAAAACGTTTAATAATGACTTTTTTATGTTGTTGTATTAATTTGTTGTCAATATTAATAGAGAAAAAAATAGGAAAGTGGTCAGAAACGTCACTTTTTATTAAACCTTTTTTAAGAGTTTTGTTAAAGATATCGGTTGTTATAATGTTATCAATTAAGGTAGCTTAAGTTGAGGTTACTCTAGTAGGTTGTTTAATTAGTGGAATTGCTCCGTGTTCGAATAAGTCATCGTAAAATTTTTTAATGTTGTTATTAACGTGATATTCAAAACAATTTAAATTTACGTCACCAATTATATAATTTAGTTTTTTTTCCTTAAAACTATTTTTTAAAATATCATTACACAAAAATGCATTAAAATTTTCAATATAGGCAGATTGTGGGCGATAACAGCAGCTTATAAGTATGTTTTTAGAACTATTGGTTAAAAGTTCAATTGTTGAAATTTCTTTATTGTCATCAGAAATACTCTTCTCAGGCCTAATAAAAAACCTCAAATTCTCTGTTATATAAAAAAGTACACCACCACCGCGTTTATTTGCTTTACGCGCTAGTGGGATCATTTAAAACCTCGAATACGGAGATTTAAATTAGATTTAGCGTCATCAAATTCACACCACGTTTCAGTTAAGCAAATTATACTAAATGTATTTGAAGTTTCCTCTATTAAATTACACAAATTTTCAAAGTTTTTTTTAAGACATCTGTTAAAATGAATAACATTTAAATGTATCCGAGGAAGAAATTCTTTTATTTCTTTGTTATAGAAATAGGAAAAATTGTTTCGCAAAGCTCCTACATCACTAAAATAGTTTAGATCCGGATCTGAATTAGTGTCAAGCGCCAAGTCGTTAAATTGAAAAAAGTTAAACGATAGCGATTCAAAATCGTTTTGATAAGTAGAATCCATTTTTAAAATTTAAATAACTATAAATAAAAGAATTCATTTAAAAATCGCGCGTAATAAGTTGTAAATAACTTAAGCAAATTTACCTTTGGCTCTTAATTTCTTTGCTTCTTTAAACAACTTTTTCCTAATTTCCATTGTTCTTTCGCTAAAATCTTCATTAACTTATAGATTTTTATTCCAAAGTTTTAGTTTGATAAATTTTCAAAAACTGCGTTTCTTTTTTTGTAATTAAGAAATTTGACTATTATTGTTCTGTTCTTTTTAACTCCTTTTTCATTTCTTTCGATTTGATGCGCCCTTTCAATTTCTAAATCACTAGTAAAACCAAACTTAGATTTTAAGACATCTTAAATTTTTCTCTCGCTGTCTTCCCATGATTCGTTCTCGCTTTCTTCGACTCCATTAAACCTAAGATCTTCGATCTTCAATTTCGGCAAGCCTGTCTTTCACATCATTGTTTTTTTCATTAAACTTTATGTTATCTGTTAGTTCGACATTTGGAATTGCGTTTTTTTTTCAGTTCTTTCAAATCGGCTAGAGTTGTTTTATACTTCTCACTTACAAAGTCGACTGCCTTTCTTAATTCCTTCATTTCATTTTTAAGATTTTTATTTTCTTCTTGTATATTATTAAATTTAATTTCCATTTTATCAAATTTATCATTAAAAAGTTTTATTAATGTGTTTTCATGTATCTCCAGTAAATCCTTTATATTGGTTGCTGAAAATTTCGCCATTATTTATTTATTTATTTTTTTTTTTTTGTCGCGGTTGGTTTGTTAGATTCAATCAAAGTTTAATGTGGTCAAACAAAATTTAATGTGGTCAATGAAAGTTTAATGTGATTCAATCAAAGTTTAATGTTTAATGTGATTGCGGTTGGTTTGTTAGATTCAATCAAAGTTTAATGTGGTGAAAAAGGTTTCTTTTCAGTTTTCCTTTATCTGGCTTCAGTCTAAAGACCCTTCTTCACAAGATGACAAAGCTCGTCATCTTGCGAAATTCTATTCAAATGACATTAAAGAAGATGATCTTGTTGAGGAAATTAGTTACTTTGACCGGTTGAAAGCATCTTCTTTGTTCAATAAAGGCAACTCTTTCAATCTTTTAAAACAAATATAATCCAAAGATATACAACCAATTTTCCCGTCGATATGCATACTTTTGCGCATCTTTCACACAATGCCAATATCCGTTGCAGAGGGTGAAAGATCATTTAGTAAACTTACGATTATAAAAAACCACTTCAGAGCCACCATGGGAAACGAGCGACTTTCAAATCTTATGATGTTGTCTATTGAAAAGAGACAACATCATTTTATATGGTCATAATTTTTGAACGCTAAAATATTTTAAAATGAAGTCTAAAATTTATCGATAAATACAAGTCTAGTTAAGAATAGTACAAAAAAAACTTCATCAACTTGTTGCTTTCACGTTTGGGACAGAGGGGGGGGGGGGCAAAAAATTTGGGGCTTTTTGTTCCCAGCTTCCAATCATTGCAATTTTTTGCAAAACCTCATTATTTGACATAAGTATAAACATATAAATAATTGGAGTTTGCTCCATGTCTGGAAGTTATCTATCTCGAACACCAAAAAATTCTTTCTACGCCTCTGCATATGATGAAGTAACTTATAATTTTGCCTCAAAAAAAGCCAGAAAATTTTATTTAAACTAAGAATTGTTTATGCTGTGGTTAGTTAGCAAAGTCATAATGTATGTTTTTGCTTCTATGCTAAGTATATATATAAAGCAAAATCTATAAGGGTACCAAAAAAGGTTTTGTCTCGGGCGGCTTGAAGGCTCTCGGCGGCCCTGTACCTAATGAAGAAAATAAATTTGTTGAACATGTTCTCTCATGTGATAAATAATAAAAACATTACACAGGATTTCCGAATCGAAAAAAATTTGATGCAGTTTTTATATACCTAGAACCCGGAGAAAATGAAGAAAACTTGATCTTATTCAATAGTAAGCATTCAAAAGAAAATGAAAATAGGGGGAGAAATCGAATTATGTTACAATTAGAAGCATATTTATTAACATTAGTGCGATTAAGAAGAAACTATGATATTAGACATTTAACATTTCTTTTTTCAGTATGTGAAGGAACTGTAAGTAACACTGTTATAACATGGTTGAACTTTGCTGGGTAAAGCTGGGTAGCTTTAGCACATGGCCTTCGTTAACTCAAATAAAACAAAATATGCGTCAGTCAATGAAGGATAAATTTCCTAATGTTAAATGCATCATTGATTGTCTCGAAATAAAAGTAGCTGTGCCTCAGTCATTGATTGTACATAAATTGCTCTATTCTGACTATAAAACTCACACAACTGTAAAGATTTTAGTTGGCATTGCCCGAGGAGGTGGTTTTACTTTTACATCTGCTGCTTAGCCCTGGGAGTATATCAGATTAAGAAATAACCATTAAGAGTTAACTTTTTAATCTTAATTTATAGAATCATGGTAAAGAAGTTATGGCAGGTAGAGGTTTAACTATACAAGATTATTTAAGTCCACTCGGAGTTAAATTAATCATTCCATTATTTTTTCGAAATCGTGAACAATTCACTGAAACAGAGGTGATACAAAGTCAGCAAATTGCAAGTGAGCGCATTCATGTTGAGAGAATGATTCAAAGACTAAAATGTTTTCATATATTCGATAGAGTTATTTCTCTAAACATGATTGGTTCTCTCAATCAAATAGTTACAGTTTGTGGAATTTAAACTAACTTTAATGAGTCTATTATAAAAATCGCATAGAAACTAATGGATAAAAATAATTTGAGATAATAAAGAAAATTTAACATTGAATTTAACATATATATAATACATATTAAATTCAATGTTAATTAATATATATATAACTTTTTTGTCATAAATTTTTAAATGCATATACTGTAAAATAGACTCTGCAAATTTCAATAAAATATTAGACTTCAAATTTACTTCTTATTTTTTCAATTATTTCGTTTAAAATATAGTTGAAGTAAAAGTCTAATACTCTTTTCCTTAGAGTCTCCCAAATATACTTTGTCATACGTAATACGATCAATAACTAATCCTTTTGAAGTGTAAAACACAAAATCACACCATGTTTGTGCTGTTAATCCAAGTCACATTTGGATTTGATTATAATAACTATGGTTTTTGTTTATTAAAATTTTATTACTAGATTTATCAACCATTATAGATGAATTTTTCGCTACAAAACATATATCTTTATGGGTCCAGGTTACTGTATTCTTCACTGCACCTAATTTCTATTATTCCACAATCATTATCACACCTTACTTTCTTATCAGGTGATGCACTCAAAACAAAATTTTTTTCATCGAGAAATAAAATTTTAAATATCACTTTTTCTGTTTAAATCAGTTATTAGACTTTAACTTCAACTTTATTTTGGACGAAATAGTTGAAAAAAAAAACAACAATACTTTAATTTGAAGTCAAATATTTTATTGAAATTTGCAAAGTCTATTTTACAGTATAAACATTTATAAACCCGCGTGTTGCATGGAATTCGGACGAGGGATTACGATATGTCGCGCTGCGAGCTCGAATCTCCGAGCTTGTACGATGTATTTCCAAAGTAGAATATATTGCCAAGTGCGCACTATTATATGAATACTAATGAATAATGTGTATACTAACTTTATAGTGGTTTCAATTATTTTCTAGACATAAATAAAAGTTTTAATAACAGCCAAAAATTATCAAACTCGAGTTCACTCGTTAAACATCGAAACCATGCAAATAGTTGAAGATTTGTCGGCAATGAATTGTAAATACGCCAATGCGCCAAAATTAACTTAAAAGATCAGCAATGGAGTCGTAATTGTTCTTTGCTATTTGTTACCTGCAGCCGTATTCACATCTCTCCGTTAAGCTTAACGGAGCTTTTGTTTAAAATTTCATTACAATATTTCTAAGTAAAGAAACGACGAAAATTTCAATAAATTCGTTTAAATAAAACTAATACCAAAATAAAATATTTACGTTTAAAAAATTATACTATTAAAGAATTTTTTTATTAATGTAATTAATAATAAGTTTTTGACTAACGCTCCGTTAAGTTTAACGGAAAGATGAGAATACGGCCCCTGACAATTATCATTACTTTCATTATATATATATATATATATATAAATATATATATATATATATATATATATATATATATATATATATATATATATAAAAATATATATATATATATATATATATATAAATATATAAATATATATATATATTTATATATATATATATATATATATATATATATATATATATATATATATATATATATATATATATATATGTATATATATATATATATATATATATATATATATATATATATAAATATATATTAAATTAGTAAAAACATTCATCTAATATTTGTTTTCTTCAACACTGTGTTTCACAATCAGTAGGTTCATCAGGAAGAATCTTCCTGATGGTTCTTCCTGAATTGAAACCTTCCAGTGTTGAAGAAAACAAATATTAGATAAGTGTTTTAACTAATTTATTATTGCTCTGTTCTTTGAGAACATTGAGCACTCTGTAGTATACACTAACATAATTTATATATATATTTATATATATATATATATATATATATATATATATATATATATAAATATATATATATATATATATATATATATATATATATATATATATATATATAAATATATATATACATATATATATATTTATATATATATATATATAAAAGGCATGCTATCGGAAAAATCTGCCCACCTTTCTTGATCAAAAAAGGATGTAAGAAAGCTTAAATGTATTTAAATCAATATATTTCTGAAAAATTAGACTGTAGAGATTACATATTAATAGGGAAAAAACAAAAAAAATTAAGTTTTACAGAAAATTCTGACTTTCTTTTTGATGCCTCCCATAAGTTTCTAGACAGATTGATTTTTGTAAGTTTTAGCAGCGTAATCCAATTTTTTCTCCAAATCTGTAGCTGATTTTACTGTTTCTCCTTTTAATTTCAATTTCTTTTTTATGATGGCCCAATATTTTTCAATAGGACGTAATTGGAGGATTCATCTTTTTCGGAACCAACATCCCTCCATAATCGTCGTAAACTTTTGAGCATCTTTTGAGTAATGTATTGTGGCTAAAACAATACTGAAGTACTTCTATGAGCTTTAATTAGTCGTTTTATACGAGAAAGACAACATTTCACGTATTCCAAAGATTTCATTGTGCCCAAAGAAACATGAATTGACGATTTTTTGCCGCAAGTGCAAAGTGCCTGCCAAATCATCGTTTTTTCGAAAGTTTATCAGTCATTACATATTTGTATTTATCACTCACATTTCCTCTTATTTTAGAAGCACTGCCCAGGAATTTGTTTAAAATCGATTTTAACATAAGTTTCGTCATCCATCAAAATGCATCCATTATGTTTTGTTAACAAGTTGTCATAGGGTAAGGTTGCTAATATTGTACCGATGCCTATATTGTACTTTTAACATAACTCGTTATTTTTACAATCCACAAGAAATTTTTTAATTTATTTTTTATCTTAGCTGAATGAAATTAAGGAGTCAACTGTTTTTTTTTTGTCATCCAAATGCATTAAGGCCAGAGTAGGCTCTTGTTGGTTTTTTATTGGAGATTTCTTATTTTAGAGATTTATGGCTAAGCGTATTTCACTAAAGAAAGTAGAAGATATGATTAGTTTAAAGTATTTATGTTAAAGCATAATTTATCTAAATTCGAAATAACTACTTGAAATTTAAAATACCTTATTACTAGTTGTCAAATTTTCTAATTAACCGAATGTCAGATTAGTTCCATAAATTGTACCTCAAGGCAGATCCTAAATTGTACCGACGCTACCGTTTTTACCAAAAACGCGTGTAAAGTTTAACAAATTCCATTTAAAAAAAAAAATTTGAAATGTCAAAACAGAGATATGGATCATGGAGATAAGAGGATTTGGAAAAAGCTATTTTTACTTATCTTAATAGTGATATCGGATTAAATGCCATTTGTTTAAAATATGGAATTCCTAAACCAACCTTTGAAAGGTTTTAAATTTAAACATTGCGTACATTCTCTCTTTTTTTTTTTAAAATAATCGAAATAATTTTGTATTTTTAATTTTTTATGTACTTTATTTAATTTTAATATTGTATTGAATATGTATATGCATATGAAGCGAATTAAATTTTTTTTTTTGTTTATTGTCTTTAATATGTATACGAATATGTACAGATTTGTAATTTTTTATTTGTTATTTTATATTTTAACTTTATCTTAAATTTCTTCTTTTTTTAACTTTAAGTTTTTTTTTAACCTTCTAAAATTTCTATTAAATTCACTCTTTTATGTAATGTTGGAAGATGTAAAATTTAATTGTATTTTTTTTTGTATTTCACAAAGGGGCTTGATGATAAGTCATTTTGACTTCTACTTGTCCCTGTCAGCTTGTAATTATATATATTTGTTTAAATTTATAGATAACATTGTAAAATGTGTAAATTGACGAAATAAATAGAAATTCTAATCAAAAAAAAGGCATGTGGAGCAAAATGTATTTGCTAATGATCAACTAAGCATTTTGGCAGGTAAAGTAATTTACCTCCTGAAATTGAGAAAGAGTTAGTTGAACATGTCTTGAAACTTGAATCGTGTATGTTTGGAATTAATACTAAAGACCTAAGACGATTGGCAATTGAAATTGCTGAGAAGAATAAAATACCTCATCAGTTCAACAAAAATTTGGGCATGGCTGGAAAGAAGTGGTGTTTCCAGTTCATGAAACGTCACCTCTGCCTCAGTTTGAGGTTACCTGAACCAACATCTATGGCAAGAGCCACCGGTTTCTGTAGATAAAAGTTTGAACTATTTTTCAATATACTTACAGAACTTGTTGACAATTACAATATTACTGCTGATTTGATCTACAATGTAGATGAAACTGGAATAAGTACAGTTCAGAAACCAATGAAAGTTTTAGCTCTGAAAGGGAAACATCAGGTAGGAGGTATAATAAGTTGTGAAAGAGGTTCAAATACCACTGGAGCATGTTGCATGAATGCTGCTGGATCTTTTGTACCTCCTATGCTAACTTTTAAACGCAAGAGATTCAAAAATGAGCTCAAAGACGGAGCAACACCATTGACAATTTTTGGATGTTCTGATAGTGGTTGGATAACCACAGATTTGTTTACTTTGTGGATTAGGCATTTTATAAACTATCTTTGTTTTTTAAAACTTTTAACAGAGCATCCAGAACAAAAGAAAGTACTTCTTATCCTTGATGGTCATTCAACACATACAAAAAACCTTGAAGCATTGGTTTTAGCTAGAGATCATGGAATAGTAATGTTATCTTTGCCATCACATACTACTCATAGACTACAACCTTTAGATAGATCATTTTTCAAAGCTTTGAATTCTAAATATAACATTGCCTGTGATAAATGGATGCAAAGCCATCCAGGCAGATGTATAACTCAATTTCAAGTGTCTCAACTTTTTGAGAGGCTTATGCAAAAGTTGTTGGTCTGGAAATAACTATTAATGGATTTAGAGACACTGGGATATGGCCAGTAGACAACTCAGTATTTCAGGAAGAAGACTTTTCACCTTCCAGATTACTCATATGAGAGTTGAGTTCAAATAAGCAACAATCAAAAACTTTCCAAACAGTAAGTAGTTATTTTCTAGCTTTATATACAAATTGTTTTAATTAATATTATCCAGTTGTTGTTGGTTATTCAAATTTAACAATTTTTACCTTTTTTTTATGTTAACATTTTTTTAATTTTGAGATTCCAATTGAAGAAATATCCATACTTCCAATACGAACTTCACTACTTAAACAAAAAAAGAAAAATTCTAGTACTACTCTTGTATTGACAAGTAGTCAAGATACACTCTCTAGCTCAGTTTTACCATATCAACTAAAAAGATAGAACACGGCAGGAATGGTGTAAAAAGGTTCAAGCATGCAATTACATCTCTTTATAGTGAAAGCTGGTTTTGTTACCTTTGTGAAGAAAATATAGAAAAGAATATGATGAAATGTATTGCTTGTCAAGGCTGGTGTCATGTTGACGGTGCAGGTTTTAATCAAAAACAGAAACAATATATCTGCAACTTTTGCCAAAAATAAAGTCTCTATGAATTTTTTTTACATTATTTAGTATATTTTTTTTTAAAACAGATACAGTGTATATTGTTTTACATTATTTAGCATAACTATCTGTAATACCTGTCTTCCTCTTCTATTTTAATCCTAGCTAACCCATTGTTAAACATATAATTTAAATAAAAATTGTACCATATGTGGTGATAACTGTTTTCGGCATTTTCCAGAAGAAAAAAAATTCAATTTGTATAGAGTTTATTAAATAAAAAAACTTCATTTCATTATATTAATCCCTTAAGCTTAAAATCATAAAATATTTGCGAAGTATTTTAACGTAATTGAAATCAAGAAAGTGGTACAATATTGAATTACAATGGTACAATTTAGGATCTAGTTTCCTTAATTGTACTCTTAGCGCTATTTTTTTAATTTGATTCTTCGAGACTTAACGTTTTTTAAATTTTTAGTTTTTTTAACATCTTTACAACAAACAATCCCTAAATTATGAAATACAATTGAAGATCCATGTTTCCACTCAGTAAATTGCCTACATTTTTTAATTTGGTCTTAGGGGGTTCAATATCGGCAACCTTACCCTACAACTTTCGAGCTCGACTCTTTGCGGTTGAATTTTGTTTATCGTTTCGATTTGGCATTTTAACTACTTTAAAACTTTGATATCCAAGTCTCTGTCGCCATTTGTGTACAAAACAATTGGAAACCTTCAGTTTTTTCGCTCGTTATCGATCAGACCAATCAGGATGTTCTTCCAATGAAGTCTCCAACCGTTCAAGAGCACTAGCATTTGCTGTGCGTTTTTTTCGACCACTTCCTTGTTTTCTCTGAATAGTTTTCTGTTCTGTAAACTGTGTAAGAACAGTATCTAGAGTTCTTCTTGATATTTTTAATGATTTTGCCAACTTTCTATTTGATAAAGTTGGATTTTTTAAGTGTTTGTCCACAATCAAAAATCTTTGTTTAGTTTGCTCGGTTGACATTTTGAAACTAAATAATTTTTTTAATTATTTTTTTCTGAAAAAATTTTATATTAAAAAAACACTACCACACACAAAAAAATAATTTAAAAAAACGACCGTTAACTAGCTTTACCACACCGCTAAAGGTGGGCAGATTTTTCCGATAGCATGACTTATTTATATATATATATATATATATACATATATATATATATATATATATATATATATATATATATATATATATATATATATATATATATATATATATATATATATATATATATATATATATATATATATATATATATATATATATATATATATATATATATATATATATATATATATATATATATATGTAAATTATGTTAGTGTATTTTACAAATAGAGTGCTCAATGTTCTTAAAGAACAGAGCAATAATTAATTAGTAAAAAAAACTTATCTAACTTTTATCTTCGACTTGGAGTTTCACCATTGCTGGATCATCAGGAAGAGTAGTTTTAGTAACTCTTCCTGATGATCCAGCAATGGTGAAACTCCAAGTCGAAGATAAAAGTTAGATAAGTGTTTTTTACTAATTATATATATATATATATATATTTATATATATATATATATATATATATATATATATATATATACATATATATATAAATATATATATATATATATATATATATATATATATATATATATATAAATATATATATATATATATATAGTCTACAAAAACATGCCTGCAGAATTATTTACTCAAAAAATAGGCGTGAACACGCTAAGCCCTTAATGAAAGATATGAAAATGATGAATGTGTTTGAAATAAATATCTACCAGCATTTAATTTTCATGTATCGTTATAATCACAATATCTCTCCAATAAGCTTTAATAACAAGTTTAAATCAAATAAAAATGATAGCTACAATCTTAGAGCGAATATGTCCAACACATATAAACTGCCTCGGATAATAAACAAATATTCAGAGTACAGCATTCTATATCGAAGTCCAAAAGTATGGAATACTTTTCAAAAAGGATTCAAAGGTACGGTTAATTCGTTAAGTTCATTCAAGTTTTTAACAAAAAAAGAAATTTTTAAAATATAAGAAACGTTTTTGGTAAATGATACTTTGAATAATTTCTCATAAATCTGTTTTTGTTTTATTTCTACTTTTGTTGGTTGCTTAGCAATTTTATTAGCGAATTACGCGTTTTATTACGATATTTTATTGAAATTTTATTACGCATATTGTAACATATTACGATATTTTTTTGAAATCTTGTTATAGGGGCTCTATGAAAAGATTGCGATAACGTACTGTCATCATCATCTTCTTTGAGCCCCTATCTGTTTTACTTCTTTTATTTATTGAAATTTTATATTACGAAGTTGTAAAATCTTATATCATATTAAAATAGAGAAAGAAAAAAAAAAAAAAAATATATATATATATATATATATATATATATATATATATATATATATATATATATATATATATATATATATATATAACGCTATTTGATTGCAAAGCAGACAGTATTAAAAAGTTGACCTAAAGCAGACACTTGAAATCTTGGTCCTACAAACAAAATAGTAATAAAGTTCCTAGTAAAAACATGTTATTTTTGCTTTAGAAAACAAATTTTGTAATTAAACTCACTTAAGATACAAAAAAACTAAATAAAAAATTTTATGTCTGCTTTACGTAATATGAAGAATATTTTTCATACTAAAGGTCTGCTTAAAGTAAAATTAACGTAAAACATACTTTTATTCAGTGTAGCTTTTTTTTTTATTTTTGATCTCATTAACGGTATCTCGCTTGTGATTTCAATGCAATTGTAATATTGTTCCATCAAGTCACGAAGTTTTATAGCTACATATAAATAAATAGTTAAAAATAAGTCACTAATTTTTCCTTAACAGTTCGTGCAAAGATTTTTTTTAAAGTTTTTTAACTATTATGTAAAGTCTAATAATTAATAAGAATTTATTTCCGTATTTTATTAATATTCTAATTTACAAAAGCCATTTAAAACAGAGTTTCTTTTAAATAGTTTGATATTTAATAACATAAAACACAGCTACTAACTAATTAAAAATAATCACCGTCCTAGGTAATTTTTAATTTAATCATGTAATATTTCAGTATAATTAGCTCAGACCGTCATCAGACAGCATAAAATAAAGTTTTAAGTAGTGTTTATGCAAAAGGGTAATTATTCTCAATTAGACTTATATTCATCTATAAATTTTAAGTTTCATAGTACTTTCACTCAGGGTTCGAAAATTATTAAGTTTAAACCCCCTCAATTTGAGAGGGTTACAAATTTTATATGGTCATAGTTTTAGAACGCTGTGAAATAATACTATAAAACTTGATATTTATTGATAAATATATGTCTAATTAAGAAAAGTACACAAAAAATTTATCAACTTATTGCCCCTCGGGGGAGGGGGGATAAAGTCAAAGGGCTTTTTCGTTCCCAGCCTCCAGTAAAAGCAATATTTTGCACAGCCTCATTATTTGACAAAAGTATAAACATACAAATGTTTAGAGTTTGCTCCATGACTGGAAGTTAGCTACCTCAACCACCAAAAAATCCTGGATCCGTCGCTGTCACACTCTGCCCTCAAACTTCTCTGATACCTAAATGATTCGCAAAATAAATGCAGTTGATATTGTTCTCTTTGTTGATATTTTATTACTTTACAATTGCAACAGTCTGCATCTAACAACTAAAACATTTGGTATCGAATCCGTATATTAGATTAATATCAGAAATCAACGTTTTTAGCACAATTAATTGTGCTAAATAAATACAACAAACAATACTTTAAAAACGCAAAATAATAATAAAAACTTTTACTAATAATTTGCGTTTTTAAAGTATTGTTTGTTGTATTTCAGAGTTGTCATCAGAAAACGTTAATTTATTATAACTATTGTTACTTAATGTTAATAATATTTTATCAAATAGTCTTAGGTTATTTATATAATGGGTTCTACATATGTTCTGAAAAATTTGTCTGTGTTTGTTTAGTAAATTATTTAGGTTCAGTCGTTTCTCGATCATTAGTTTACTAATCTATGCTTTGAGACAATATTAACGATAAGTGGTAATTTATTTACTCTGAACTAGATTTATTTTATTAATTGTAGAGGAAGCATTGCGATAGCAGAGCTAATCAAGGCGAGTTCCGTTTGCACTAAAGTTCTACTCACTCACTGAGTAGGCAGAGCTGGGACTCAAACCTACAAACCTGCTATGGGCGTTTTGGTAAGTATTGAATAATGAAAAGGAATTGTTCAACTGAGCGATCCCAACTTATCTTTACTATCTCGACTCACCCGTACATTACATTTAACAGAAATCTATTGAAATTAAGCTTTCATTACTGAAACCCATTAAAAACTCTTTTACTTTATCTACGTGGGTGAACGGACTTGATTTCAACAACTCTATAAAATATAAAAACACTTGGGATAAAATATAAAAAGTCATGGGCGCCTTCTCTATAGGGGCCGTAGGCACCGTTTACATTTGTCTAAAATATAATATTTGAATATGTTTACTGTTAGTCTAAAATGTATGCACGGAGGTTTTTTCAGTTATTCTATAACTTAGAATACTTTATATAACTATAAAGTATTTAAAGTTATCATTTTACTTAGAAGTACATTTTGTACATGCACGTGCAGTACCGAGAAGTTTTACTATTGAAGTCGGAAGGTGAGTTTCCACTCATCCACTTTTTCTGCAGGAACGGAAAAGGGAAAAAAAAAATAATCACGCGCAGTTTTTCTTGAGACAAGTTAAAACTTTTATTACGCATGCTCACGTGATTATTTTTTCCTTTCCTTTCTGGTTCCCGTAGAAAAACGGATGAGTGGAAACTCGGCTGGACTTGCGATTTTGTTTAGCGACTCCGACTCCGCTAAAAATGTCGCGACTCCGACTCTACGACTCTGGAGCCCTGTTTAAACTTTAGTTAAAGTAAGAAAGCTTTTCTGCGTTAAGTTATTTCTTTGTTAATTTTTTTCGAATAGTTATTTATAGATTAAATTTAATAAAAAAATTTTAACATCAGCACAATATTTACGCGTCTGTTTCAAGCGAGCTTTACGGCTTCTTGTTATTTTTAAAAATTATTTACTTAATGTGCGTCTTAAACTCTTATAACTTTTAAAGTACTAGAAATAATTTTGTTCTGTAAAAAGAATTTAAATTCCAATAAAATGTTTTAATTTAAAACACTTAACAAATTCATAAAAACTTTCCTCAATTTTAGAATAAACGTGGCAAATGATGAACTTGGCTAAATTTTAGTAACTTGTTTATACTTTTTTTTTTTTTTGTTATTGGAACTTTTCATGGTATATTTTTCTATTCAATGTTTTTATCCGAAGATATTTTTGGCTTAGCATAGGAACAGCTACAAATAGTCATTAAGACTAATCCAAAGTAGCGTCCGTTATTGACCAACATTTTTGCGTACAGAAGTACTACTCTTGCGCTGAGTTGGCGGTGGCAGGATTTGAACCCGCGTCGTACAACAGTCCGGGTTTTTTGCGTTTGACGCTCTAACCAACTGAGCTATTCAGCCACAATTTTTATCTAAAAAAATCTCAAAAATTATATTTCAGATATTTATGATCAAATGTACACATTGTTAGATTATTATAAAAACATTTTTTTTTCTTCACTTAAACCAAACGTTAACTGAAACAGGCATTAATTAAGTCGTTAACTGAACGTTAACTTAAACGTTAATTGAAACAGACATTAATTAAAAAATTATTTTATTCCTCGAACTCAATCAAAGATCTTTATGAATGTATGAACAAAGAGCTTAAAAGATTAAACATATGGTTGAAACTAAAAAAGTTATCACTAAATACAGAAAAATCAAAATACATACTGTTTCATTCCAAAAAACAAAAAATTAATATACCAACTATCCTTCCCTCGCTAAAAATAGATAAGGTAAACATTGAAAGAACAGAAACAACTAAATTTCTTGTGATCCTTGTTGACGAAAATTTATCTTAGAAAGCCCATATAAGTACAATAAACACCAAAATTTCAAAAAATATTGGGATACTCTACAAAGTTAAGCCTATGTTGTCCGAACATTATCTTAAATCCCTTTATTTTTCTTACATCCAAAGTTATCTTACGTACGCTAATATTACATGGGCAAGTACACACAAATCCAAATTGAGTACTATTTAAATAAGTCAAAAACACGCATCAAGATTAGTTTGTAATAAAGATAAACTCACCCATGCTGAACCCTTATTAAAAACCTTGAATGCTCTAAATGTTTACCAAATGAACATCTACAAAAATGTACTATTCATGCTAAGACACAAACTTGGACTAGTCCCATTGTATTTTTTAGATAATTTCTTTCAAGTTAACTCTAATAGATATATAACAAGAGCAACAGGCAACTTCATACTGCCTAAAATAACAACGAATTTCTCACGGTTTTCTATTTCCTAACGGGGTCCGTACCTATATAACAAAATAATATCAAAAAATATAGAACTTAAAGTATTAAATAATCCTGCCAACTTGAAAAATAAATTAAAACACCTCTTACTTAATATCTACAATTATATTGACATGTATTAAACTTAGCAACAAAATTTATACTAAAATATTTATATGCATCACTGACTGTATACTGTTTAACCACTTCTAACTATATATAAAAATAAAATAGACTTTATTTAACCACTTAAAGAGGTACTCGATGATAAGTCTTCTCAGACTTCTACGAGTTTTCCTTTACAACAACATGTTTTTATGACAAGAAACACTATTAGTTTACGTTATACTTAGTTATATTTGTTAAACCACTTTTTATTATGATACGTGGTAATTTTATGTTATATATAATTTTATTTTTTACGTTGCATTATACTATGTTATGTAATTGTAACGTAACAATGTGTAAATATATTGAAGTTGTATAAAAAAAAAAAAAAAAAAGTCAGTAAAGCAAAACAAAATTTTCACAAAATTCAAAATCCATTACAAAAATGCCTTTAAGATCCGCGAAAACATAATTTTTTTAATTAATAAAAAAAAATTTTTTCTCACATCTTTTTAAAAAATTAAGTTTAATCTTTTTAAAACATGTGAGTAAATTATTTTTAATTGGATACATGGGGGATTTAAAAAATAGTAACAACTATCTCAATTTTCCCACCTTACGGGGAAAAACGAGTCAGCAATTTTTATGCAATTAAAATGAAAAATATTGAGACTTAAAACAAATATTTTTGTGATAAAAGATAATAAATATAACTCATAAAAAATATGGTAGCTTTAAACTACTATATTTTGTACTATATATTACTATATTTAAGCTAATTTTAGCTTAAAAAATCAATGTTTTTTTTGCTTTTATTTTATTTTATTTAGGTGCCCCAAGAATTCCTTACAGTCTTCTCACAGAGCACCGCGGATGAGCATTTATTTGGAAACTGGCGCCTCCTCTTTAACCAATATTGCAAAACCTGCCCAGAAGTAGGGTTTGAACCACAGATCCTATGTTTCCGAAGCAAGTGCGCTACCACAGCGCCACGGCTACTCAGTGTTTTTGGCTAACTCATAGTTCAAAACTTAATAATCGCCCGAAAAAGTTACAAACAAATACAAGACATATAATCATGGATCATAAAATGCTCAGATCATGGTTTACGCACAGTTCATATTAAAATTGCTTTTGACTTACCAAAATAATCTTTGCTGTACAATAACTAGGTGTACACTGATAGCTAGATGCCGAGTTATGCGTTCAAACCTGCGTTGATGCCAATAAAAAAGTAGTATTCTATTATGACTTAGAGGAAATGTTTTTGATACTTCTGTATCATGAACAGTGTTCATAATTTTTTCTTAGTCCTAAATGTACAACTCTGTATAAACAAGTTCCAGTTTCTAGTTTGTAAGTTTTTTTAAACCCAGTTAATATCATTTTACAAGTGACGCAACTGGCGTCTATTAATTGCGACCTTAGAATAACATTCGTAATATTTTTTAAGTTTTTATAATTTATCATTTATATTATACATAAAAAATTTATAAATAATAATCAATAGTATTTCACATCACATAACGTGAATCATGAAATGCAACTATATATATATTATAACTGTTTCAAAGTTTTTTTGATGACACTTTTAAATTTATTACTTTCAAAAACTGTTAAATAAGGAAAATTTAAAAGTTATAAAAGCAAAATGAACATGTTGATATGCAGAGATATGATACACTCTTAAAAAAGTTCCGGTAAATTGATAGAAATTTCAGGCTAAATACCTGAACTACTTAGTGCCGTATGGAACCAGACGAACATTCAGGTAAAATACTTGAACCTGAACTGTTTCGGTTCCGGTATTATTCCTGAACCTGAACCATTTCAGTAAAATTGCAAATCGAGATTATAAACTATCTTGGTTTAGGCGTAAATTCGATATTAGTTTTTATTAGGCCTAAAGATATTAAATTTTCAGTAAAATGCCAAATTGTGACTATAAATGAACTCGGTTTAGACGTAACAACGATATTTGATTTTCAGACAATACATTTAAATTTATAATTAATACAAATTTACGCTTAACAATGCAATATAAAAAATAATAATTAAAATATAATTGTTTCAGCATTTAAAATTGATTAAGTTTTTGTCTAAGGTAAAGGGACAAGTCACTGGCTCCTCTTGATAGATGCATTTCATCTTGGTAACCTAACACAGTATGTTGCAAAAATTACAATATGTGGCTACATTGTTCCGCATACTCCATGTTCATTAAAAAATAAAGTTTAATATGTACACAGCATAAGATATACATCTGTTGACAGGAATAGCTCGACACTGTAACAATAAGTAATTGTTCGACACTGCAATGAGTACCCAAAGCTGAGACTAAAGGATGCTTGTGAGTAAGACTTTGAATCACAACTTCCATCGGAGTTGATACCTATTTAGATGTAGTATAGAAATTAAAATAAGTCATTAAAAATGTAAGTTTGATACATAATAAATATAAATATCATCACATACAACTTAGAACTAATACTATATTTACTATATTTAATAACTAAACATACAGTAGAATCCTGTTAACTCGGACACTGGATAAGTCGGACAGATTTTCAATTCCCCTTGAACTCTCTCTCTATATATATATATGTAGAGAGAGTTCAAGAAGAATTGAAAATCTGTATAACTCGTTGCTTAACTCGGACATTCGCAGAATATTTATCTATTCCCCTTCCCTTGAGAGTCCGACTCACAACGGGGCATTTTTCTGTATAGCAATGTTAATAACATGTAAAGTTATTAAATATATATTATTGTGCATATTACTACAAACTTAATATTATACTTAATATGAATAAATTTATATCTATTAGAAATCTATTATTCCAATAGACCGGATAAAATTGAATAAAATGTTCTGCAACTTCAGCAGCTAATGCATAACTTTTATTCTTTGATGGCACTTTAATTATAAAGCGGAGCAATAAGAATGCAAAATTCATTTCAATTCCTGTTTTAAAAAAACAAATAATTTTTGTTAGTGAAATCATTTTATTAATTTATAAATTATTATAATGATTTTACATATCAAATACACCCTACCATATTGTTTTATAACACTGAGATACCTATAAAAGGGTTGTCTTGCATATCAAGCTCAGCAAGAATCTGCTTCACCATCAAATTTGTCTTTTGCCTTGCCCAAGAGATAACTTGTGGCGTTATTTGCTCCCAATGAGCTAAAAAATCATTTGACTCTGGAAAAATGCAACAGAAATCCTTCTGAAACTAAGATAAGAATATAGTATAAGACTGCTAGTAAAATCATTTTCTTTTATTTTACTTCAGCAAAACTAAGAATATTTTAGCAAAACCTATAGGACAAAAAAATATTTAAAAATTACAAGATCATCTTGTAATTTTTATGTATCTTGTAATTCAAAGGATGTATCATTTAATTTTTGTGATAAATAATTTTAAATATATATTGGTGAAAGGTTTTAATGATAATAGGGTGATTTTTATTCTTACGTGTATGGCTAGATCTTTTAGTGGCGGAAATGTTTTGAGTAAATCATCAAATGTTGGCCTACAATTCACGATCCATTTTCGACGAGAGCATGAAGTTTTTTCCAAACAGTCCAATTTTCTTTCATAGCCTAAGTCATCAAATCTCAACTCTCCTATCATACTTAGTTCTTCTTTTGAGAAAGGTGCTATACAAAAAAATATATATTATAACACAATAAATTTAAAAAACTATTTTTCAATATTTATATAGATTTAAAATTTTAATTTTGGCTAGATTTATTAATTTTGATAAATCTAGCCAAATTAATTTTAATACTGAGTATTAGGTAAATGTCTTAATTAAACGAAGAAAGAGTTTATGAAAAATATACTTAATATTAAAATACCGGACGAGTGGAACTCTTCTGCTAAAACAATAACTCTCTTTCGACGAGCTTGTACATCAACACCAACATGTTTACGCATAGTTTTCAGTCTTTTTTTAAGGAGTGACCTTCCATTTCTTATTACCCACTACATACTCTGTATATGGGCTATAATAGTTTTCCTACAAAATTTTTTTGTTTGTAAAATTAGATTTTATTACCTCATAGACAACTCAACTTATAATTGACAAATTAGTAAAATGTCTCTTATAGTCTCACATATCCAAGTTTTCCACCAGAATGTAGCTTTGGAAAGGCAGTGATAATAGCTTTTGCAAGATTAGACTTGGTTTTTGTGGAAGGATACCTAAAACATATATTAAAGAAAATATTTGTATTGCCAAATTTATATTAAGCAAATGTTTGATAAATTTTCATAAATAACTATATAAATAATTTTTATTAAACAAAACTTTTCAGTGTTACGCCAATAGTTCCTTGATATTACAGAAATAAACGAAAACTTACATATTTCCAACTCTATGGACCATTGAGTTAACAACAATGTGGATCATATCTTGACGCCTTTTAATAAGTGCACCCGTAGAATCATATTTTGCCAAAACAAGCCTACCTGTTTAATGTTCATCAAGAAAACTATGTATGTTCTACATAAAAAAAAGATCTTTACTTGTATAAGTTGAAAGTTTAGTTTTTTTTTAATTATAAAAGGAATTTATTGCTGCAAAAAATGTGGGGGAATCCTGGCTTATTACTGTTTCTTTAAAATAATGAACTTAGTATAAACAAAACACTTTATAAGTATATATATATATATATATATATATATATATATATATATATATATATATATATATATATATATATATATATATATATATATATATATATATATATATATATATATATATATATATATATATATATATATATATATATATATATATATATATATATATATATATATATATATATATATATATACATTTATTGTTTTGGACAAGTTATAGTGGGTTATTAATACTTTTACATTTAGTTTAGCAAATTAATTATATTATTTATTGCAACTCAATAATAAGCTTTTCTTTAAATGCTATCTTAAGAATTTACAATTAAGCAAAATATACAAATTATTAAGAAATGAAAAATCATTTTAATACATTACAATGATACAAATAGTGATGTGAAATAATATGCTCGTATATATGTAGGTTTTAAACAACGAACAGCATAAAAAAGGTTTATAATCTGTCACTTGTCTCAAACATATACGCTCTGAACCAAGTGAACAACACTACAATAGAGTTAGATCACAATACATGTGGACATGCCAATTAAGTCCAATATAATAAATTACATTTTGATGAACATATATTTGTTCAATTTTAACAAATGACGGTTCACCTTCATCACTAATAGAGTGAAGTACAGACATCTTAGTTTGGTACTTTTGACCAAAAATGACTACTATTTCAGTCATAAACACATCTATTTTTTCACCAATAAGTGGTAAAATTAATGACTTATGCCTAATATCTGTTGATGAAATAATTGTACCATTTCCAACATCTGAAATCCCTCTTAATGGACATCTAGTCATCCAAACAAAAGCAGGAGAAAGTTGGTGTCTGCTTGCTAGAGAAAACCCTATATATTATTTTTAAAGTTACAAATGATGAGCAAGACGCTTAGAAAAGTTATGTTTTGCTTCAAACCGCATTACCATCATATGTAAAAGTGGTCCGCTATTCTCTATTATAGTACCATAGTGAACCATTCTGTGATGTTAATATAAAAGTCTTTTATCAGGATAACATATTTTAAATAACTCATGATGCTCTGATACAAGATCTTTTAAGTACAAAACATGTGACAATCCAGAGTTTGGTAATAAAATAATTTCTGTCAGCTGCTTTAGCAATTGGTACAAACGTCATTTTAAATTATCTACTTTGTCAATAACATCAGCTAAAATACATGATAAATGTAAAAACAAAATCAGCATCTGAGCTGACCGTTGTCCAAGTAATGAGTTATGACATTTTAAATGTGACTCACTTATAAAACTAGGTTTTGAGTTACTAACCAGACCATAATCCATTGTATTATTACGACAATTAAGCCCATGGAAATTAATAAGCTTCAAGGCATAAATTATGTTGCGCAAAAATAACTTGACTTCAAATGGAATTACACCTTCGAATAAATCATGCATTATATCGGCTGAGTCATTACGAGCAGGATTGTAATAGTTCAAATTTTTTAAAGTTGATGGTCGCTTGATGCCACACTCTTTAGATGAAATGATACCATTTTTAAGCTACTCAATATGTTGCTCATATGATTGTTGTGTCCTCATTGTAAGAAAATACTCACAAAATACTTTTTGCATCTCATCCTGAGTCGCCATACACAAGTCACAAGCAAATAAAGCACTGCTAAAATTTTTCATGTGTCCAAGTATTGCATGCAGCCCTAAATTATCACCAACAATTTGTGTTAAAAAACAACAAATATTTATCTCTTTTCCATCACAAAGCAATGTAAAATTAAAAGACTTATTGTTCAGCAATTTAAAAACTTACACGATGAGGGCATCATGTAAGTCTTTTAATTGCTGAACAATAAATTCCATAACAGGATCAGTGGTGTACTGTTAAATGTCTTCCAAATGTGCTAAGGCCAACAAATGAATATTGCTTAACGCAGAATTTGCAGCTGGTGGAAAGTTTTTTATTGTAAAACAAAATGCACCTAACTTGTGTATTCCAGTTTTAGATCCAAGCGGATTTGTTGTCTCTACCTCATCATATTAATAACATGATATACTATATATCATAAAATTATGATATACACTATAATATAGTCATCATTTTATGATATATCATAATATGATATAGTATGTTATGATATTCTATATCATAATATGATATAGTACATTATAATATAGTAGGATTGCACATCTATTATTTATTTACTTCAATTTTTTCTTTTTTTACAAATTTAAACTTAGTTGAACTGAGTTAGACTTTGTAAATTTTATTGTATGTACATCTTTTATTTATAAAGTTTTTAGATTATACACATCACATACTACATAACTTTTATAATGAACACCATATAGAATGTGACGTGTAAACATCACATTCTATATGGTGTTTATTATAAAAGTTATGTAGTATGTGATGTGTATAATCTATAAACTTTTTTAAATAAAAAGATACACATTATTAATAATATAGATATCGATATAGCATATTGATATGATAAATAATAAAAATATATTTTGACATCTATACATGTGTATACATCTATATATCATACATCCATATATATATATATAACTACATATATATATTTTCTGTAAGTTTTTCATCCATTTTTCCACACTAGTGTGGTTTGGATGGTTCTTCATAATGACATATAAATGCCATTATGAAAGAGTTGAAGCATTGTTTTAAAACCGGATGCCCTTCCTTACATTAACATGAAGCAGTTTGTATTGGATTACATGTTACCAGTAGCCTGCTACTGGTAACCTTACTTGACATAAGGATAATCTGACCTGACGGTACCGGTAAGTCCCTTTTCGATATTATTCTCTTTTGAGCTATTTTGTATATCATATATCATACATATACATACATCCATATATCATACATCCAGATATACCATGATATATCGTAACATGATATAGTATATTATATATACTATGATATACTACATTTTATATACTATGATATTTTATATCATAATATGATATAGTATTATATAATATATTATAATATACTATATCATATTATGATATATGATAACATGATGACTATATTATAGTGTTTATCATATAGACTATATTATAGCGTATATCATAATTTTTTGATATATAGTATATCATGTTATTAATATGATATACTATATCATATACACATTTATATCTATACACTCATATATATACACGTATATAATTCGTATTAATTTATATCTATACACTCATATACATACACGTATATAATTCGAATACGTATACTGTCTTGTAAACAAGAGATGTTTATATACATTGTGTATATATACATGTGTATATTTACATATGTATATATTACATTTACATTCATATATTATATATGTATGTAAATGTAATATATACATATGTAAATATATAGGGTTACCATATGGTAATCATCAAAAAAGAGGGACTTTACTAAGCGCGTTAAATGAATGGGGAGTCCCCATTATTTAGCAAGGTTGTACCAGGAGTGGACTCCTTTTAAGAAAATTAAATGAATAAAAACCCTTTTTTTTTAAAAAAACCCTTAAAAAAATAAAAAAGGCCATTCGTTTTTTAATGCAAATTGCTGAATTTTTAATTAAAATTAATTTAATTAATCGCAAAATGTTTACATTCAATTTTATTATTGTCTTACAATTATTGAGTCTTGATTAAATAAATCTTATAAAATGGTATTTTTTAATATAGAATAAGTTATTCTTTATTGAAATATACCATTTACAATATAATTTACAAAATACATACAAAATATATACATACAAAATAATATACGAAAGATAAAAACTAAATAAATGCAAGCCATGAATTAAATCTTCATTATATAACTTGTTTTTATTGTCATCTTGTAACCATTATTTACTTGTATCTAACTAATCACTTGCATCAGTTATCAATTTCACTGTCATAGACCAACAATTTGTTGAAACAGAGCAAGAACTATAAACAGGGGAAGATGAATCATACCAAATGTATATTTTTGCTGAAACCATCTTTTCCAATAAGTCTTTGCTTGATAACAAATACTTATTGACCTCATAAATTGGAAAATTGGTCACGGCACAATGATTTATTAACATAAAAAAAGATTTTTCTTTTAAAAATAAAATAGAGCCTTAAACTTGATCCCAAATAGGAATACTGTCAAGCTTCATCTAAATGAAAGCTTTCAACTCTTAGTATTAGGACTAATAACAGGTCAAAGGTTATGCAAATTGCGTAATCTTGATTTATTTATTATTGTAAGATGCATTAGATAAATAAGATTAACATAAGGAAGTTTGTTTATCTTCGTGACAAACAAAATTATATAATCCAGCTGGCCAAATTTTGAATTTGGCTTCACAATCATTTCTCCCTTTCTTAAACTAGAAAACATTTTTTTTGGACGACATTATTGATAGTGTCGCAATTCTTTTACTTTTTAAACGACAAATTTAAATTCAAGGAATAATTTCTTGTGTAGTAGAAACTAAAATACTTTATAAACTTAATGTATGGTAAATACAGCAATTTACGGCCATTAACCATTTACTGGCCACTTTTAAAAGCATTTCTCATAATAATCTATGGCACAAGTTGTCCTATATTATTATTTAAACTCAATGACTTCATTAAAACTTTGTAAATATCGCAATTTCAGGAAAGTTCTAGAAGGTTTTAGTCGCTAAAAACAAATCTCAAAAACATAAAAAATGTAACAATTTTACGCTTTGTTTTCTTAAATTCATACTTTATAGTCTTTTTTTTGTGCCTTGCAAGTATTTATGCCAGTCCATTCAGGAAGGAAAAAAAAGATAAATATCTTATGTACACTTTGAAACAAAAGTATTTAGTTGATGTTTCACATATAAGGTTTTAACTGAATTAGATTAATCCTTTTCTAATAAACCATTTACTGGCCGGTTAATTAATCCATTTACTGGCCATGGCCAATAAATGGTATCAAGTATAAAATTTTTTAGTTTCACATTTTTATATAGGATTTTCTCACACTTAGTTATTATTCATGTGTGAGAGTTAAGTTAAGATATTAACAACATCCACATTTTAAAATAAATTCTGATTTTCTGAGTTCACTCAACTTTTAAAGTTACTTTCTGAGTTAATTCTAATTTTAAAGTTACTTTAAAAGTAGAATGCTCAATCATTTTAAAGTTACTTTTAAAATCATTTTAAAGTTAATAATTTTAAAGTTACTTTAAAAGTAGAATGAACTCAGAAAATTTTAGTTAATTATAATTATAGTTAATTATGTTAGGATAACGTTGATTTAATAAAAATACACCATTAAAGTAAATATATGATTTTCCTAAAAGTATTTTATGAATGTATGTTTTTATTTTTAATAGATAATAATATTATATGAATCCATGAAACCAGTTATTTCAACAAGTATAATAAAAAAACGCATGCTGTGGACTGAGAATAATATGAAACTAGCTGTACATGCAGTTGCATCAGGTATTTCTAAACGGAAAGCAAGTTTATCATATAAAGTTCCGCGATCGACTCAGCAAACCATAATCTCTGGAAAGTCCAAAATAGGAACGAAACCAGAGAAAAAATGTTAGGTGACCTTAAGAAAAACTAATTGATTTTGCTGGCAATCGTGCCCGAATGGGAATCGGTTTTGGGAAAAAAACATTTAGGACTTATGCTGCTAAGTTTGCTAAAAACATAACACATGTTTTAAAAATGGTTGACCGAATGAAAAGTGGTGGCAACTACTTAAAAAGAGACACGGTTGTGTTAGCTATCAATACACATGTGTCGTTTAGAAGCTAAAGCTTCTATACGACACATGTGTATTGATAGGATAAAGGTTTCCAAATATTTTACTTCTTTAGAAGTTCTGATACAAAGTAAGAATTTACAGGACAAACCAGTATGTATGTGGAACATGGATGAAACAGGGATGCAACTAGAGCATAAAATATATTCAGAGTCGAACAAGTGGCAACAAGGAGACAATTACTGTTATACGTTGCATAAATGCAGCTGGTCAAGTTATACCACTTCATATAATAGGGAAAGGATAAACTGTACAAACTTTTTAAGGTTTTGATACCGAAAATGATCCAAGAGGAGCATTTTCGGTATCAAAATGGAGTGTGTCTGAAAGAGCTGGACAAAGATGGAGTGTGTCTAAAAAGAGCTGGACAAAACAAGGTATTGCAGAGTTATGGTTTGAGAAAACATTCCTTCCAAATATTGGCTCAGTAAGACCACAGATTTTAATCCTAGATGGATATGACTCACACAATTTTGTTGAAATGATTAAGCTGGCTATCGTAAACCAAATTGAAATTGTTAAGCTTTAATTGCTTCCAGCTCACACCAGCAACTGATTGCAGCCTTGTGACAGAACAGTTTTTAAGTCAATGAATACTGCCTATTCTGAGGAATGCCAAACAATGATAAATGGCTATCCAGGTGTAGTAGTTTCGCATTCTAACTTTTGCGGTTTGTTTTCAAAAGCATGGAAATATGCTATGACTGACACAAATATACGCTCAGGATTTAGAGCTTGTGGAATTTATCCCTTTAATCCAGATGAAATTCCTAAAGAGGCATACATTCCAAACATTTTATATAGTAAAATTTCAGATGCTGTCCCAGGTCAAAATGTATGCAACATTTCAATAATAAACAACCTTTCATTATTGTCTGATCTATCAGAAAACAGCTTTGCAATTAACTTGCTGTCTTCTACCAAACCAGTAGAAGAAAATGAGTTTTTAATTCAAGACAATGTGCAATATTCAAGTATTGTTACAGAACACAGCTATGCAAGAATCAAACCGGTACAAGACAATGAGCTTATTGATTTTTCTGTTCAATACAATATTCTGGGTTTGAATATTGATACTGATATATGTCTTGAAGAAGTAGAAGTAATTGAATCAACATTAGATTCAAACGATAAAAAAAAAGTTTTTTGCAAAACATTAACAGTTCTTCCATTTCCATTTGCTAATTCATCTTGTCTATCAGACAAAGATTCAGATGTTCTTACATATCCTTCTCCACAAATTGAACAAACAAAAAAACACCCAAAAAACTCTAACCCAAAGTTTTTTGTTCTGACCTCAGAGGAGGCTTATAAAGCAAAGCTTGAAGACAGGGCTTCAAAGGTAGGTAGTGAAAATAGAAAAGTTGAAAAACAAAAGATTTTGAAAGAAAAAAAAGAAAAACCTGCAAAAAAGAAACTAGATCATATATCAAACTTGAAGAAATTGACCAAGGTGAATGAAAAAAAATGATATTTTACAAGAAATATTTTTTAGGTATTTTTGTTCATGTTAATTCACCTTAATGAGTGTATAAATAATTTAATTGAACAAGTTATCTTGATTTTATGGTGTGCTTTTTATTTATTTATATATATATATATATATATATATATATATATATATATATATATATATATATATATATATATATATATATATATATATATATATATATATATATATATATATATATATATATAAATATATATATATTTTTTTAATTCTATGATAATAAATCAATTACAATGCCCTATTCAATCAAATACGGCCATGGTCAATCAATGGTTAAGATGGCCAGTATTTGGTAAAATTGTTTACCTTTAATATCTGGGTTATATATAATTTCATATTACTTATAATCACAATAATTTTTACTAAAATGTCAGAGCTTTTAATTCTCTAAAATTTTATATATGGTATGTAACTTATACTTAAGTATTTTTCTGTAACTGATGTTTCTTGTAAAAATGTGGCCAGTAATTGGCGTAAGTACCCTAATTTAACGGTCGCGACTTTCGTTTTCTCAAGTTTGGATGCGCGCACATTTTTCAATATTGTGTAATGAAGAGAAGAGAACACGTGTTGTTTGAGCATTTTCAATAAATTGTTGGAATGACAAAAAAAAATTTACATTTAATAGTTTTTACATTTTAAGTTCTATATATACTCAAAATTTAAGTATTAAAAATGAAATTTTTATAAAAATTAAATAAAAATCTCCAAAAAGAGGAGATTTTACATTTTTTTCTGAAATCCCCCGAGGCTTATTTTTTGCCTTAAAATCCGGAGATCTCCGGGCAAATTCGGAAATATGGGAACCCTAAAAATATACATATATAAATATGTAAATATACTATATACACATCTCTTTTACGTACATTTGCAAAAAATATGAAAAGATAGCTTACTTTTAAGCTTTTCTGTAGCATCTACAGATATTCCTTTTGATAATAAACATTCTGCCAACTGTGACTCTGCCAACGTTTTTATGCTCATTTTTAATAAAAAAATTTTAAAATAAGAGAATGCGAGCACACGCGACCTCTAAAAAGTTTAATGGTGATTGCTGTTGGGCGCAGAAAAATTATTTCGCATTTTCAGGCGATTTACTTGATGTTTCCAGTAAAGCACCTGAACCTGTAGAAAAGTTTCTTTTTTTTCTTATGGCAGATTTTAAGTCAACAAACATGTTTAGAGCTTCTTGACACATAAGACTTGGAAAAAGTAGAGATATAAAGCCTAAGTCCTTTTAGGACTCTGCATCCCTGGATAAGAGGGATTATATAGTAAGCAGGTATATGACATGAGGAAACAATAATAAAAATACTGTAGTATCTGATCAAACTTTGGCAATCAATAATGTTATTTAAATGAAACTTTGACAATGTATATAATTGAAACCTGGTATCAAACAAAATTATTTTTTGTTTAAACCGTTTCTCATAAAAATTCTTGCATTTTTTTAATTTTCAGCTAAACCATACTCATTTTTACTTTGGTTTCATTCAGCTAACTAAGTTAAAAAAAAACAGTTCCTTAGACTTCTTGTCGGCTTCAAAAGTATTACACAATAGCAGTTTATTTATTTTTCCTTACGCTTGAGCATTTTTACCCCTAGTCCCATCATCTTCTATATTCACCAGTTGCCACTAAAGAATGTGATTAGAAAAGAAAGATCTTGGTTAAACTTTAAAATATTTATACACTGATGATAAAAAAAGATAAATAAAAAACAAAAACTGATTTTGTAATGGGCATTGTAATGGATGAGGTTAAAACATCTCCTAAGAAACTTTGACAAGTTTTTTTTTTAAGTTTAGATTAATGTAGTAATTAGTTGAGAAAAAGTTTAGCGCTAGAAAAAGAAATTTTAATTGTATGCCAATTTCAAGTTTAAATTTGCCTACTAAGTGATTTCGTCATTTACTAATGGTATTTGTCATTTGCTAAGTGAATTCGTTGTTTATAGTTCAATATTAAGCATTATTATTTGTAAATTTAAAATAGTTCGCGTTTATTTGCAAACGGTTGCATTTTATAAGCATTTATGGACAACTTAACATGCTTTCAATTTCATGATCCCATAGTATTTTTAAATTGATAGCACTACCATCTTTACTATTGATTGTAGTACCACTTTATGGCATGTTCTGATTATTTTAGTTATTCTACAATAGTTAAAAGGGCAATGTAATTGATCTATAGAATTTTTATATGGTCTTTAAATTGCTTTTTAGCTCTAATAACAAGCTCAGCCTAATAAATGAATAAAAAATAAGCCAAAAAATGAGTTAATAAAAATTTTCTTATAGTTAGCTTTGAGTCAACTACAAAATATTTGTTGTAGATATGTTGCAGATTATTTTAATAGGGTTACCATATGTCCTCCTTTTCCGCAAGAGAGTAATTTAGAGTAGCTGTGGTGCAGTGTCCTAAACAAAGGCCTCCTAATATAAAACAGTGTAAAATAATGTTGGTAGCAACAAAAAAGTCAACACACGATCTTAAATATTGACAACCTCAGACTTAATCCACAACAATTAAACATGGTTTTGGTATAATGGTCTAAAATGACTTATAAGTTCGCACACATGAATCCTTCCTTTCTAATCGTAGTATAAAAGTTGTCCTCAATGGACAGCACTCTTCTTCTTATTCTGTAACTTCAGGGGTTCCTCAAGGTTCTATCCTTGGCCCTATACTCTTTTTAATTTACATTAACGATCTTCCAGATATTCTCACATCTAAGGTAGCATTGTTTGCTGATGATACTACCATTTATTCTTTTCGCGATAAGAAGCCAACAATCTCTTATTGCTTGGAGGGGGCATTTGAGCTTGAAAAGGATCTCACTTCTGCTACAGCATGGGGCTCACAGTGGCTGGTGAACTTAAATATAGATAAAACTCAATTTTTTTCAGCTAATCAATATCGCAATAACTTATATCTTCCTGTATTTATGAGCGGTGATGTACTCGATGAGTCATCTACTCTTCATCTTCTAGGATTAACTCTTACTTCCGATCTTTCTAGGAAACCATATATCAAATCAGTTGCAAAATTAGCATCTGCTAAGATTGCATCTCTTTATCGAGCTCGTCACTTTCTTACTTCGGATTCTATTCTCTATCTCTATAAATCTCAAATCCGGCCTTGTATGGAATACTGTTGCCATATCTGGGGGGGATCTTCTAATGATGCCCTTTCTCTTTTAGACAAGGTGCAAAAACGCATTGTAAACATAGTTGGACCTGCTCTTGCAGCCAACCTCCAACCATTATCACATCGTCGTAATGTTGCTTCTCTTTCACTTTTATACAAATACTATAATGGGCACTGCTCTAAAGAGCTAGCATCTCTTGTGCCATCTACTAAAATTCATTCTCATTTTACTCGTCATTTAATTAAGTTTCATCCTTTTTCTGTGGCTGTTCCTAAGTGCTCCTAACTTTTCGTAGTAGTAGCTTAAATCAATGGCGCACATTTAGAACAATGGCACACTCTTTCATGAAATCTGACATTAGCACTCTTGAAAATTTATGTATATTTAAATTCATTTTCTATTTCTGTTGCATAGAACAAACTGAAGTAGGATTAACAACTGTTAACAATGATTGGCTGAAATGGAGGCCCTTGGCAACTAGTTTGTCTAAGACCCAGACTCTCAATTTTAATAACTATCAAAATAGTTTATCATGAACAATCGTGGTTTCAGTAGTTTATCAAGTTCTTTCAAAACAAAATTTGTTATTATATTTTATTTTAAAATTTTAAATATTATATTTTATTTTTAAATTTTTTACAACTATAACTAAAAAAAATTGGCGGCAAAAAGCTCTAATTTATCTTTGAGTCCATCTTTAATTATGTCAGAAAACGACAGTAATGAGGTATTATTAATGGATCATATAATATTGGCATTTCCAAATAGATTAAAATTTTTGCTTTGGTTTGGCCTTTTAGTTAGAAGTATTTTTTTAATTTCAGAACCGCATTTAAGTACGGTAATCAACTTTTAATATTTCTAGCTATTGCTAAATCATTTTTGTTAGTAGTATTTTAAAAACTATAATAAAACTTTAAATAAATTATGATTATTTTTTTCTAAACTTTCTTAAGTGCACTCTTAGTAATAGAAACACAGTAAGCGAATAGTTTAACTAAGTTCTTTTTTAAAAAAATCGAGTTAGAATTCAATTAGTACAATACAATTTTAAATAGAAAAACTATTTTAAATAGTTTTAATTTTATTGGTTTATTTAAAACTGAATTTTTTTTTAAATATTTTTAACAAAGACTAGATTAGTATAGGCAAGGAGTATTATTTTAGTTTAACCGAGTGGAAAATTTTAAAGATTTTGGGGCCTTTATGACAGGTTTTTTTGGGGGCCTCAAAGCCACCTGCCATGAAGCTGATTTCAAATAACACGAAAGGAAAAGAAATTACATGCCAAGTGTTTTCTCTAAAAACCTAAACAAATCAAATCACTTAGTTTGTTTAGGTTTTGGTTGGTATGTTTTTTACAAAATGAAAAGGTTAAATCTTTCAATTCAACATTTTATAAATAACAATATTTTAAAAATACAACTTGTAATCAATTGCAATTACAAAAATTTAAATTATTAAATTTGTTTAAAACAATTTTACCTTTGATTGTTTATTTATTTGTTATAATATAAAATACTATTTATTATATTTATTTATTACACTATATTTATTGTATTTATTATAGTATGATTAGGTTTAAAATTAAAATATTTTCAAAAGGATGTTTTAAATTATATAGTATATATAATATAAAAACAATATAGATTGATAAGCTTAACGAGACAGAGTGTTTTTAATTTGATATTATTGAACTATAGGTGAGTAATATAATTTGATGTTATTGAACTTTAGGTGAGTAATATAATAAAAAATGATTAAGCAATGAAAAAGTGTATAAATTCTTCAGTCTTAAATTTTTACATGTTCATATATTTTTCTCGATGTTTTACTACATTGCACAATTTCTTCCTCTCATTGTTTATTTTTGTTCGTATAGTTTTATATGAAAATGGAACAAGTTCTTGAAACTTTTCTATATATTTGCGATCTAAATACATAAATCATAATATTTAAAGGATCCCAAACCTCTTAGACATGTTGTGTTTATATTAAAAAGAATGATAAAAAAAATGTTTGGGCTAAATTTTTTTGATTAAAACAAAAGGATCAATGCATACCAAGAAAATCTAGTTTTTTTATTTTAGTTGAAGCTTGCCTTTTCTGTTTTGTTGTAGGCCAAAAAACCAGCATATGCCGCAATCTACAGACTTGATAATTTATTCAAGTGCGTTTTGTTTCTAAGAGTTTCAGTATGTGAAGTCATTGATTTTTTTTGTTTGTGTAAAAGATCGATTATGCGAACAAAAAAAAAAGTTAATGACGCCATGCACTGAAACTCTTAGAAATAAAATGGGCTTGAATAAATTATCATGTCTGTAGATTGCAGCATATATTATGCTGTGTTAAGTTTTTTCTGTACTAAGTATTGTTAAGTTTCAAAATATTTGCAAATCAAAATTACAATACTTAAAAACCACCAATAGCAATAAATCTGAGTAATTAAACTTAAATAATATTGTTTTACCAATGAATTAAATGTAATTTTATTAAAATAAATTTTTATAGTTTCATAAAAATGATTTGAGCTTCGTGGTTTCATGCTTAACAGCGTATAAAGTTAAGGTTGTGCCTTTTATATACTCAATATCTTTATCTTCGATACGAACGTTTTTTTGTTAAAACATATGCATTGAAATCCACAATTATGTTACAAAGAAAGTTATTTTGTATTAAAAAAAACAAATTTTTAAACTAGTTATTTTCAAAGAATTCTTGACATCATGAACCATCATGAATATTATTTGTAAATAATGTTCATATTTTTATATAGTTAAAACTTGAAAACTACTGATATTTATTCATATATAATACAAAAAAACTTGAACTTAGCTAATCCTAATTATTTGGATACAGTTTTAAATGGCATAAACTTAACTGCAAATCATAACCTGTCTAATTTCATAAAGCATCTTCGATGAAGGTATATATGCAAAAACTCTAAAATTTGTTTTGAAAAGAATAATAAACTACTAACTGCTTATATTGATAAAGAATACTCTGCTCTTATCCAACTGTAGTATCTGGTAGACCCCAGGTAAATTTTGATTCTTTAAAGGAGAAAAACAAAGAAAGAAAGATTAGCGCAATTAATTGCATCACATTCATCTTAAGAACTATTGTTTGCATCAGGGTAGTGCTTGCGCCAAGATGGCAAAGAAAAAGAAGCTAAAGCAGTTTTACAATTATCCGATTATATGAGTTGAAAACTATTACTGGCCATTTTTTAACACCTAATTACTTTAAAACTCACCACACTACTTATCTTGGTATTCTGTTAATAGCTATTTCAAGGTCTACAAATTACATTTGCAGATTTTTTTTGCTTTTCTAAAGACATTCTTGCCTTAGCCTGCCTTACAAGAAATATAGTTTCTATTGTTCTCTATTTCTTGGCCTAAAACAACCCAACTGCATGTAATGGTATATTCATTGGTTCCATGGGGGCCTGCAGGATTTTTTGATTTTTCAGATAGGAAACTTTCACACATTGTGCTAACACCAAACTTAAGTATGTTCATACCTATGCCAAATGAGGAAACCTTGCAAAAACTTGGGTTGATGGAGGCCTGGGAACAACAAAAAAAAGCCCAAAAATATTCCTCCCTTGTCCTTCTCTGCCCAAACGTGAGGGTACTAATGTTGTAAATTTTTTAACTTTACTATCTTAAACTTTAAATTTATCGAAAAACTTTTAATTTTGTAGAAAAATATTGTAGGTTAAAAAAGTTATCACCATGCGAATTTTCTAAATCCCTCAAAATGAGGGTGGTGTAAACTTTGCAAGGTCATAACTTTAAAATCTGGTAATAAATTTAAATTTAGTTTAAGATAGTAAAGTGGAAAAATTTACTACATTAGTACCATTACGTTTGGACAGAGGGAACAAGTGTTTTAGAGCTTCAATGTTCCCAAGCCTCCGCCAACCCAAGATTTTCCAATGCTTCCTCATTTGGCATGAGTATGAACATACTGAAGTTTAGAGTTTGCACAATGTGTGAAGTGTCCTATCTGAAACATGAAAAATCATGCGGGCGCCTATGACTGCTTCATATTTAGTAAGTAATGATTTTTTTTTTAAATTTCATTACTTTTTAAAGTAATTTTGTTTTTCTCTTTAAACCATATTCTTCACCTCCTTTGTAAATCTTTAATTTTAAAAAACTCTTCAACTTTTCCTCTGATCATTTAGAATTTTATCTTTAAAAGGGCTTCAATTTTAATTTTTTAATTTTTTAATCCAGCTCTTTAACAATCCAAATATCTTTCAATCTCTTTAACAATCTTAATATACTTTTCAACAACATCTCTTATTTTTATAAACATTTTTTTTCCCGCTCAGAGCAATTTTTTTCTCTGAACCTTTTTTGTGTATAGTTTGTTTTTTATTTTGTAAAACTAAGTAACGCCATCACTAAGAAGATTACCATCCTAGGTTAATAAGCTCCTCTAGCTTATCTCACTAAACTAAGGTTTTTATTTCAAAATATTTCATTATTCAGGTGAGTTGCCTTCACCATTACTAAAGAGCCTCATTTGTCCTAAAATATTTTTCTTTTAAAATCAGTTATAATCATGACATTATATAAGCAGATATCTCCTTTTAGTAAGCATTGTAGTACTCACTAAAAGGAAATCTCTTAAATTTTTTTTTCCACTTTTAAGTGCTTAATAAGTGCTTACAAAAATTTATCCTTAATAAATAATCTTTAATAATAATAAAGATGATGATGATGATGATCATAATATCAATAACAATGATAATAGTAATAGTAGTAATAATAATAATAATAATAATAATAATAATAATAATAATAATAATAATAATAACAATAATGTAATAGAAATAATAAAAATATTCATTAATTCATCTTGATATTGTTTCAATTGTTCTGTATCAATGCATTTGTTTCATACCAAAATGAACCCAACCAAGCATGATTTTGTCTCAATATTAAATTATCAAAAAATATTAAAATAATAAAAAATTTTAAATAACAAAAAATTTTAATATCAAACCTTCCTGCATTTTTGTCTAAGTATTTTTCAAACCATTTAACAAACAAGGTTTCATAATCAACTGCCCAGCAACAATATAGCCTATTTTTTTCTTTACTTTCTCAAACAAAAGTAAAGAATGAGAACTTTACTTTTGATAATTTTATAGTACAAAAGTTTAAATGAAATAATTTTTAATCTCTAAAAAATGCAATTGAAGTTTTCCTAATACTAAGGCCAAATTTTGATTAAATTTTAATTGAATTTGCTCAAAATTGAGAAGAAAAAATTTTTCAGCTTACCAAAATTTGAATTAAATTGCACTAGTTCATATTTAGCATTTTTATCTGAAGTTGTAAATTGAGGACCTAAAATGTTAGTAACATTTATTTAGGTTTAAATAATTTAAGTTTTTAATTTATAAAAATTTAAGTTGGTTGTTGTGACTCCTCAATTCTTTTAAATTAGATAATGTAGCTTTTGATTTACCTTTCTTGTTTTCAGCATCACATTTTAGGTTATCTGACTCATATAACAATTCATCGTTGTTTTCTAAATAAAAAAAATATTAGCTGTTTATTTTTAATTAATTTAAAGTTATTATTTCTGTAAAATTCTTTTCAATTTACTAATATTTTACTTTAATTAATTACCTTAATTAATTTTCACTTATCAATTAGAATAGTATTTGAATTATGAAATAATTAGAACATTTGTTTTATCAGGGGGGAACCTCATGGTTGCCCGGCCGCACGGGATGACCTGTTTACTTAAAGTGCAACTTAGAGTTTTGAATAAAATGTCTTTTTGTAGCCAGGCGGGATGACCAGAAAGTTGTTAGTTACAAATGAGTGTTTATTAATAAAACCAGATTTTAAACTATAAAGTTTTTATTCCTTGTGATTATTTAAAAGAAACCTTTAAAAAAGCATTTAGAGTTCACAATGTTTAAAAATAAACATAACTTATACACTACATGTAAAAATAAATACGCTGCAGTGCATTTTACATAGATCATCCAGGTCATATTTTAAAAATCCAAAAAATTGTTTGGGTAAAATATCCAGAAAATAACTTTACTTTAGACTGAGTTTTATCCAATTTGTTTTTTCAAACTTTTCCTAATTTTTGTATGAGTGATGAGTAAAAAAGCCTTAAAAATGAAAATATTAAACAAATATACACCAAAATTTATGTATATGGTAAACGTTTTGGGTCTCTGGAAAAACTGAAACTTTAGAAAAATATCAGGAATTCCGGAAATATCCGGAAAAAGATAATCCCTGATTATATAATTTTAATAAACGCAATAAAAAGATGCTAACTTGAATTAAGTTAGACATGCACACGATTCAAAATGTTTTAAAGTGCGACTTAAAAATGTTTTAAAGAAGGTTTTTAAAACATTGTTGTTGCATTTTGAAGCACGTTTTTTTTTTAATTCAAAACGCAAATTTATTCTACAAAATATAAATGTTACAGTCGCGTTTAGAATTAGGTTTTTTTCTCAATTCAAAATGAATTTCAAAATTACAGTTTCTTCCAATTTAAAATACTAACATATCATTTTTTTAAACGTATTAGTCACATTTTGAATCACGTGAATGGGCACATGAATTATAATAAATTTAAAACTTTTGTTTTTCATTAGTAAGATTTAAGTATTTATTTAAAATTTGTCAAACAAAATTAACATAATAAAAAGCATTATTAATCATGCATGTGTTAGTTTTTTTTTTTTTAAATAAAGCTTCATAAATTAAATTACATTAAAAGCCTAATGTTTTAAACATTAAACTAGTTCAAATCTTATTGAAAATTGAGAATAATTTTATTCTTTTAATAAAATTATTCTATTTATAGAATTATTTTTTTATGAAACTCTTTCTATTTATAAAATGTTTTAAAGAAAGTTTTATAAAAAAGTTTTATAAAAAGTAAAAAATTATTTTTTAAAAAAGTTTCTTTTCGTTTATGGCTTGTAACTTATTTGCTCCACGCTTTTTTATTCCTCAATATATTTTTTTTTATTAATAATTTTTTTTTAATTAACAGTTTATATTAGTGGTAGAAGTAACAGTTCATATTAGAAGTTTTAGCAGTAAGTCGTATAATTTTTTTTTTCAGTTTTTTCACCAGAGAAAAAATACCCAAAAAATAAAAATATAGAACTACTGATTATCATAGCAGATGGCTCAACTAGGAAAAAGACTGACATTCCACACCAGGTGATATATAAAAATATATAAAAAGATTCTTATATTATGTTTATTACATAAACAGTTCACTTTTTTAAATTATTTTAAGAACTTTTTTTATACTTGACATCACTCTATTTTTGCTAGTTTAAGTCTTGTTGTTACCATAATTTTGTAAAGGTTGTATTCTTTTAAAATAATTTTTATATTAAATTATGTTAATAAGTTACTGTTCTTTTTATAAAATTAACAAAAAATGAATTTGTCAAGTTACTTATTATATTTATATAAAAGCAATGGTAAAACATCTATTGCAAAAAAGTGTGAAATATTTAAATTATTTTCTGAAAAGAACATCAAAATTGACATCACAAATTGTTTAAACAAATGATGCATGTTAATTTTGATTTTAAAATTAAAAGATTAGTTAAATTAATTAAATAAAAATGTGCTAAAATTTTTTTACAATACCATAGTTGTTAATAGGTTGCATATGATCTATTTTAGCAAATTTAGCTGGACTTGCACATTGTTGACCTAAAATATTTTTGAACCTAGTGTAAACATCTTACCTAAAAAAATAAAAAACTAAGGCTGTTATAATAAATGTATAGAGTAAAATTATAATATTGGACTTAATACCTTTATCAAGGCTAGACAACCTTAATCCAGTTTTTGCAAGCGGCATTATTGCAGGTGGTGCTTGGTGTATGTGTTTGTTTATGGCTTCACTATGACCCATATGGTCATAAAACAAGTTTCGTTCACTATCTGTCATAGAAACAGAAGCCATTAAAGTACTGATTCTGTGTCTGTAGTTGCAGTAAGTCTTTTTTTGTTTTCAAGGGGTAGATTTTGAAAAACACTAGTTAGTGCATGCCACCCAGAGCAATGGCTTTCCGAATTTTTTCCACTCACAAAAATGTATGGATTTTCGAGATGTATTTCAAGATTTATTCGAATTTTTATGTCTGATAAAATTCGCATTGCCTCTATTGTGTCTAAATGAATAAAAATTGAAACATCTCTGTTTCCCTTTCCAATTTGATAAGCTATCTTGGTCTTGCTAGTACTGCTATCACAATTGTCCCTTTGTTGATCCAGCCACACCCCTTTTCATCAGCATCCTTCCAATCACTTAGAAGCAATCTTGCAGGCTCACCACCACCTTCTTGCATTAAATATTGTCAACCTTGTAACTGTGCAATTTCTTAACAACACAAAGTAATGCAAATCCCACAAGATAATTTTGTTGTTAACAATTTTTTTAATAGTTTCTATTGTGTAATTTCTAAGAAGTTCTATGTCATTTTCAACTGGCAAGTTAATTGGTTTTTTGAGTTTTCTATTTCTTCTTGAAACTAGATCATTATTTGCATCTGCAAATATGTTGTCCTTTTCTAGTTTAAAAAGTTTTAAGAAATTGCAAATATCATCTGCTACTTTATCGTTCTCTTGGGCTAAAAAATGTCCAACAAGCTTTTCAGCTGCATTTAATATTAAGTAGCATAAAGCATATTTTAGTCCTGATTTTTGTTCTTCATTTTCAGTTAAAGTGTAACTTGAAATAGCTGATGAGAGATGTCTAAAATTTAACCTTAAAAACATGTCTGTTGCATTGTTGTATACAGATTTAATTTCAAATTTTTTAAAGTTTGTATACAAGTGGGCCAATCTCCTCATATCTGCTCTTACTGATCTTCTTACTTCATTTTGTTTATTTTTTTTTTTTTTATTATTATATAGACAGGATCCAATCATTAAAATAGTTTGATCGTTTTTTCGCAATTTTTTCCAATTTCATCATCTCGTAGTTTTTCAATTATGTTTTTTTTTTAAATCTTCACTTAAATCTTTTATACAATTATTACCCATAGATGTAATTGGCAAATGGATTACAGAGGTGCAAGAATTTTCACTGCATTGATTTTGGTGTCTTTTAAAAAATATGTGCAAGCATAAAATCCAAAACATTCTGTGCACATTACAGGTTCAGCGTTTGTTTTAGAAACTCTCTCCCGTAGATAAGTTGGATTTTCTCTGATAGCTGTTTTCGGTTATATTGCATAATACCAGTTTTTCTAAATTGCTGAAAATGTTTTTTCTTCATAATTTTGTTATTTGGTTTTATATTAATAAGTTTTTCATTTTTTTGGCGCTTATTCAAAATGTGTCTGCTTAACTTGGTATGCAGTTCACCACAAAATGGGAAGACTCTTGTTTGGTGGTTTTCTTTGTACCTTTTTAATAAATTATAGTAAGTTATACAAAATGTTTTTAAAAAATCATTTAAAAAAAAATTATATCACATAACTTTTTGAAAAAAATAGTGAAAAAATGGAGTGTACACATCGACTAAGTAAGATTTAGCCTAATTTAGACTAAGTAAGATTTAGCCTGACCAAGCCAAAACCCTCAGTTGATGTATCTACATGTTGATTGTAAAAAAAAAACTATGCCTAAATTAGGCATAGTTTTTTTTTACAATCAACATGTAGGTACATCAACTGAGGGTTTTAGCTTGGTCAGATGCTGTTTTAATTAAAAGAAAGTCTTCTCTTGATTTAAAACTAAAAAAAAAATGTTGTGTCACAATATCGAGAACCCTTCCTCCCTAAAGCATGACATAATATATGGACAACCCCTTTAAAGATTTTACAAAAAGAACTGTTTATATTTCATTAACCTATATAAAACTTAAGTTTAAAAAAAAATTATGAAATAATCAGATCATAAAAAATTATTACCTTTTTCAGTTGTGAATATTTTAATATAGTTTTTTCAACGGGATCAACTTCTAATTCTAAGATGTAATTTTAGTTTAAAAAAATTTATATTTGTTTAGTTGTTTAAACCTTTTATAAATTAGGTTGATTAATAACACTACCTTTATTGTCTAGATTGTTACATATTAAAAGAATATCTTTCTTTACAACTGCATCCATATATTTTTTAGTCTAAACAAAATATAAGCAGTTTACTTTACAAAGGTTAATTTCATATTTATTTTCTTTACTATACCTATTATCATCTTTTTTTCTAATAATAATTTAACCTTATTAACTCCAAGCGATTAAATAAAAAAAAATAGAGCTAACTAAATGCAACCACAAAAATTTAAAGAAAATTGTTAACTTTTGGTTAATGTACATTTTTATTTATTTATCAGAAGCAAATACAGCAGGTTGAAAAATGAACAAGATTGATAATGTAAGTTTATTTCTCCCTGTGTACTCAGTGGTAGTGGGATTACTAATTTCTTTAGTCTTAATTTCTTTAATCTTGTTATCTATTTTATAATTAGATATATGTAATTAAGGTGATAAAACTGTTGTCTTATGTTTTCAGTTATAGAAAGGTTTAATATATCTCTTTCAATATATTTTTCAGTATATTTATATCAGTATATTTTAGAGCTGAATTAAAAGACACCACATCATGTTAATTTAATTTAGTTTAATTAGCTACAAATCTATATATCGCAATAAAATTACAAATGATAAAATAAATTTTTAAAAGTATTTGTTAGTAATATTATTTATAAACAAATTTTTTTTTCAAAGTTAATAAATAATATCTGTAAATGTATTGTTATTTGATTCTTTTGATTTATTTAGTTGTTTGTTTGATTTAAATATATAACTTCATGTTGATTTAGTTTAAAATCAATTTTTATATATTTAACTCAATTTATATAACTTCAAATTTAGACCAGGTTATCAAGATATAGCTTACGCTGGCCCCCATGCCCTCTTTATTGGGTTTACATAACCAAAATTATTATCTACTGCTAAAAAAATACTAAGAACTTATATAATGTCCGTTTAAATTATTGGAGGTTATAAACTTTAGCAAGATTTTTAAACTCCTCTATTAGCTTTTTTAACTAGCTGAAACAACTTTTTTTTATCAATAATGGTTTTTCAAAGCTTTAAATATATTCTAAGAAAATATTTTTATTTTGATTAAAACCCTTGATTTTTTTTTTGTCATTTTTATATTTATAAACTTATTCGTATTTTTATTTATATAATTTTCATGGTTAAAATTTTTATTATCAAGCTATTGTAAATTTAAAATCAATTTATTATGTTTTATGAAAAAAAAAAAAGATTGAAACTGGTAGCTTGCATAAAAACTTACTCTGTAAGTGACTTGTGTTTCATACATTTTTTAACTCTCAAGCATGTTTACTTGGGTTAGCGAAGTTTACTATGACTCAAAATGAGGTTTTGATTTTTCCAAAAACGAAGACCAGATATATTACTGATTTGGGGAGAAATGTAGGAGAGTGCTGCTACATTGGCTAATTTATGGATAATATGCAAGGGAATGCTACTACATCGACTGAGGTTTTGGGTTGGGGCAGGTGTAGATCAATCGATGTAGCAGCACTTCCCTACATTTCTCCAAAAATCAGTAATATATCTGGTCTTCGTTTTTTTGAAAAATCAAAACCTCATTTTGAGTCATAATATCTTTCGCTAACCGTTTACTTGACCCACATAGTATGTGACCGGGACCCCGGCCCCGGCTAAAAACAGAGGTTTTTGCAAACCTGGCTCCGTCTAAACAAACACAATTTACAGGGGTTACTAGCCGGAACTGGATTTTTGTTGCTGTTGTTGTTGTTGTTGCTGTTTTTTTTATTTTGTTTGAGTTAAAATTTGTTATGAAAGTTTAAGAAAATATAAGAAAAAGTTTTAAAAATAATATATACAAATGTAATATAATTCATAAATATTTCCAATGACAAATAAGAAAGAAAAAAGATCAGATGGATATATGGTGTCTTTAAAAGATAGGAAAAGAAGCAATGATCTTAGAGAGAGTAATTATATTTATAGTGTGCATCAGAGAAGATGGTAATGATGCCAACGATTAAAATGATGATGATGATCATTGTCATCATAATCATCTTAATCATCATCATCAACTGTGTGCTTGATGATGATGATGATCATGATGATGATGTAGAGATGATAATGATGATGATGATGGTGGTGATGATGATGACGATGAGATGATATATATACCTTTATATAAAATGTATCATGAATTTTAAATAACAATAGTATATTTGATGCGGTAGTGGTAGAGCGCTCGCTTCATAAGCGAGAGGTTCTGAGTTCGATTCCCACCACGTCCCTGGGAGTACCGCGCTCAACTTGTTCCTCCGCGCAGCGGCCTTGTTCGTCAAGGTTCGTGTTTCGGAGTTATAGAGTTGGGAGAGGGTTATAACCACAAGTACCATCCTCATCTCTAGTGGCTTTCTTGGCCTTGGGGAGGTAAATTACAAAAAAAAAAAAAAAAAAAATTTATAAGGAATATCAATATTAATGCAGCCCCTGTCACAAACCCGGACCTGGCTATGTTTTATCAAACCCGGCCTCGGCCCTGATCAAATATCAACCCCGGTCGCTTACTAGACCCACAGTTTGTAGCCTAATTAGATTTTATTACAACGTTTTGTTACTACTAACTAGTTCTCGCGACTAAGCAAAACTATGAAAATATTTTATCTTATAATTATATTATGCATGCTATATATGATTGTGTTTGTTTTACATATATGATATGTTTGTTTTAGATATATAACAATAACCTTACTATTAACATACAACTTATATTTGTCTTGATTGGGTATACAACAATATTTTTATATATCTTATTAAATCAATGGATGATAAAATATTTCAAAAAATTCTTCAAGATGAACCGTTGGAGGAAGAATATTTATAATGGAAAACAATGTTATAAAGGTATATAAAAAATTTATATAGTTGTTTAGATTTTTTTAAATAAGTGTTACTTCTTTTTGAACATATGATTTTTGTATAAGTATTATAAAATGTCATATTTACCTATTATAGAATCTTATATATCAGATGACCAATGGTCATCTGAAAAATAAGATTTTTTAACATGCATCTGTTTTGTGCAAGAGCTAAATAAAATTATAACTTAAAGTGAATTCCTAAATAAAAAGATAAGTAACGTATTCTGAAACTTTCTTATTTTTGTTTAACAATTACCTTTTTTTTTAATTTTATGTAGACCGTTTATCTCTATGAATTTTTGACACCAGACAATTAAAAGTTAGAAATTAAACAGTTAAGCATTTAGATAAAGAAAAAAGATATCATTAATAAAAAAAAGTATTTTAAGTGGTCACAAATTGCTATTGTCTGAAAGAAGTTGGCAATCTTGAAATTTTTGAATTAAGGAAATTGCAATGGTTTTTTTTTAGGTATTAGATAATTATTGCTTGTTAAATTAAATAATTTTTAAAAATAAAATATTTCACTTATAACTATTTAGTTGTAAATTTAAAACGCCAGATTATTTAAATGCTATGTAATCAATGAGTTGAAACTTAACTTACAACTGATTTTAAACTTTTTTATATTTAAATTACTTGCAAACCAACGTTATTGAAAGAAATTTATTTTTCTAAATCTATCTTTGAATTTTCTTAAATTTTGTATATTATTTTTTGTGTAATTGAACATGTCTTTTAAGCACTCACTAGGACTAGTATTTAAAGTTATAATTTCCCAAAACTAATCAAATTACCATCAGACTAATTAAATTTTTTTATTTTATTCAAAAAGTTGTTCAAAAACCGTACTATATAGAGTTAAATTAAAAAACTGTTCTCAAAGCATGATAAACTTTACTAAGAGTTTTATTTTTTAAAAAGGCATTTTTTTAAATTCATTATTGTGATTTTTTTTAATTGACTATTTTTGAAACGTTGGCAAAATATTATAAAGATATTTTTGTTTGAAAGTTAGTGAATTAATTGAATATTAAATGTTAAATAAAAATAAGTAAGACTTATTTTTATTTCAAATAAAATACTTATTTATATTTAATATTTATTTTAAATGAATAATTATTTTAAATAATTTTTTTTTTTCATAATTATATATATTAAATAATTATTTCAATCAAGTATTAAATAATTATTTCAATAAAGTATTATATAATGCCTTGTTTATGAATCGTTTAGTTCTTTGCATTTCAATAAAGTAGTTATAATGCCTTGTTTATAAATTGTTTATTTCTTTGCAAATCAATGTTTAGTTCTTTGCAGTTCAATTCTTTCCAGTTCTTTTCAACTTCAATTGAGTTCTTTTTATTATGCAAATGTAGTGGTTATTTACAAAATATGACAAAATTTAACTTTTAGTTGAAATTAAAAGATTATTAGTACCTTGTGTACTTTAAAAATGATCTCTAACACTAATTAGTTTACACTATGTTACTCTATAAATTTTTAATGATGTTGAAATTTTTTTGTAATGTTTAGCATTTTTATTTTTTATGATATAATTTTTTTTTAACTTTTGAATTCTTTTCATTATTTTCAAGTCTATATTTATATACAAATCATTATCACCATAAAATTTTCTATTATAATCTATCTTCAAAAAAATTAAAGAGGCAGGAGGAGAGCTGCTTTTTCCCCCACAAAAATCAAACAATCCAACAAATTTGAGTTGATTCAACTCCTGTTTAATACGTTTTCTATAAGTCAGATGCCAAATTTTATCAATTTTTTCAATCAGGACTAAGGGCTCCAAGGTCAAAGTTGATAGACTCCAGAATATTCTTTTTTTTAATCTTTAATTAAAAACTAAGCTAAACTAAACCTAAGAGAATTTAAAAAAAAAAAAACCCAAAAAATAAAAATAATAAAAAGCAGTTTTTTTTCAATTACATGTAATCTTATTTTTTATAGATGTTTAATATAAATATTTCAAAATTGTTTCTATGGTTAATTGTATGAACAACAACAACTTTAAACAACAGTTTTGTTAAAGCAAAATTAGTGCTAAAACTAACGTCATGTATCCTCAAATTGTCCTGTCTAAACACTCTGTAATAAAAAGTACTGGTTTCTACCACCATTAAAATAACTTTTTAAATGGTGGCAACAGTTTTGTTTTTCTAAATATGGTTTAAAAATTACTAATAATACTGCAGTAAAATTAATTTTTTATACAATATAAAAAAATTAATATTAGTCCAACTAAAGTTTTTTTTAAGTTTCTTATTTCAATTTTTGCATACTCAAACATAAACAAAATGTTGTTACACTCAAGTGATGAAATAAAATTAATGTAAATAAATAAAACAGTTTCATTATTTTGTTATCTATGTTATAATATACATAAACCTCTGTGATTGGCAATGCAGGTAATGTTTCTTCCACTGGAATCTTTTTTTCGATACCTAAAACGGCTAAATTGAATAAAAAAGATTAATACCTATATTGAAATTAGATCTTTTTTTCAAACTCATTTTTATGATTCAGTTTCAATTGTCCTCAAATCAACTTCATTTGTTTAAAAACAGTTACTTTAACAGTTTTTGTTAAAATATTTTAGTGTTAATTTATAATATAGTACTTAATATTATTTGTGTGTGAAATAATACTAATAATACTAGATAATAATACTTAGTGTGTGTCTTGTTAGTGTGTATGTGTTGTGTATAATATAGTACTTAGTATTCTTTGTGTGTGGGATAATACTAATAATACTTAGTGTGTATGTTGTGTTTTATTACTTATTTTAGAAGTATTTATGAAAAAAATTTAAACTATACCTTCTTTGATTTCTTCAACCAAAGTTATGTTTTTTGAAGAACAATCTTGATCCTAATTTATTACAAAAAATTGTTTTTGAGCCAAAAATATATCAATAACTTTATCTTGGTTAATTAAGAATACTAAATCTAAAAATCGCATCATTTTTTTTTTGTTTTTAAACTAAATCCTAAACTGATTTCATATATTATACAGTAGTGGTGTAGTGGTAGAGACTAGCTTTGTTTCAGTGACGAGCTGAGTTTCTCAGGCATTCCATCTATAAAATTTTTTTTTTAGTTTAGTTTTTTTATTTTTTTATTCTGTGGTTACAACCCTTTCCCAGCTCTTTAACTTTAAAACACAAACCTTTGTAAAATAGGCAGCTGTTAAGCCAATTAGTTTGGCCAAGTTACTACCAGCAACCCAATTACAAGTTGGACCCAGTACTACCAGTGACATAGTAACAATTGAACTTGGAACTTCTTTGCAAAGCAAGGGCTTGACCACTACTCCACTATTATATTGACCACAACACCACAATTACATTAACGTAAACATTAATGTAACATACAAATAAAATTAGAACACTTTTTTTGTATTTCAAGCTAAACAAACTTAAACCTCTAAGCTTGTATTATGAAATGACGAGTTAGATATTGCACATTCCACACAAAAATCGATGTTTAAATCTGTAAAACAGTTTCAGAAAACAATATTTTTCCATGTTATGATTAATTCCTAAACTTTTTTCTATAAAAACTTTTTTTAAAAGATATACCTTCTGATGGTTCACTATCTGGTGCATTATTTTTTAATGTAGAAGAACAAGCCTATATACATATAGATATAGATATATATGTAAACAACTTTAAAATGTATTCTACAAAATAGAGTGCTCAATGTTCTTTAAAGAACAGAGCAATTATAAATTAATTTATATATTATATATTTACGTATATATATATATATAAATTAATTTATATATATTTACGTAAATAGGTAAATATGCATTTATTTATTTTCTTTGTTGAGGATAACAGGATATGTAAATTTAGGACCCTAATATCAATAAAGTATCTTATGAAAACTCTATTCATAAGTACTTAGCAATTTTGAAATCCTAGATTAACATTACATGGGTTTGCTGAACATATGAACATATACTTTTTCACGTCTTTTTTAGTTCTGCTGTTATCAATTTGATGTTGTTTTACCAATCACAAACTGATCAACTGAGTTAATGGCAGAGTTGGTAAGATTGATTTAAACTTGTAAAGATAATGCACAGCTTTTGTTTTACTTTTAGAGAGTTTGCTAATTTAAATTCTGTCATAATGTTATCATTGAAATCTGATTGCCAGATTAATTAAACACTGCAGTTTTTATTTTAAAACATTTCTCAGGAAAGCTGTATATACACATATACACATATATGTATATACACATATACACATATGTGTATATGTGTATATACAGCTTTCCTGAGAAATGTTTTAAAATAAAAACTGCAGTGTTTAATTAATCTGGAAATCAGATTTCAATGATGACATTATGACAGAATTTAAATTAGCAAACTCTCTAAAAGTAAAACAAAAGCTGTGCATTATCTTTACAAGTTTAAATCAATCTTACCAACTCTGCCATTAACTCAGTTGATCAGTTTGTGATTGGTAAAACAACATCAAATTGATAACAGCAGAACTAAAAAAGACGTGAAAAAGTATATGTTCATATGTTCAGCAAACCCATGAAATGTTAATCTAGGATTTCATGGGTTACATGTGTATATACAACTTTTCCTTTTCAATAATTAATTTTTTATAAAAACTTTAAAGTTTCTAAAAATTTTTTGGATGTTAATGCAGGATTTCAAGTTTACATTGTATGGGTTATTACTAGCATGTACTGTCGCCCTTGAAAAGGATTATCATATTCATAGTAATATTATCATTAGATATTTCATTGGCATTTGGGTCCTAAACTGAAAAACTGCAATAAAGCTAAAGTAAAAGAACATAAAATTATTTATTGTACTTTTTTTATTTATTTGCTGTTTTAATAGAGATACTAGATAATTAATAATTGCAAAATTTTTTGTTTCAGTGCTTGTTTCGACAAAAGCTTTTAATTTTAATTAAAACTAATAACTGGTTTATTATTTTACTTAAGTCTTTTATTTAATATCATTATTAATATATTATTAAATGGAATTAATATCTCTTGATTGTCTAAACTTATAAAAATAAGAATAAAGTAACACTAAAATTGAAGTAATGTGGACATAAGCAAAAATTAAATAGGATTTTACACTTCTGCAAGTTTTAAATAGTATGGAATGACTTATTTTCTACTTTAAAGAAAAAACTTGTTTAAAGAAAAAACTTGTTTTTTGCAAATTCATTGTAATGAACCATAATTTTAATGATTTAGTTTGTGGTAATTTACTTAAAGCTTAAACTTAGATCACTATATATTTTTTAATTAAACATGTATTTTTATATTTTCCAATTCAATAAGATAGAAACACAAACCTCAGAACTTGTTAAATTAGCTATAGCAATTTTCAGAAAAAAGTGTTTTTCTTCATTATCTAAATCTATAAAAAAAAATCATTTTTAATAGGCATAATATACATTAAAATAGAAAAAAATGTAATGGTTTTCTATAAAAATTTAACATAAAAAAACCAAAGTTAAATAGAAGTAAAAACTCTTATAAAAAATAAATTCACTCATATCATACTAAGCGATTATAGCTATTTTGAGGGTTGAGAAGCAATACCTTGTATCTGCCAAAAACTAAACTATTCAGGAGAGGATTTAAATGGTTAGATCTATACTACAACAAACCATGTAAACTTTTTTTAAATATATATGATACAAGGTGTTGCAGAATAATTTAGAAATGGTTTAATACAGCAAACCTCAAGTATCATTATAACCATCATTATAAATAGTTTTTTGAAAAATTTCTAGCTTGTTAAAAAGTAATTGTATTTTTTATTTATATTTATATTATGCAAATCTGTCAAATCAAAAATTTGTGTCAAACCATAGAAAAAATTGCTACATTAAAGTAAATTTTTTAAACAATACCTAGTTGGGTTTCGTCATCTAATTCAGTGTCCTTTGTTATAGAAAAACAATTGTGAACCTAAATATTTATGTTTATTTATAAATGTTTATGTTTATTTATTTTAATAAAAAGAAAGCTTTAATTTACATGTTATGTTTGAAATTTATAAAATGTCAATACTTGTTTATTGCTAGAATAAATATTTTTTGGTGCTCTTCTTTTAATTTTTGCATTCTCAATGCAAAAATTACATAATCAAATATAAACAAAATGCTTACTTTTTGCATACTTAAATATAAACACAATGTGGTTTTGTTTAAAAGATAAAAAAGCGAAAATAAATAAAAAAGTTTCACTATTTTTTTATCTATGTTATAATATACACCCACCTCTGTAATTGGCGATATTGATAATGTTTCTTCCAATGGAATGTTTTTTTCAATACCTAAATCTGTTAAATTAAATAAAACAGATTAATACATATTTTGAAATTAGATCTTTTTATTCAAACTCATTTTATTGTCAATTTTTCAATCTCATTTTAATGTCAAATTCAGAGTGTTGTTTTTTATTTTATCAATTTCTAGTAAAAACTTTGAAATTTTTGTGAAAAGAATTTAAACTATACCATTTTTGATTTCTTCAACCAAAGTTATGTTTTTCGAAGAACTATCTTGGTCCTAGTTTTGAATATTATAACACACTTATTATTTTTTTAACTGAAAAGTTTACTAAAACTAATAAAAATTTAAGTTAAGAATTTATCAAGAACTGTTTCTTGGTTACCGGACACAATATCTAAAAATTACATCATTAACTTTTGTGTCTTTTTACTAAATCATAAACTGATCTTATATATTATGTAGAGACCTTGTTCAAATATATTTTTAGTTTTGGAGTTAAAGAGTTAGGAGAGGATGGTACACACAGTATTAAAAAAAGGAAAAGAGTAGCCTATTCGACAATAGAGACCCTTTGACCTTGGTGAGATAAACAGAAAAAAAAATTAATAAAGCATATGTGATGGTCCTCCATCAACTGTTATCTCGCTCTTTAACTCTATTTTTTGTTTTGAATGTAACTCCAACTTAATAGTGGTTGCTTGCAGCTTTGTTGAGAGTGAATTTGATTAGAAAAAAATAATAATAAGAAGAAGAAGCAGGTTTTACTTTTCTGGTCTCTGTTATAGCTGACTTAGTGGCACAAGACATGTTTAAGACATCTAAAATGTGTTTTAAAACTTATTAATATATTTTATAAACATATAAAACAGGTCTTGTGCCCTTAAGAGACAGAAACATAATTTCAGAAATTAAATTTTAGTCTATTTTTAAATATATTTCATACATCATTTTTACATAGTGGTTTACCTTTGATTTATTTCTTTTTTGTTGTTTTCTTTTAAACTCCTGTAAAGACGTAAAGAAGTAGATGTCAAAAAAAGTTTAATATAATTTTTAAAATGTATTTTTAAAATTTACCTCAGGATGCCATGATAAATTATCAACACCATAGAAATACAGTATTTCTTCATTTGGTTCAATATCTTTTAATGCAAACAAGCATAATGATGGAGTGTTTTTGATTAAAACTTTTTTCATCACAGCTTTCGGAAAATATTTAGAATCATTAATGTAACGTCCAACATAATTTAAATGTAATGTGGCATCAATACTAAACAATTTCAACAAAGTTATTATGTTCTCACCATCAATTTTTTTAACACAGTATAATTCAATAAAATTTATAGTTACCTGTATTCAATATTATTGTGTATAAAGTCATAAACGTAGCTACCAGCGTTTGTTTCTTCGTAATGTTTTATTTTATCATTCATTTCCTTTTTTGGCACTAAGTCTCCTCTATATTGAGCAATGAACTGACCTTTATAAATTTTTTCAAAAGAAAAGACGCCAAAACCTTTATTTAAAAATGACAAAGATATAAAGAAGTTTTAACAGCTCTTTACAAATCATAAAATAATTTGGAAAGCAATACTGTACATTTTATTGGTACACCTTTAGCATTTATTTGACTTTAGGACACCTTTGGAATTTTATTTTATTTTTATTGGGACATCTTTGTTCTATTATATATATTTATATAATATAAATATATGTGTAAGTGCGTTATCTCAAATTGCCACTTCGTTTTGATTTAGCTGCTTTTTTTTCTTTCAAAAGCTCCTTAAGGCATATAATCCCTTGTTTCTCCTATTTTAAAAATGTTAATCTATTTTTAGTATTTCCAAAGAATCATAATTTTCAATTGTTGTAAGCAAAATCAAATAATTAAATAAACAGGTCCTTTATTGTAAAAATTAGCTTTAATCATCCAAATTATAATTGAAAAAAACGTTGGAAAAATATCAAGTTATGCAATTTTATGATAAATTGAAACACATTAATAAAAATAATACTCTATTTACCTTTTGTTTTGTCTATTAGTTTTTTGTATAAATTCTCTGGGTCTTTTTCCATTTCTATATAGCTCTTTGCAGTTTCAATTGGAGAAAGGCGTCTTTTCTGTAAAAAGTGTTTTTGAATTATAATTTTATTATTATCTATATTTTTATATTAATACTTTTTTTAGAATCAAATTATTAAATTAATTTTTTTTTTGACATAAAAAGCATTTTTTTTTTTGAATGTTGCTTCAAAGTGTTTTAAAGGTATGTTTTTAACACCAAGTTATTTTGTGTGTAAATAAAAATAAAGGTGGGGTTAGTATATTTTAAAATGGCATAAGGTATTAAGTTATACATAAAGTAAGTTATCCCAAAAAACAATTTTTTTTAGTTTTGGTGGATTCAAAATATCTGTTATTTGATAAATATTAGATCAATAAAGTATACCAGAAAAATGAATTTTTATGCTTAAAAGCTTAAGTGTATTGAATTGTTTTTAAAATCTAAACTTTTAACAATCAAAAAAAAATTAATTTATAAAAATTTCTAATTATGTTCTGAGTTAATTTTTTATGATTACATCATTTATTCAAATTGGTATAATAAAAAAAACATGTTTTGATACAGATGTATGAATGTTTTGTTTTACTAATCAGATTCTTATTAAAATGCACCCTTATCAAATATGTTTTAAAAAATCCTTCGAAAAGGGTACACTTATTAAAGTAAATATTGCAGTCCAAATCAATATTATTTATTTATTTTGAAGAGAACTGTGATTTATTGTGAAAAATTAAATAGAAAACTGTAAATAAACAAATACTGTAAAATACTTGAAATTATATTAACTATTATATACTGATAGCGTATTTAACAAAGTTTTGTTCATTGTTTAACCTCCGATTATTTTAACCGTTTTGAAATTGCATCTAGTCTATTGAGAAAACAATGGTACAAATATTTTATTAAATGTCCATTCTTGATCCACAATAGTTACAAAGAATGCAAAGTTAATCTAAAATCAAAATGTTTTTATGTTTTCATCTGAAGTAGAAGAAAATATTACGTCTAGTTTCATCTGACCAAGTGGTCTTTCCTCACACAATAACCTTCCCAAACAGCGACAACTATTTTTATTATAGTAATTTATATCATTCCATGGATGGAATGATATAAATTACTACAATAAAAATAGTGTTGAGTTTTTACTTCACCTTGTTTTCAATATTTCATGGTTTTTATATTCATAGATTATTATTTTTATTTATTATTAAGTTATTTTTCAATTTTTAGGAAATTTAACAAAAAATACTTACACTGATAAATTCACTTCCCTTTTCATTTATTGAATGAAACGCTTTCAATAGCTAAAACATTAAAAACATTTATTGTAACCTTTTTATTAATATTTTTAAGTTGTTTTTTTAATTAGTTTAATTAAATTTTATTATAAAATAATATTTTAATTATATTTTGCTAGTGCTAAATATTACATTATGTATATTAGCGCTTATAGGAATTTTAGGTTTCCAATTTTTAACTCTAAACTGTTGTGGAATCACAGATGTCAAGTATGTCTGTGAAATCACAATACTATTAGCTTAATTGCTTCCCAAGAGTTTACAATGTGTTCCTTTTTTTTAATTTTTTTTTAGAATATTAATTTTATGTCATATTCTTATTTATAACATTCTTATTTTGTAAATTTTATTGTACAACTCATAGGAAATGTGTTTTTTTTATCAGAAAGTCTCTTGGAAATCTTTAATATGTAAAAATATTTTGATAGTTACAAATTAAAAAAATCATTTACACTTTTCATTGATAATCTTTCTTCTGGTGATGATTTCCAACCTAATTTTATTGCTTTTGTTATTTTTTTAATATCTTTTTCATTGTTTTTGTAAAGAAAACTAAGTATACAAGTATCTGGTCTTTCATTGTTTTTAATGGCTTGGAGGAGTAAAACATCATTGATTATAGGAAGATTTTTTTCTTGAAATAAAAAAGGCATAAATGTCAGTTAACACCGAAAGTTTATTTGTATTTCGATCTAAAAGCTCTGGCGCTACATAACATATTGTTATTCCTTTTAAGCTGTCATTGATAGTGCATGTGACTGTGTTTTTTATTGTTGTCATATCACCAAAATCTGATATTTTTATTATCAAATTTTGAATGGAACCACAGACCAACATGTTAGTTGGCTTAATGTCTCTATGTATAATGTTTTTTTCGTGGAGGTACATTATTCCTTCGCAAGCTTGCGTTAAATATGATGTTCTTTCAGTTAAATTAAAGTATTCATTGTCATTAAAAATATTTATTAATTCTTTTAGAGAATAGACAAAAGTGTCATGGACATGAACACAGCATATTTCAAAACACAGAGCTGTTGGTCGAACACTGTACCCAATAAAGTTAACAATATTTTTATGCCAAATTTGTCTTAGCTCTTCACAGACTGTAAAAACTTGTTTTTTTGAAAACTGTGTCTTGAAAACTTTTACTGCTAACTGCTGTTTCCTTATGTTTGATTGGTATACTTTAGCAGCGCTGCCTTCACCAATTAGCTGGTCAAAGTTAATTGATAGTTCTGGGATCTCCAGGTGTTGCACTTTTTTTTCCAATTCGCTAATTTTAAAAGTAAAAAAACTCATTTTTTTTCAGATACAAACTGTACAAAGTTAGCTGTGTTGATAAATCAGGTTGCTGATCAGACAGCTGATGCACAATCCAAATAGCTAAAGAAATAAAATGTCATATTCAATTAATAGTATTTTCAATCATTGAAACATCTTAAAATCATTTTTTTTTTAAACATGTTAAGGTGAATGTTTATAAAAAAAGAAGCTAAGTTTCTGCTATTTTAATAAGCTATATATATTTTGGGATTTGGTGATTTTTTTCTTGTTACAATATAGGGTATTTTTTATAGAAAAATTTCAATTTATAAATCCAAAATAATATTTTTTTAAAAACACACATAAAACTATTTAATTCAAGTGTGGCTTTTGGTCAAATGCGCATTTTTTAACAGCTGTTTTATCATAATTTCAATAGGATTTAATATGCTGTTATTAGTTTTTATACTTGATTTATAGTGAGAAATAAATGAAAAGCTCGTTTTCGACATCAAAATTTGCTGGATCAAAGATTTTCGAAGCCTGTTTACACTGAAAGTTTTTGTTTTTATCAGTGACTGAAGTAATTATTTTCTAATTTTTAAGGCCTATTTTCACTAAATTTTTTTTTAGTTTTTAGATATAAATTTTTTGTTGATAACAATTAAAAATTAATATATGGGGGGTGGGGGATCTTAATAAACTTAGGATGGATGGTTTAATAACTTTTGGGAAATTTATTAAATTTCCCAAAAGTTATTAAACTTTCTCCCTCCCCCATTTTATCAAAGACTCAAGATTTTCTTTTTATCTATTATTTTATATGTTTTTATCTTTTTTTTTTGATTTAACTCTACCAATTAAAAAAAAAATCAAAAATATATATAATGATCAGATGAAAAGATAATTGTATTATTACCCGACTAAATCAGCTTTTAGTTTGTTTAGTCGGTAATAATAAAATTTTTTAGTTACAATTACATTTTTTAGTCAGTCCGCTTGCATATTTTGAAACCCTATACATACTCAGAAAAAGCAGAAATATGAGCAATCTGATTTGCTGATTTTGAAAGAGAGGCAAGTGCGCTTTTGTTGAAAAATATAATTAAAATCAAAGCAAGCAGATTTAAGAAATAAATTTCAAAGAAATGATAAACTAAGTTTATCAATACAAGTCTTGTTTTATTTATTTTATTTTAGTACTCTTTAGAGCATTTAATATCAAAATCAATCGGTATCAAAATCTGTTTGAACAAGAGAACTTTCACTCGTAAAATCTCAAATTTTTAATAAAGTTTATCTGGTCATGGAGATTTTATCTGTTGTTAATTGTATGCAATAAAAAATGTTTTTAAAATAAATTAGAAAAAATCTATAAATGTGTTTCTCATAAAATATATTGTCCTTGGCCTTGAAGCATACTCAAATACAAAGTTTATACACAGTTTTACCAGACTACTGGTGAAGATATGCAGTTTTACCAGACTACTGTTGAAGAACTTTATTTATTTGATTATAAAGTGTCGAGCATTAGAGTCGTTGATTATAAAGTGTCGAGCATTAGAGGGTTTTCAAAAAGAAAATTGTACTGATTGCAAAACTAGCTTACATAAGCCACATGAATATATGATTTCTAAGAAGATTTTGTTTTCCTATATTGTTTCAACCTTAATTTTGATGAAACTGATATCTTTTTTATTACATAACTCTAATAAAACATCATCCTTAAACCATTAAACACTTTGTGAAGATTTAAAAGGTTTGGCAGGCTACCTTTACTTATATAAAAAAGATGAATTTTGGATATTGACACTCTATTTGGAAATTTAACAAAATAAGTAAGTTTCATGTTTTCCTTTTGAACAGTAATTGTTTGTACAGTTGCATATAAACACTGACATTACTAGCAAAAAAAATTATTGATGGATTATGGCATCAAAAAAATGCAAATGGTTGTGTCCTTTTTTTTGTATTGTAATAATTGAAAAAAAATTAAACTAAAAAAACTAAGTTATAAAAATTAGACAAATTTATTGAAAAAGAGTAATGAATAAAAGATAATAAAATTATTAGAAAACGGAACTGATTTTTTGACAAACCTAACTAAAGCCATTTTAGGTTAAACAGCAATGTTTTTTTGTTTAAGCTAAAATGGCTTTAGTTAGGTTGTAGCCTTTAAGTTTAGTAAAAATATATATTTATTGTAGTAAAATTATCTGAGGTATCATTATTATGAGGTATCATTATTCTTGAGCTAACAAGTTTTTATTTTAGCTCTTTAAAAGTATTTAATGTAAAATAATGTTATATGATAATGTATTAAGTATAAATTTATTAAAGTTTATTCTTTCATTTAAAATGATTTAAAATCCATTGCTGTTAGAGGGTAATTTTTCGTATTTTCTTTACCAATCGTAGAATACAAAAACCAGTATTTTGTTCAATTTAACAACTATAATCTAACAAACATGTGTTTTGTATGTAAATTCTTTAAATATGTAATAATGTAAGTTCTTTTAATGTGTAATAATTTAAATTCTTTTAATATGTAAGTTCTTTAAATAGTACATTCAACATGATTTTGCATGTGTGCAATTTTCTTTTTTCTACCTCTTTACCCTTAGGTTTCCATTAAGGTGGGCATGTTAAGAGTTATTCCATTAGGTGATTAACTAACTTTTTGCAATTACTATATACTATAAATACAAATATTTGGCAATTTAAACATCAATTTTTTTCTGATAATTTATAATGCTACAACGTTTTTTAATCTGTTAATTACTTGTTAATTATAAAAACCTTTTATTTTTATAGAGTTAAACATTTAAGTTTTTGCAAAAAGAAAATTTTTACTGATGTTCTAAAGAATTAGCTTACATGTTCCATGTGAATCTTTTTAACCTAAATTTTGAGAAGGCTGGTTAGGGGAACTTCTAAAGGAATACTTTTAAATTCTCCATAAAAGTGTGGTATGTTAAGAGTTATTTTTTTACCAAAAGTTTTGGTAATCATTTCGCTATATCAAAACAAACTTGTAGACATCAGGTCATAGACTTAATGCTACACTGTTTTGTTAATCTTTTATTGCAATACAATACTTAGGCCAATCCAAATCAGCTATATGCTTACAATCGCTTTTAATTTGAGAATATTGCAAATTACCTAGGCTAGCTATAACAACCAACTACCAATTTTCTCAAAATTAAAGTTTTAGTAATGTATATAATTTATATATTATATAATTTATATCTTAATTACTCCAATTAAGACAAAGTTCTGAAAAGCTATAAGGTAATTTTATTTTTATATTTTTCTAGCTGAATGATAGAACTGAATGTGAAAAAAGTTATAGCAAGTTACTAATATTCTATTTATTTTATTGAATTATAAAACTGTTTTGAAAAATCTATCGTATGAGAATCGCAGCATAGTCAAATTTCATCATTTGGTTTCATCGAAGTTATTAAAACCGTTATTAATTTTATATCACAATTATCAAAACCGTTAGAGAAACTAACTATTTTTTCAAAACCTTTGATTTTCAAGAAAATGTTTTGAAAAGCACGGATGTTTTGATTTGAAAAATTTTGTAAAAGTATAACTACTTTAATGAACAAAATTTTATAGAAAAATCAAATTTTCGGTTATTATTATTTGATTTTTTTATGCGATTATTTTTTTTTAATTTTTTTTTTGTAAGCATTCAATTCGCTTTTTGACATTTTTTTAATATTTTAACAAACGTGTAATGCCTCTATTTCAAAATCAATTAATCAGATTACGCTTCTTCTGAGCCTGTATAGGGTTTCACAATATGCAGCCCGCTTCATATAAACAGCCTCTTAGTTACGATTCTGTAAAATACACTTTTTATTTTTAACTTCGTTCGTTCGCGTTCCTTAAGTAGGAACTTCGTTAACTTCGTTAACGCGTTCCTTAAATAGGAAGAATCATACGCTATATACAAGTAAGTATTGTTTAATCTTAAATTATCATTTGAATCGTTTAAGTTTTATGTAGAAATGTTTAATAATTTAAAAATCTATATTAATTTTATGTAGAAATGTTAAGATTTATGAAAAATGCTAATAGAAATGTTTAATAATTTAAAAATGTTTAAGATATTTTGGTTCGGCTTTGTTTTTTAGAATTAATTTTTTTTTTATTATTAGTTTAAAAGATTGGAGCATTAATAAAGCTTAAGGTTCGTATCTATTTTTTTAATTGCAGTTTATATTGCATCTTCGCAGTTAACGAAAAAGATAATTTTTGTGTTTTATGCAAAAAGTCTAGGGCTTTGTTTGTATTTTTCGTTGTTTATTTATTTATTCAAATGTTTTTTCTTTTAAAAAAAAAATTTTTCTTTTTTAAAAAAGGAATAAATTTTATTATTTGTTTTCAAATAATATTTGTTAACAGACTTGTTTCAGTTTTCTATCGAGCTTACCAATTTTTCAGTATTGTTTTTTAAGTTATTTAATCCATCATAAAGTTTTTGTGATATCAGCCAGTGATAGTTCTAGTTAATTAAATTAAGTTGAAAAAAAGTAACAAAACAGTAACAGCTAAGTAAATTATTTATTTTTTCAAGAAGAAATAAAAACTTATTTCTTAAAATTTATGTTTAATTTGTATATTTTCTAAATTAAGAGCAATTATATTTATTTATGGAATGAATGAGTTATTTTATTTAAAATATTTATTTTATAAATAAAACACTGCATTGCTATATTTAATAGTGTTAAAGGTGCCTCATTCACGCAGTCTTTGCGCATTATATGTTTGAATATGTTACTGTGTTCACATTAAATATGTTTCATATATTCATAAAAGTTTTTATGCGGGGAGTGTTTTGATTTAGTTAGTTTTTTCTCAAAGTACCGTAAGTTTTATTAAGTCTCTAAGTTTGATTAGGTTATATAAAGATTTGTGTTATACGAAGAATACGCGATATTTACGTAATTATCGATAACCCTTAGTATGTCACGTATTGTTTCAATAGCCATCATAAGATGACATTTTAACTTCAGAGAAACAATTTTAACTTCAGAGAAACAAGTTTAATTTTTTTAGTTGATTAAGAGAGACCTGGCGTCAACATTTGCTAACATTGATCAATTTGAGGCAATCAAAACGGAATGAATCAAAACACAACAACAAAAGTATTATTTTAATATTGCTACCTTTTTCTGTACTTTAAAACGTTTTAAATTTTTAAACAAGTAAAATTAGTAGTAAGAATTCTTTAGTATATTGTTATAGTCATAAATGTATTTTTCCTGACTTTAATATCTTATTAACCTATCACGTTTAGTTTATTACCTCATTTATTAAGTTACCTTAAGTAATTGATTTTTCCATTTTGGCATTATAGAGTTATACCACTATTTTAGTATTTTAAATTCTCTATCGTTAGATATACCACAAATTTAATAAATTAATTATTAATGAGTTTTTTTGTAAAAAAAAACTTTTCAACGCAAATATTTGTTCATTATCTCAAAATGATGTTTTGGACATTTCCCTTGTATGCTGACGATATTAAACTCTTCATTATTTTATTAAATTGTTTTTATGATTGTATAGATCATTTTGAATGTTTTTACTTTTGCGATTAGTTTAGATATATTTTTAGTTGTGATTAAATTATCTTTAAGTAATCATTGTTAGCAAAGATTTTATTTATAAAATATTAATTTAAAAAAAAAATAAAAAAACTTGCAATAAAAAAATGTTTTCCTAATCGTTTTTCTTATCATTGCTTCTTTTTATAAGTTAAGTGTTAATATATGAGGCTAATGATTAGTTGCATTGAGACTTTCTTGCTTCTCCACTATCGTATTATATATTGTAAACATGTTATTGATATTGCTTTTTTTTTTCTTTTTTTTTTTAGGAGTTTGGATATATATAAAGACAAAATTTAGCGACAAACTTCGAGAAAATCTACAACTTAAATATACTGAATTTTTAAAATATCTGCTGAATTAAAAAAATGATATGTGACTGACTGCCGTGTTATTATTCAAGGGCTAGATTGTAATACTTGTCTTTTTTAGCAAAATGGCTTATATTTATCCATATATATTATATATCATCATTATACTTTAAAATGCGTTTAAAAAAATTAGAAGAAATGCTTCAGCGGCAAACAAGTTGTCATTCTTATATAATACGTGGAATATGAAAAACTTTTCAGCAGATTTGTCTTTATTTCTTAGCAGAAATATGTTTTATGTCCTTTTTTCGATATTTTGAAAACGTAACGTTATATTTTGCAAAATTTCAATCCAAATGAATCCAAGTCTATTTTTTTGATAATAGTAGGAGCGCGTTTAATATCTGGGGTTGTCCCGTCAATTAATAAAATAAAGAATTTTGAGCACCACCACCATTGTATAATTTGACCCTTAAATTAACCGTTAAAGTGAAGATCTAACCATTTCTTTTTACATTTTTATTATTACCATAAATATGAATAAGGGATCGTTCATAAAGTACATACGCTCGGAGGGGAAGATGGGGTTTGCAATTGGCGTAAATAAGATGGCCAGTGGGTCAATCATAAAAGTAAGTAGACTAAATTTTTTTTAAAATATCACAAAATGTTGGGTGGATGTGTTAAAAGCGGAGGTACTTTTAGGGAGGAAGAAGCATTTTCCCATACACAAAAGAGCGTATGGGAAAATGCGGGGAGGGGAGGTCGAATTAAAAGCGTTCGCGCTTTATGAACAACCCCTGAATATTAGGGAATAATTAATATCAAAAATATAAACAAAATAATGATTTTGTAATTACTTCTTAAGTTCTAATTTATAAACTATCAAAGCTAAAAAAAATTTGTAAAAAGTGTGGTTTGGCTTTAGGCACGTCCATTAATTTATCATGTAGATAGATTTAAAAATAATTAACTTAAAAGGTATTTTAAACGCATATATATGTTTATTTAAATATATTATAACATATATATGTTATAATATATATAAATATATTACTTTATTAATTTCTTTTATTAACGCATATATAATATTTATGTATAAAAAACAAAATGTTCTTTAAATTGTAATTAATTAATGTAAATTAATTTTTGTAATGTTAATAATTAATGTAAATTATTTTTTTTATTGTCAAATAAATGAAATTTAAATGAATGCAATTTTACTTTTTTTCTTCCTCTTTTTTTCTTTTTTCTTTCATAAATGGTTTTAAGCAAAAAAAATTTTCCTTTCAGAAATGTTGGAAATTCGATTTAAAAATCTAATTTTTTTGAGCGCCTAAAATATTTCTAATTGGCGGGAAATTTTGGACATTTTACCCAAAGAACCCATACAAAATCCATTCAAAAATTTTATTACCTTGATATAAAAAGGCATTATCGAAAGCAAAGTGTACACTTTGATTTTTTTAATTATTATTTATGTAGTTTCTACTTGAAATAAAGAAAAAATTTTGATCATTAGATCGCATTTTTAACTATAAAGATAATTCAGTTATATCATAATGATAAAAGGAATAATTAAAACTATTAAAAGTATTTAATTTTATATAAAAATAATCAAGTAAATTAAATTTAACAAACTTAAATTGGCGGGAAATTCTTAGAAGTTTTGTCAATTTACAATAAAAATATAGCTTAATCATTAAGTAATTCACTCAAATTGTTTATAAAACTTACAAGCCATTTTTGTAAACTAAGTAGTTTATTTTCTAATATATAGAATTTGGAGTATTTTAAAATCTTTATTGAAGTACTTTTTTATAATGATTTTAAGGTGCTTCACCATTAAACAAGTAAAAAAAATTGGTTTTTTCGACTTTTTAAATTAAGTGAAAAGTTGACAGAAACTTCTGTCAACTTTTCTTTTCTGAGGAAAAAAAATAATTTTTTTTTCTGAGGAAAAAAAATACATATCTAAGCTGAAAAACATAAACTTTCTTAATTATTTTAGGTCACTATGTGTTTATTTAAAAAATTAAATTTTATAGAAACGTTGCTTAGGGGGAATTTTCTTGTAGTACTTTCTCTAATATATACTTATTTACTGAAACAAATATTTTTAGCCTGGCGGCTAGTACAACCAATTATAAACTAATTTTTATCTTTATTTTCATTTTTTGAAAAAATCACTTTTTGTTCTCAAAGTTTCTCAAATATTTTAAGATATTGTCAAAACGCTTTGAACTTTTTCCAAAAAATTTTAAAATTGGTATGACTACAATGTGAACCTCAGTCAAACATTTACTAGAATATAATTTATTTTTTAATTTTTATGGTAGAGAAGTACTATTTAATCTTAATAAATTTTTAGCATTATTCTTGAAGTAGAGAGGATCCTGTGCATTTTAACTACTTAACTTTCATTCATTAGATGTCTTGTCATGCAACGCGTAGTTATTGAGATTATTTAATCTGCCAAACTGGTCTCTCTACTGCAAGAATAATGCTAAAAATTTATTAAGATTAAATAGTACTACTCTACCATAAAAATTAAGAAATTAATTATATTCTAGTAAATGTTTGACTGAGGTTCACATTGTAGTCATACCAATGCTCCTAGGAGAGAGTGATTAGATAGCAATCGACTATGATGCATAGGCACTTTTCTATTTTTAACCAAAAAAATTTGAAAAAAAAAAATATTATTTTACTCTTAAGTTCTTCGAAGTTTTTATCTGCATCTCTAATGAGTTAATATTTAACAAAATTATAGGTTTTTTTATCCAATATCCAACTGTTCTTTTTAAAATCTAACTAATGTGTCACTTAGTCTAATAGGGATAAGTTAAGCATATTTGACAACAATTTATATTTCTTGCTTTTTAAAATTTTCTCCTATATCATTAAAGTGTATAAATTCGCAGCGGTTAGTTTTGGTTCCAAATCATAAAGTCGAGTTTCGATACCAACTCTGGCCAGACAAGCAACATTGGTAAGGAAGGAGGCATAAGTTTCCTAGCTAAATGCTCTTACGTTATATGCTTTTCCACAGAGTGGTACTTCGTGACAAGACCGTGAGGACTTCTTGAAGTGCTTTAAGTACCACGCAAAATATAAAAGATTTATAAACTATAGACACGCTTAAATTCTATACCATGCAACTTACGCCTAAATTCTATACCATGCATATTCGTTTATCCATTGATACCCTGTTGAGGCAGGTTGATCATCCCAATAAACTTTAGACAATATCTACTCAATCAAATGAGATAAAAGTACTTTTTTTAAATTAACATTTCGCAGAATAAACCATAATTCTAATAGGAAAAATTTATTTAAATCCGAAGCACCGTTCATCATCTTTCTTAGATTTAGTAAAAGTTTTTTAACAGTACCCCTAACCCTGACCTTAATGTGCCATAAATATTGTTTAAACTCTTGAACAACCAAGAGACAAAGAAAATGGTCAGACTTAAAGTTAAAGTTCGAGTTATTGATTTTTATGGAAAACCGGATTTAAAGGAAAATTTTAAATATACTTTGAGTTACTTGAAGTTCGAGGGTTACTTTTATCGGGATTTTACAGTTATACTATATTAAAAAGGTTTTTAAGTAAGATATTGAGGAATTTTTAAAGATAAACTTGACAATCTATCACAGAGTAACGTAGAAAAGCATTTAACCAGAAAGTGCACTCCTTCTTTCATATCGGTGTCGCAAGATTGTTTAGCCAGAGCTAACGTCGAACCTATTGATTATGCGCCATAACTCTACCCACTTCGCCACGGCTACTGTTTTATGAATTTTATTTTTCCAATCTAGACTTAAAATTCTTAAGCTGATTAGATATATAAAGAAAATGGGCAATTTTTAAAGATTTTAAAATATGTTTTACAGCAAGTCAACTAATATTATTCGAAATTCATCATTTATTCAGTATTGTATAATACTTGGATTAGTCAATGAATAAATATTTTTCTTACTTTTTTTTTTTTGCACCACATACTCTTCAACGACGGTAGTAGGGTTGTAATAGAGCGCTTGCATCATTAGCTTGAAGTTCCAAATTCGATCCATACCACGTCTAAAAACACCACGCTCAACTTGTTTTTCCGCGTTGCGGTTTTGTTTGTCAAGGTTTGTTTATCGGAGTTGAAAGAGTTAAGAGTAGTTTGTTACCACATTAAAAAAAAAAAAATTAGGCTCCTTGATTTTAGTGGCTGTCTCGACATTGGGGAAATGAATAACATAAAAAAAAAAAACATTTGAAAAAGTATAGTTTTTTAAGCAATGCGATAAATTCATATTCATTAAAACACCTGAAAAATTTAGAAACTTAATGAGAAGAATAAAAAGATATATGTTTACATTATTGTATTGTCGTATTTGATAGCAACATCAAAGTTATATCAAAATATCAGTATCATATCTATAAAACACTATTTGTAGTAATATCAACGAGCCTCTCAGCACAAATACAAAAATATTACATTAGTACAAAAAGATTTATGTTCAATTTAGATTTTGACAAACAAAAATACCATATCATTGTGAAAAATCAGATTGTCAAGTGACATCAGATTACCCAATTATCATATATCTGATGTATCACGTGGTCTATTAGAATACTCGTGGTAAACCAGATTATCACTATACTTTGTGGTAAGTCTTAAGGTATATAAAAATCAAGTTTAATGTTTACAGCGATTCATAAAAAACACTTCATAAGTATGAACATTCAAAATTAATAGCGCAACTACGCGAAGTTTTCAAATCTTTTAATTTTTCCAAGCCAGATCTTTGTGATTTAAACTTCCAATTGAGCTGGGTTTTAACTACTGCACGGTCATCATCAAAACCAAGACATTTTTTGATGAAGTCTCAATTCTATTATTGAATTGTCATTTAGTTTTAGATGGCGTTGAAAGTATTTTCTATTCCCTTCTCTGGTGTCAAATGGTAAAAAAAACATTCCAATCTCTAAATACTCAAGTTTATATATTCGGATTCCCTATATAATTACTTCAATATATTTACACTTCATTACGTTACAATTATGTTACTTAATATAATGCAACGTATAATATATAAAACATAACATTATATAACGTAGTTTAACAAGTTTAACAAAGTAAAATGTAAAAATAAAACAATTGTTTTTTTAAATATAAACATTCTATTGTAAAGGAAACTCCTAGAACACTATGAAGTTTTATCGATAAATGATTTATCATAGTTTTAGAGATATATCATAGTTTTAAATGATATATCAAGTTTTATATAAGATATATCATAGAGTACCACTTTAAATGGTTAAATAAAATCTAATTTATAAACATATATAGTCAAAAGTGCTTAAAAAAGTCACATAACTTAACGTTAAAGTCAAAATATATATATATATAGTTATAGTCAAAAGTGCTTAAAAAAGTCACATAACTTAACACATAACGTGCTTAAAAAAGTCACATAACTTTTTTAGTATAAATTATATTCTTAAGTTTAATACATCGTGACGTTAGAATTATCTTGTTTTATCTTCACATTTTTTGACTTTTGAGATAAAACGATTAAAAAGAAAGACTTTAGGAGACGGCATATAAATTTTTTTTTAAAACTGTTTTTTTCACAACTTTTTTACTTTTAACTTAGGTTTCAATGCAATAGAAAAACATTATTCTGAGGTACACAGCACTATCAATAACTCAAATTTTTCAAAAAGTGGAGAACAAGATAATTCTAACGTCCACTTGATGTTTGTCGGACATCCACTTGATGTTTGTCGAATGTCTTGAGATGTCCAATGCCCATTGTTCTTGAGCAAAATTAAATAGTTTTAAAAGTAACATTTTCAAAAATGTTTATATGCCATTCCCAAAAAAAATGCTTTGGAGGTATGAATACACATATATGTTTATGTTCATACCTCCAAAGTTTTTAAGGCCCTAAGTTTAAAAAAACTATCGAAATGCTTTTTATAAAACCGTTTTTAAATTTGGGTCTATTTATAGTCATTTTAAACAACTAGGAATAAATCTAAGCTACAAAGTTTTAGCAAACCAGGTGTTTATTAAGTAGGATGCAGCTGCGGAAGGCCTTATTTAGATAAAACAGTTTAAACTTTATCAAGAATATTTTAACTTGCAAAATAATTTAAGATTGTAAATGTGGTTCCTCTATAATATCTTAGCATAAAAAACTCTACCAAGGAGCAATAAAATGGAATACAACATAATTAATCAAATTATCTCATTTCAACATATTCGTTGTATAGGCTAGTTTGGCGCTTAACCATCCATATATACAAAGACTTTGAGAATAGACAAGAAAATTAACAAGGCAATAGAACAACGAAAGAAGTTATGAGAGAAGGTTTCAAAAAAGACTTCGAAGCGTAGATAAATGCGCAGTTTTGAAAATTAAAAAAATATATTGTCAAGATTTTAAAAAGTGCTTTTTAGCTTTATATTTTTAAATAGCAAACTAACTAGTTATTAGCTTTACAGCAGTTTCAAAGACATTAAAACGCAATGTTTTAAAAATGCGTTTTAATGTCTTCAAAACTGGTAATAAAAATTTTAAAGCCAGTTTGTTTTTTTGTTTTTGTTTTGTTTTATATTAGTGTTATACTTGATAACAAGGGTATCTATATTTCCTTCGCCGTGCCGTAGCAAGCCAAAACGACGCCCGGTGCGAGGCTGAAGTTTGACGGTCCCTCCCCCCCCCTCCTTCAAAAAAAATAAAAAATTAATAATAATAATAATAAAAGTTCAAGCTAACTTTCATTTTTATTAAACTTCAATAATAACAATGTTTCAATGTTTTTCAAATATAATTTTAAGTTTACTTTTCTGGCCTTCAGTAATGCGAAATCATTTATAACATCTTCATAATTAAGTGAGCTTGTTAGTGTTGATTTAATTGATGGTGATAGACAAATTTGATAATCTGTCTCGGCCCATTGAAGACCTTTAATAGTTTTTTATTATCTTCAACTTAATAAAACTTCATTCACAAGATGCAACTGTCACTGTTCACAATTAAAAAATGAGTTTCTACATTTTATATAACAATTTGATATTTGATATATACTTAATATAATTAAACAAAAACTTAAAGGAAAGTTTACTAAAATATATAAATAAAAAACATCTAAAATTAACATAACAAAAACGTTAAAATTATTAAGCTTGATGCAATGCAATGAAATCTGGATAAACGGTAAAATTGCAAGTTAATTGATCCGATGTCACATACATTCATTCATACATTCATTGTATTTACTTTCTACTATCTGTTTTTAAAATTACCTCCCCCATTTCTATTTGATGCAGAAGTTAAAATAGTTTATTGTGACGCATATGCAAAAATTATATGTATACAATAATTAATTATTTATAAGTAATGAAATAATACAATGATGATAATCCGTCCAGTGCGACTGCACCTCTCGCACACCCAGGCTCTGTTTTCTCGTACATTTTATTCTCACTCATCTTATCCGGTTTTTTTTTCGTTTTTTTTCGTTTATATCAGTTTTACTTCTTTAATATTTTTTTTCTGATTCCAATTTTTTTAATATTATTGTTCCTATTACTTTTTTTTTATTACTTGTGTTATTGTAGTTTACTTCAGTATTTCCTTGTCTTAATATTTTTGTATTTTATTTGTTATTTAAGGTCCATTGACAAGTTTTTAATTATATCAGTAACATCGAACTTAACTTTATAAATTGTAATTAAGTTTGTAATTTTTAATTTTATGGTTAAATAAATAGAAATGGATAATAATATTTTACAACTTTTCCAACGCAGAAACGCAAGTTTTTACAATGAACAATTTTGACTTGCAATAATTTAAAACAGATTCATTTAAAACTTGAAACTTTGAAAAAAGAGTTTCACTGTGATACACATAAATATTAGAAGTATAAATAAATTGTTTGACAACCTAAAACAGTTCATAATACAATGTTTTTATTTATTTAGATGATTTTCCTAAAATAAACATGGTGCTCCGATAAATCACCTCAAGCAAGGTTCAAACTGCAGATTATACACTAATATCTTCTGAAAGAGAAAAAACAATAAAAGAGTAGGGTGAATTACAGGAGGAATATCCGAAATGATCAAGCGAATAAAAGTAGGAAAAGTCCTATGTTGACAACGAATTCTTTACAACTGAGACAATAAAAAAACCTTTTAGTCTATATTTTAGTCAATAAAAATTTAAAAAGTATTTTAGTTTTCACCTGTTTTAAACTGTTATGTTGTTGACTGTTATGTTGTTGACTGTTATGTTGTTGGCGAAATAAGCAAAACTTCAAATTACTCGAAAAAAATCTTCTACGGAATAAATAATGATGGGAGAAAAATATTCTGTATATTAGATCTAAGCATTAACTGTTAAAATTACAAAAAAAATGCGTCTACAAAACTCGTTTTCGATATAATACTTTAGATATGTATCTTTTAAGTCGTCAATAAACTCATTCTTTTTTAGAAGTCTCCCTAAGGTGGTAGTCGACCACAGTTAACTTTTCATTTCTTATTTTATCTCGAATTACTAGTCTCCAATTTATTTAATCGTGTTACGAATAATAAAGTATTGTTGCGCGAGAGTTTATTACTTCACTGATATATTTAATATAAGGTAATTAATAAATTTGTAATAATTAAAAATTTTACAACAGGTACTAAATTATAAATTTGTAATAATTTAGATTTTGACTCATAATAATGGAAAAGAAATTAAGTAGTACAAGCGGTGCAGCAAAAGAAGAAAGTTAAAAGAAACAACTACTTTAGCTAAATTCAGAAGCTAACAACGTTTTTGAAACCAATCGAAAAACAACAGAGAAACGGAAGTGGAAAGTCAAAACTCTCGGACGTCATGTACAAATCAGTCAGTAGAACATGATGATATCGAAGAAAACATTCTTCTGGTAATAAAAATGTGAACGAAGAAGATGTGAATAGGTCTCCGAGAAACCACGAAATGAAGACCAGGAAGATTCAAACTCTGATACGAATGACGCCATTGAACAAATTAATTTCAAAAATCAAGTGAATTATTTTCTACTGACATTGCAAATTTTCATGGTAAAATACTAACAAAAGATCTAAGAAAATGATATTATCGGAATCGTGTCGGCCAGAAGGTCCTTTTATACGCGACCCCTAGCAAGAAAACCGTAGGTTTTCCAAGGAATATTTTAAAATACTCAAAATATGGATCTATAGAAAGAATGTGGCTTTGCTATTCCCCAAAACTTGATACCGTTTATTGCGAGCCTTGTTGGCTTTTCTCAGAAGAACGAAAAGCAAAGGATAACTGGCGTGAGCATGGTGTCAGAGATTGGCGTGGTCTTTCTAAAAAAATTAAAATTCACGAAAATAGTCGACAACATATATTTGCTTTGTACCGTCCTGAAAAATGGGCGACATAATGAAACAATTGACACGATAAAATATAGAAGAACAAATACGATACCCGAAATATTTTAGATACATCTTGACGATAGTAAATATAACGTTCACGCTTAAAAATTCTTTGGCTTTTCGTGGTCATCAGTGAATCATTTGACAATGAATATAATGGTAATTTTTTAACCCAAGTTCAACTTTAGCTAAATATGATAATGCTATGAAGCTGAGTTGTGCCAAATGGATCTATAAAATATTTAAGCCGCAAATTCAAAATGAAGTCATACATTGCCTTGCAACGCATTTAAAAGCCACTCTTACTGCTGATATTAATAGTTCACCTTTTTATTCAATTATAATGGGATACAACACAAGATATTACTAAAAGAGATCAGCTCAGTCAAGTTCATGAGTAAAAATTATTAAAAATGAAAAAGATGAAGCCACATCAATTGAAATTCAATTTTTGCTTGGGATTCACGGAAATATATAACCACACTGCTGCTGGACTACATGAAGAAATTTTAAATCTGTTAGAAAAACATCATATAAAATTAAGTAACTGCAGGGGTCAAGGTTATGATGGTGCCGAAAAGGCTATACAATGGGGTCAGGCCCTTTTTAAGAAAAATCAACCCGATGCTATGTATATGCATTGCGCAGCTCGGAAATTTAAATACTATAACGATGCGGTTAAATGTTGTGTTGAAGTTGCTTCATTTTTTGTAATGATGGATGTTGTTCATTTGTCGGAAATAGCATAAACAGGTGGGATCTACTATCCAAAGTGTAGATCATAAATAACATTAAAAAGGTTAAATCCAACACAATGGGCAGGATATATATTTTCTCTTTCCGCCGTTAAAATTCACTTTCTTGATATAATGAAAGCCTTCCGATATCATGATGACCAAAACACGAAGAAGCAGTACGAATACAAAAATATGAGCAGTTTTCGAATTTGTTTTTTTATGCGTGCTTTTATCTAAAATCCTTAATGAGGTACATATTCAATTTCAAATTACTGCAAAAATTTAGATCTACGAGGTTTCAGTTCTCAATCCCAGCAAAAATTTAAAACAATATAGAAGATGATTGATTCAGCAAAACTAAAGCAGTAGATCAGCGACTACGTGGCAGATTCCTGCAATATTTTTTCAAAAAAGAAGAAAAATTGTGAAAAGGCATTTTGACGAATTATCTACAGATCACAGTAGTAGTGAGGAAATTTTTTTTTGGCATCAATATTTTTATAAAAATTTTGGACGTCGTTATCAACCAATTCGACAATAGATTTAAAGGAATGCAAGAAGTGGTATAATTATTTTCCTGCATCCATATAAATAAATTAATGGTAATGAAAGAAACATGAGATCATAAGCTGTGCAGAAGCCATTCAGAGAAAATATAGTGAAGATATAACAACTGAATTCCGCTGCAAATGGTTATGGTAAAGTCAATGTTACACGAATGAAATATCAAAAATATCATCTATACGTGAATTGGCTAAACCTTTTAATAGTAAAATTGTCAACTATAGCTGCAAGCGTTGTTCCACAAGTGATAACAGCATTGTTACTGTTTCTTACATTACCTGTTACTGTTGCATCAGCTGAACGTTCTTTCGAAACTTAAAAATAAAAAATTATTTACGAAATATCATTGGTAAAGAAACATTTAAGCGACCTTGCAATAGTTTCTATTGAGGCAAAAGCGGCTGGAAAAATGGAAATGAAAAACATCATTACCGATTTTGCCGATCTGAATACGAGGAGAACCTGCACTATTTAAGTTTCGGTAACTTTTAGTTTCGTTTTGAAGTTATCTTTATCTTTATTTAATTTTTTCTTTTTAAATATGATATATGAAATAAATATCTATTTAATATGTGAAGCTTTATTTTTTTTAAAAAAACAGTTTTTTTTCTTCACGGGGGGGGGGGGCCCCAAGATTGAAGTTCCGCCACTGATATATATATATATATATATATATATATATATATATATATATATATATATATATATATATTAAGGGTCTGCGTCTTAAAATAGTTTTATACTAATACCAAGATTAAACCTACACGGTCTTGAAACATTTCAAGACCTATCAAGACAATTTTGCAGTCTTGTTACATTGTAATCATTTCAAGAATACCAAGACTTGACAAGACTTTTCAAGATTGCCGATTGGTCTTGTATTATTATTCACTCTCTATATAACAACACTAAATTTTTTATTTTATATCACAATTGATGAAATCATAACGTCAATTTGAGGTAAATGATTGTGAATTGTAACACTTTTATATAAGATTTAACTTTGCTGATAATTGTTTACATATTTGTTGGAAGTTTTCGTATTTTTTTTCTTAATTGAAGTTATTTAAATTTTCGTTGGACCATCAAACAACACCAAGCGAACCACATCAAATCCCAAGGGATAAATTAAATAATGACAAATATTCAAAAAGGTCGGCAAGAGGCGGTTAAAGCAGAACTTTTTGGGCGGAAAAAATCAGATAATTGAAGCGCAACAAAAAAAATATTTAAATTTAAGGTTTAGAAATAAACAATTTAAAAACATATCCAGAAAAACCATCACTAAGTATTTTAAATCTCAAAAGTAGTATTTAAAACCCTGGTTGGATGGGGCCTATACCTCTTATTTCAAATTATTGTCATTTTTGTTTATTTCCTTTATTCGACTGCTCTCAACTTATTCCTTCATTAATTCTATAAGTAGATCGAATTTTTCTGTTATCGTTTATTTTATTGGACCATTCAACCATAAAAAGTACCGGGAAGCACGTTAATTTTTCAAAAATTACCACTTATATATATATTTTATATATTATAAAAAGCATATATATTATAAAAATATATATATATATTATAAAAATATATACACTGCCGCTCACGGAAGTTAAAGCAGTGGAGATTTTTTTCGAAAAAGCAAAATTAATATATAATTACGTTATAGAATTTTTAATTTATATTAATAAAAATTATATTTTTTATACATTTTCAATAAGATATTATTAGTCAGTTTTATGTAATAAAAATGTACAAAAATCATTATAATAATTAAATTTTTTTTTCGTCAAAAAACCAGCCCTTGATTTAATAAGCTAACAATTTTCGTGGCGGTTGCTTCAATTAATTTTCTAATCGTTTCTTTTTGAATATTATTCCATTCCTGTTCTATAATGTTCCATAGAGATGATTTTGATGTTCGACATACAGTTCTAGTTTTTTATCCAGCTCATCCCATAGTAATGCGATAAGGTCAGGTCTTTACACGTAATATATTTTCAGCTTTTTTGATTCTAAATAATTTCTACATAATAATGCAGTATGTTTAGGGTCATTATAGTATCAGAATAAAATTATCTCCCGATTAATCGAAGTCCGAAGGGATCGCACTTATTTCAGGATATCTCTATAATGTTCTGCTATTTCATTATACCATCGATTTTATGCAAATATCCCACTCCATCCGAAGATAAACAACCCCAAACTATTACAGACCTTGGCCTACCGAAACCAGACATTGAGTTAGCATTTTTCTTCAGCAGATCTTCTAACGTAAACTCTTCGCTTATTTCCGAAAACTTCAAATTTCGACTCATCGGTCCAGAGTACTTGTTTCCATTCATCCATCGTCCAATTTTGTGGAGCTGTGCCCAATGGAATCTCTTCTGTCGATTAACTTTTCGTAGATATGGTTTTTGGATAGCAACACGACCATGCAAATTAGTTTTTTGCAATCTTCGTTTGATTGTACTGACAGAAACTTTTTTTTCTCGATCACAGTTGAAAATAGCTGTTATTTGTGGAGCAGTTAACATTCGATTACGCTTACTGATGATTTTTATACGTCGGTCATCAGTTTTTGTTGTTATGCGAGAAGGACCTGGACGATTTCTGTCTTCCAAACTTCCAGATTCTCGATTTCGACGAATCGTATAGCTAACTGTTGATTTACTCAGGTTTAATTTTTCAGCTATTTTTCTAACTGTATAGCCTTCTTGAAGCAAAGCGAGTATTGCTGTCCTTTTTTCAACACTTATTGGCTTACCTTTAGGCATATTTTTTTCAATATTTTGAATTTACACTAAAAAAATAATTTTTAATTTTACCTTAGAACTTCTGTACTTGAAATTTTTAAAGCACTAACACAAAATACACAAAATATCTGCAAAAACACAGTAAACAATAGAAATACTTGTTAAATGACAAACTTAAAAGATTTGAGTTGATAATGTAAAATACAGGTTTATACGTGACCTTTAATATGTTTCTGCGTTCTCTATTTATTTATTTAAAATGATAAGACTTGTGAGTACAATTTATGTTATTTTAAATGTTAGTTATTTTAATATATTTACATTAAAATAACTTAATTTAGAATTTTTTTGATACAAATTTTATTTAACTTGATTTATTTTTATATAAACATAAATTTCACTAATATAAGTAAATAATTTTTGTAACGTAACTACATTTTAATATTGTTCTTTTGAAAAAATATTTTTGTCCTAACTTCCGTGAGCGGCAGTGTATATGTTATAAATATATATATATATTATAAAAATATATATATGTATTATAAAAAGCAAAGGTCCTATAACTGAACCTTGTGGTACCCCATAACAAATTAATTCCCGTTCTGATTTAAATACACCTAAAACAACTCTCTGTTTTCAATTTGCTAAAAAAGCTTTACACTAGCTTACACATTTTAGTTTCAAGAGCAGCCTGGAATGCGGAACTGAATCAAATGCCTTGGAAAAATCCAAAAAGGCAACATCAACAAGTTTTTCATCATTTATTGCTTCTGTTATTATATTTAAAGTCTGCAAGAAGATTGTCACGCTTGATTTTTTAACTTAACAAATCTGTGTTATTCTGGTTTCATTAATTTATTTTTAGCTAAATGATTCATTATTGTGCCCTTAACAATACGTTCCATTACCTTACAAACGACATAGACTAATGAAATCGGACGGTAGATACCTGCATGCAACCTATCCCCGTTTTTATAAGTTGTTATAACATTTGCTTTAACCAGCTTGTTGGTAATCTTCTACAAGTAAACATTGAATGAATTTTATCTTTACCAGAAGACTTGTGAAAACTTCAATTTAATAATCGTTTTTTTTTTATATCTTTCTCATTAATCCATGGGGTTGGAAAATATTTTTCTGTTATACTTTTACATGTATTTGGCATATTAGTAATCCTTTCTATAATAGATACGGAATTAAAAAATTTATTTTATTGTTTAGCAATAACTTAACTGTCAGTTGATGTTTCGTTATTTTCAATTGAAATTGCTTTTATATGGTCTATAGATTTATGGTTTATAGATATATCGTCTATAGATTTATGGTCTATAGATTTAGTTCACTACTAATATAAACGTAAACTTCTTTTAAATTATTTTTCGATTCTGTTGCAATTTATATATATATATATATATATATATATATATATATATATATATATATATATATATATATATATATATATATATATATATATATATATATATATATATATATATATATATATATATATATATTTATTTATTTATTTATTGTAATATTTACAAGATTTTTGACTAACTTATTTTTTAAGTTATATTCTTCTTTTTGATCTAATATTTTGAAATCAGATAAACCTTTCATAACACTGATCAACATCAATTCAGTAAACTCGTGACTGCAAGTCTGTTTAGATATTTTGAAGTTCATCATAATTTCCTTTTATGTATACTCGTAGTCTTTTATAGTAACTTTTACATTTTTTCAATAGTGTGCTTGATAATTTAAATTAAAACTTAAAACATGATGACCTCTTTTTACCAATGCTTTTATTAACTCGTCGTCTCTGTTTGTTTGTTTGTTTGTCTGTGAGCATTAAATCTTGTAATCAATTTTTGAGTCACTTCCTGATTTTCTTCAAATTTTGCATACTCTTGCTTGATGTCAATATAATGTGCAATAATTAGCTTTGTGATAATCCAATTAATTTGGTAAATTTTAATTAAGTTTATTTTTATATGGAAAAATAGTAATTTTTAAAATAAGTATACTGATTGTTTACCTACTTATCCTCAAGTTTAGCATATTTGGATAAGGCGTTGACTAAATGGAATACATGTGGTTCGTGTTTCGCATCTTCCTGAATTCTTTTGGTTTTTTTTACACACGCATACAGCCGAATTTTAATAAAATAAAACAGTAATATCAGAATAAAATTGATTGCAAAATTTGTTTTTTAATAATATATAAAAGCATTGGGTTTTAAATATTAGTTTTTAAATTTACTTGTTATTTTTCTCAAGGGATCCATATGTACCAAGCTAAATATACAAAAAGAAGAGGCTGAAAAACACTGAATCTAATATATTTGTTACTTTTGTATCGTTTAGTTGAAATATTGGTTTTGTTACATGTTGTATAAGATGGCGTTTTTAAAAGATCTTTTTCAAAAAGAAATCTTTGATGGACCTGCACATTGATTACACATTTAAAATTTTTCCATTAATAATGTAGAAAAAACACTGCTTAACAATGAAAAACCTCTTCTCTGCCAATTACCAAGCATATGACAGAGCATTATCAATCACTTCACCATTAGCAGTATTTTTATGCAATTTTGCTATTGCATCAAGCATAGTATCTTCAGCAACGCCTTGTGAGTCAACACCTATTTTTCAAAGCAGATTTTATCAATATTATTAAACATCATTGGTATAGTTATAACATATTCAAAAACAAGACAGTTTAAAATGACCAGTCGCGTATAATGCATTAACAAAAATGTTTTGATAATAAATTTTCAACAAAGCGGATTCGTTTTCCAAATACACATCTACAAAAACATAAAAATTGTAATTACAACATTAAAAAAGAATTTAAAGAGACTTTTTTAATTTCTGAAAAAATAAATTCAAAAATTATAAAGGTGATTAAAAACTTTGAAGTCAGAATTCAAAACTATGAAAGTTATAGCTGACCGAACCCGTAAACATGCGGATTTTATTAAGTCTATTCCAAACCGACCTTTTCTATCTTTTTCTTTATATATATATATATATTATATATATATATATATATATATATATATATATATATATATATATATATATATATATATCCTAGCTTTCCAGACCAGTAAAATACGGGTCTTCATCATCTGAAGTATTATACAATATTAGTATTTTTTTTTAATTATTTGTCTTTTTCACAAAAATTAAAACTTACTGATTCCCACACATGGCAAACATTAGCATTATCTTTTTTTCGATTCACACTAAATTATGAGTGTTTGGATTAGAGACACGCAAGACATGAATATTAAAATTTTATTGATATTATATAAACAGTTTAGAGCATATGGATGAAATTAACACTAATGTAAAAGCTCTGATATTATCGAGAAACCAATTTTTATAATTTTATTCTTTCACTTAAAAACTCTTTCAGTTATCAAATAAAATTAGCAAAAATAATTCCGATACATAAAATCGGTGATGACTCAATAAAATTAAACTACGGACCATACTTTACTGCTTTTCCAAAATACTTTAGCGTATTATGTAAAACAGACTTTACAATTATCTTAAAAAAATAACATTCTTTATCATAAACAGTTTGGTTTTCGAAATAATCATTCTACAGAACATGCAATAATTAATCTAGTCAACCAAATTTTGAATGGTTATAAAAACAATAGATATACATTCAGAGTTTTCCTAGATCTGTCCAAGGCATTGGATACTGTCAACCACAAGACATGGTTGATTTAACAAGTACATGATTTGAAACAATAAGTTGCAGTGTTCCACAAGGATCAATATTTGGACTTTTGCTGTTCTTAATTAAAGTTTAAAAAAGTGCTGCTTCAAGGCGGTGAGGCGTGCGCTATTTTAAACCTTGACTCTATAGTCAAGGGTACAAACCTTGCAAAAAATGTATACTATTCGTTTATACATAACCATATTAACTATTGTATTATTGCTTGAGAAAGTAATTATTCATCTTATCTAAAAAAATATTTATACTAAACAAAAGCAAGCAAGTCAATTAGTTTTGGGCGTAAATTGGTACATTAGTGCCTATCCGTTACTCAGAGAAACTAATGCTCTCAATATTTATGTTACTCAGAGAAATTAATGCTCTCAATGTTTATGTTACCCAGAGAAACTAATGCTCTCTATGTTTATGTTACCCAGAGAAACTAATGCTCTCGGTGTTTATGTTACTCAAAGAAACTAATGCTCTCAATCTTTATGAGCTGAATATCAACCATAACTTGTTATTTATGTTTAAATAACAAAATGAAATAATTTCAAAACATTTTTAATCTTAAGACGCTAAATAAGTACTACATTCCACTAAAATCTGACTTCTCAATCACATGTCGGAGAACACGCTAGTAAAACTCGATTTTTGACGAAAATACGAAAAACATAAGATCTATTGATATATTTACAAAACAATTAAAAAAACATACTAAATTAAGGCAATACATACATTCTTTTTTTTTTAATTTTTTGACTATTCAAAACAGTATTATATGATATGCTTTTATTGTTGTATTTGTTTGTTTGTTTTGAAAAAATAAATGAATTTAAATCTTCTAAATGTTCTTAATTTTTCTAAATACTTTTTTAATTTTTAAAAAAATATTTTATTACGTATTTAAGTTGTGAAAGCTTTATTAGTTTCAGTTTGTTTTATAAATTTTAAACACTTGTATAAGATTAGAAACTTTTATTTATATATTTTTTATTTTACAAAAGGGCGTGAAGATAAAACGTGCTGTTTTCTACTTGTCCCAGTCAGATTGTAAAAATATATATACATTTGATAACTGTAACATTGACAACATTGTAAAATTTGTGCATATTGACGAAATAAAAGTCATTAAAAACAAAAAAATAAATAAATTAAAATATTGAAAAGATGGATTGTTAAGAGTTGCATTGATTGTTTACTTACATTACTACTAATATTATCATTAAAACTATACTGTTTAGTACAGTAAGGAAGAGTGGGGAGAAGTGGGACATCCCAAATATTCTTATTAGGAGAGGTCACTAACCAATGCTATCAAATGCAAACAATGAGATTTCTTCCCCTCTATCTAGCAAATATCGCTTTTTCTCCCCGCGTGTGGTAAAAACTACGTTTTTGAAAAGTACCAAAAAACAATTTGTGAGGGGTGAAGTGGGACAAACAAAATTAATTGATCTCCCATTTCTCCCGTATCACTTTTGTATATTGTGGAAATCTCTAGAGTGTTTCGGTGAAAATTAGTTGGTTTGCAATTTTAATAGTTTTTAATGAATAACTTTTGTTAATATGTTGTTAATTATTTGATTGTCCCATTTCTCCCTATACTTATCCCACTTTACCCCAATGGCAAGGTTCCTCTAAAATCAAAAATGTATATACTTTATTATCAATGTTTGAAATGATGCTTCATTTGTTAAAACTTGTTTGGTGAAGTATATTATGTAAAAATATTATTGCAGAAATATTTTTTGATGTCCCACTTCTCCCCACTCTCTCTCTCTCTTTCTCTCTCTCTCTCTCTCTCTCTCTCTCTCTCTCTCTCTCTTATGAAGAATAGATGAAAAAAAATCATTTATTTAAGCCATTATTTACATGCAACAAAACCATGTTGGTATTTTGTTATCATAGTTGACAAAAATCTGCATATACACTATCGTAAAAAAGTTATAATTAGAAAAAAAAAAGTACTTTTAGGTGCAAACAGAAATGCTTATTGGGAATTGTGAAGGGCCACAACATAATTTTGATTGAAACAAAACGCGCAAATAAGAAGACAATATCAAAATATGGCTTTAACATTCCGAGTTAGGCAAAATGGATTAAAAATAAATTAATTTAAATCTTAAATATTAAATATGTAAACGCCAGATTAAATATTGATGACTAAGACATTTAAAAATTTTGCATTTTATGTTTTCTCTATTGAACTAAATATGAAGTTATAGTCTTTGTTATTTACATGGAAATTTTCACTGATACTTTTCATTATTTTTAGCATGAAAATGTTACTTGTGGTTATTATTTTTTTTCTTTGTTTGTTAAAGTACCAAAACTGGTACCGAATTTTTTGAATAGAACCGAATACAAAAAATTAACTAACTTGAAACTCTATAAAATGTAGTTCTTTTTATATCACAAAAAATCCCATTTAACATTCTTCAGAATATAAACTAATTATAACAAGGATATAAACTGAATCATAAAAAGTCATAAGAACTCCTTTTTTATATTTTAAGTTCTCAATAATATAAACTTAATGTAACAAGAATTAATAATTTAAAAAAAATATGTAGCAATATTTGGGCAATTGGTTAATAAGACTTCTTTAATTTAAAGTGCAATTATCTGGGATGCACTTCTTTAGCAAATTACAACACGTTTTAAGATCATCAAATCTCGAACTTTAATAATACAATTCTTCCAATCTTTGAGACACTATTAATATAAGTATAAATATATATATATATATATATATATATATATATATATATATATATATATATATATATATATATATATATATATATATATATATATATATATATATAACAGATTAAATATATTAAGAATTATATATAATTATAAATATTTTAAGAATTACTTTTTCAGCAGAGCAAACATTGTTTAAACAATCACCAAGTTTGATTACGCAGACAATATTTTGAAGCCAATTTGAAGAACTTGAGGCTTCACATTTATAATATGAGCTCATACACTATAAAAAACCATCAACATACATGACACATTCATTATCAATGTTAAAATAATATAGGAAGCCTATGAGTGCTAAAAAGATTTAATAAATTTATGCATCTATAGGCCAATAGTTCCTTGTGATAATTATTAACTTGTATATATTGACCAGTTCAACATAGTATGATGTTGACCACGTGAATATACAAGCTAACAATTGTCACAAAAAATTATTTGCCTATGGAATCATAAATTTTTCGTTTAACAACAGTGATAAATTTATATCTAACTAGCCTTCAGGTTAAAAAAGGAAAGTTTTTGTTTAACATAAATTGACAGTTGTGAATCTTTTGTATAATGCTTTATTTTTATTTATTTTACCATATTATGAATAAAAAACAAAGAAAGAAGCAGCTGCTATATTAAAACTGTAATCATAGATCAAAGACGTTTTATTTTTGTTGGTATATCATTTCAATAAGGGGTCATCCATAAAGTGCGCACGCTTTTATTTCAATACTACCCCCTCCTTCCGCATTTTGCTGTACACTTTTTTGAATACCCTCCACCTCTCTAAAAGTACCTACGTTTTTAACCTACCTACCCAACATTTTATGATATTTTTTTATAATTGACCACCTCTTCCCCATTTCATGTACGTCATTTGCAGACCCCCGCTTCCCCATCCGAGCGTATGTACTTAATGGACAATGGCAAGAGATCCAGAGTTTTAAGCGAGCTCCGGGCATATTTCGCGCCATCTGTAAGGAAGGAAGCCTGAACTTCCTTGTCAAACGCTTTTCCGCGGTGCTCTGTTAGGTCTTATTGGAATACCTGGAAAAAGATAAAACAAAAAATCAAAGGAGACCTCAAAACGGTTTGATACAAAACCAAACAAAATACTAAAAAACTGTTTCGATAAATTAAAAACAAGATTTTTTTATTCTTTAAAACAGTAACTATTGTTTTGTATCGTGCCAAACCAAACCTCTAAGAGGATACGAGAAGACGCAGATTCTTAGTATATATATAAATTGTAGTACAATGTACAAATTACAAAATTTAGTGAATTTTTAGAACAAATTTATTTCTAGAAAAAATTTATCGAAAATTTTTAGAATAAGTTTATCAAATATATATATTTTTTAGATCAAATTTATCAAAAATATAAATATATTTCAATAATATTTTTATATCATTTATAACATAAATTATAAAGTAAAATTTATTGTTCAACCTACATTGTTAGCAGAAGACAGTTGTGTTGTTATTGGTTTTATTGTTCCTTTTGTTACTTTGACAGCTAAAAGTTAACTTTAATCTTAACACATGTATGCTTAAATTTACTTTTTTTTATATATAGAGTAAAATAATATTAATATAATAATAACAATAATGATAAACCTGTTACAGAAGCAATGGAACAAACAATTACAAGAAAACTTGTAAACTTCATTATTCTTTGAACTTTTCAAACAAAATGAACCAAATTTTTTTTTATGTATTTGTAAATTTTAATTTAATTACTAGTTTAGTTGAACACGCTACCGTATTCAGTACAGTTTAAATTGATTTATACAATGTTATACTATTTATACAATGTTAACAGCTATCGTAAATAAGTAGTGCTGACGTAGTGAATTAATTTGGTAAGTGTATAGAATTTAGAATATAACGGATATATTTAATTAGATGATTAAAGATGAGTAAAAAAGTGGTTTATGTTGTAAAGTTCTAATACGTATGGTTACCTAATAACGCACAGTAATACGTAATTAGATATTTAAAAAACATGACCAATAAAAAGAAAAAAATAAAGGATTATTATGGTTCAAACTCTTTGCTGTTTTTTGTCGAATTGCCCATCTTTGAAGGATTTTCCCAGCATCAGTAAACAAAGTACCTCTTTTCACCAATAGAAAAAGTTTCTAAACGAATGGTTTTCTAAAATGTTTATAATTAGCTTTAAATTATATTAATCTAAAATTTACTATACAAATTGAATGAAAAAAGTGGTGCTCATTCCATCAGGGGCTCAGCGGTGCCCATTCCACCTGGAGTCACAACAATCTCTAAAACTTAAAAATTGTCTTTTGTTAATCAATATAAATTCTATTATTACAAGAAAAAGTTTTAAATTATAAAATAACACTCATGAACATAAGCAACTAAAAATAAATAAAAAGGAGAAAAAAAATAAATCATTTTTTAGTACTTTTTACATCTGTTTTTTACCTCTATCTTTTACCTTTTTTGAGCAATTTTTATTATTTAGATACTTATGCTTTCAATTTTACCAAACAGTTTTTGGATTGTGTTGGACCTTTTATCAACTGGATATCGGCTGGCCACTGTGCAAGAACATTAGTTACATTTTCTTGGAGTTATGTCTTGACATTTTTGTCTAATGGCAAGTTGTGTGGGTTAAAATATTGAATTTTATAACTTGAAACCAATTAGACACTATGTTATTCAAAATTTTCAAATAGTTCGTAAAATTGTACTTATTGTAAAATGTGTAATTGTAAAACCTTTATAAATAAAACAACAGTTCTAAGCCGCCACTTGGCCCTAAATGACGTCTTTTGAATGTTAAAAGACGTCTTTTTAGGACCAAATACCTGCTGGGTTGACAGTGATTGACCCGTAAACATTAATTTTGTGTCATGCAAACTACTTAACTTGCAATTCATCCAAAATTATGATACGTCACCACATTTTAACATTTCAATCCTTGTGTTCTTCGCACAATTTGAGGCGTCCTTAAACATTTTTATAAGAATAGCGAGGCTTTAACGCAGCAGAGTACAATCGATTAGCAAGACGTCTTAGAACTGTGCAGGCACTAACAATCACACTAAGAGGCAATTGAGTAATAACTTGCGAGGGGAAATCTGCATGTCCTTCACAGGCAAACGGTGTATGATGTTTTTGGTTTTTAAAATAGTAATTCTTGGTTCTCCACATGATTTTTCTAATATTATGCTACCTGTTGACTCAATATGCTAAATGGTATCATAAACAGTTATCTTAAACAATACTTTAAATATTTTGTTTAAAGTTTCCAAGAAGACCTGACGGTCTTGTCACCAAGCACTACGAAAGAGCATTTAGATAGGAAGTTTATGCTTCCCTCCTTTTCGGTGAAAGTATAAAATGATATTATATTTTTAGTGTTTAGCGGTTTAGATAATTGTTTTCTGAGATCTCAAAATCTTACAGATATTATGGTACTTAATCAAGTGTTTTTAAAATATTTTAATTTGTAAACATTTTGTTTTCAAAAATAAAAACAATCTAAAAATATTGCTATTTCAGTCCGTATTATAATTTTTAAAACATTTTTATTTCCCTGCAGCTGAGGAGGCCGCAACCAGTCAACAGAGCTACTTTTTTTAAAAATACACATTAGGCTGGGTGAATAAAAAAAAGCAATTGCTTTACTCAGTTATTGGTCAGCTTAACGTGAATAAACCCTTCAACAATTTTGATTAAAATTTTATTCACGTAAAGCTGAATAGTTATTGGAGTAAATTGCTTAACCTTACGTGGATAAAAATTTGAGCAATTTTGCTAAAATTTTTATTCGTGTAAATACGCTGAGTAAAAGCAATTCCTTTTTTTTTATTCATCCGGCCTATTATTTTTACAATACTCGTATTTCTTAAACCCAAATCTGAAGAAACAGGATATATAAGCCTGCCTGGCGAAAAGATCAAAAACATTATTATGTCTGTTAAACAACTTGGTTTTTTTTTTTTTTTTTTTTTTGCAGATTCACGCAGACCCTGAACCGTTAATAAAATAAGTAAAGTATGCTAGTCTTATAATATCCAGACCTTAGCAAAATTTTGGTCAACTTACTTTTATGATGCTTTCATAACCAAGAAAGTTGCAACTAAAATGTAAACCAAATAATTAAAAAAAATTAAGAAACAACAATCTCTTAAATTGGTTAAAAACAAGATCGGTCAAAATTGAAAACGTCATAAATGGGTCGAAATAAATTTAGGCCTCAGTACGACTTTTGAAATCTGTTTCCAATTTTGTTTCCAATATTAGAAGATTTAGGTGTTTGTTCATCTATCTATGTGACAAGATTTATTCGTACGTCGTAATAAAATAAGTTAGTTAAAAAATTCTTTTCAATAAAAGATAAGTAAAGAATAAAACGAATATACAAGTACATAGTAATATCAAAAGAACGCCAAGACTCACAGAAGACCAAGAACGTCTTGTCATTAAGAACCACTCATAAAATATTCTAAAAAAACCATCATCACAAAAGTAAATCTCATAAAAATATAGACTTGAAAATTAGAAATTAAATTTAATATTATACTAAGACTATTAAATGAAAAAAAAAAATATGTTTATATATAAGTAATACATGTTTGCTAACCCAACATACTAACAATATTTGTTCCTTACTATAGATTAAATTATAGCAGGCTCTATATTAAAATCGCTAGTACAAGACGTACTAAAAACCAAAAATATTCATTACATATATATATATTACTTTTCAAAATATTTATTACATATATATATATATATATATATATATATATATATATATATATATATATATATATATATATGCTCGAAATTAACAACTGAAATAAAAAAAAACAATTTAAAAACCCATAAATGACAGAACTTAATAAAATTATCAAAAAGACAAACATTGCAAGTCCAAAAAAGACCAAAACAGAGTGCAAAACTAATTAACAAACTTTCGTCCAAAAAACTAATTCAAAAGTTTTTCGAAAAGCTTAAAACAAGCTAAAGTAATTTACTATTTTAAACAGCTAAATTAATATAATTTTGATGGAAAACTTGTTAAAAACTAACTGAAAAAGAGAAAAAAAGGTTTTCTTGCTTTGAAAAAAAACTTTTGAAAACAAAGTTATATTAAGTGAAACAAAAATAGGTGGAACCCAACTGCAAAACGCCACAGAAATAAAAACTTAGAGCTAATTCCATTTCCACATTCTATATACTGAAATTAATCGTATATATAAATATTAGATCAATTAAAAGTTTTGTTATTCTAAAAAAAACAAAGAAAATATTTATTTCTGTTGATGCGCAACTATGAGAAATTCAGTTTTACGTCGTTTTCTCAAAATCAACTCGGATTTCCTCATATTTTAATTAGGGCCAATTAGTGTGTTTAATAAAAACTTTGGAGAAAAACCCACAACTCGTATATGCAATAAAAAATACATGAGTTATACAAAGCACTCAATCAATCAATCAATCATATATATTCTGAAAATAAATTTTCACGGCTATTTACAAATAGTATTGAAATACTAATCTCAAGTAAATACCTTAAAAAATAGTTTTATTTATATACAATTAATCTTAGTAATAATAATAATAATAACAACAATAACAATAATAATAATAGTAATATATTTAATAATAATAACAATAATAACAAAAATAATAATAATAATGATAACAATATTAATATTAGTAGTAATAGTTAAAAGTAGTTAATAATAGTAATGTAAATATTTATAGAAATAACAATAAGCAATAGTAATGACAACAAAATATATAATAAAAATTAAAAAAAAAAATACTAAAGACAACAAAAATTGATAATAGAAATTATAAACACTAACTATATTTCTTTAATAAAAAGTAGAATAATCTAGTTTTAAAGGTTGAGAATGAATTGAGAGCTTTTAGTTCATAAGGAAGGTTGTTCCAAGTTTTAATGCTTTGATACTTTATAGATTTATGTCCCATTATTTATGAGAGCAATGTTTAGAGACAGACAGGTTTAAATTACTATTGGAACGAAGGTGATAACGAGAGTTGGCACTTTTGGAAAAGAAATTGATGAAAGTTAAAGGTAGGTTATTGTGTTGGTGGTTCCAGACAAATTGGCAGTTTGAAAATTGAATATAGTCACATAGTTTTAATACTTTAGAAGTTAGATAGAGCACATTAGAATTAAATTTAATATTCTGAAAATAAATAATTTTTAAAGCCTTGTTTTGGAGGTGGGGTAATAAGAGCTTGTTGATGGGACTGCCCCCAAATTTGGCATGCATATATAAGATGTGAGCCGAAAATAGCATGGTATATGTTCAAAAGTGTTTCAAGATTAACATAATGGCGAACTTTGGCCAACATACCATTAGATCTACTTAGTTTCATTGCTAAGTCTTCACAGTGGGATAAAAAGGAAAGATTTGAATTAATTTTTAAACCAAGATATTTAATTGAGTTAACAGGTTCAATTTTTTTGCTACTTAATCTAAAGTTCATATGTTTATAGATTTTTGTTTTATTTGATTTAAAGATAATAAGTTCAGTTTTGTTAGAGTTTAGAAAAAGTTTGTTGGAGCGAAGCCACTGAACTAGATTGGCAAGATCATGGTTAATGTGTTTGTTAATTTTTTTTAAGGATTTATTAATTAGCATTAGGTTAGTGTCATCAGCAAAGTGGTAAACAGTAGCAAACTTAATGGACGTATGAAGATCATTAATATAAAGAAGGAAAAGCAGTGGTCCCAATACTGAACCCTGTAAAACCTTGAGATTAGAACATTTTACAAGGGTAGATTTTGAGTCATTAATAGCAACAAATTGTGTTCTATTGTTTAAGTACGAAATAAACCATTTAAGGGGTACGCCTCTGATCCCATAATATTCTAATTTTTTTAACAAAATTGAATGATCTACTGTATCGAACGCTTTCTGTAAATCGACAAATACACCGCATGCAAAATATTTCTCGGTGAACTTAAACGTAACAGGCCATGTAGCTTGTTACGTTTAAGTTCATCGAGTGATGAATACGTTTAAGTTCACAACATGATGACATTACCAGTAATGTTACTATTTATAGATATTGCAATTAAATATTTTTTTTATTTAGTCTTCATTTGAAAATAGCATATTTCCTAGAAAAAATCAGCTAAAGATTCATCCAGATTTAAAAAAAGTTATTTGTTATATTTTTCTATCTACCATCCTATATCCCAGTGAAAAAGCGCACATGGGATACGTGTGGATTTTTTCCATATGTAACCCATGTGGGGATTATTATTTTGTCCCATGTGGGTTTCATATGGTAAATCCCACATGGATTCCATATGGTAAATCAAATATGGGATACGCGTGGGTTTTTACCATATGTAACCCAAATGGGGATTATTATTTTGTCCCATGTGGGTTTCATATGGTAAATCCCACAGGGGTTTTATGTGGTAAATCCTACATGGGATATAGGTGGAAAATACTACATGTTATAGATCTTAAATGCCACATATTTTAATCCAAATAGTATAAAAGAAGTCAATACTAGGCAAATGAAAGTCCGAATGCTTCTATGATAATTCTTAAAATTCTTTTAATTTAAAAATTACTTGAATAGTAATTTAAAATTAATCATCGAAGCTTTCAGAGAGGCTTAACTTAATCTGGTATTTGGTACTTTTATACCCATTTGGTATTCAAAATGTGTAGCATTTTTGATCATTTACATGTGATGTTTTCCACCTATAACCTATGTGGGACTTACCTTCAACTATTATGACGAAATTTTATAAAATTAAAAAACGTGTTGCAAAATGAATTTATTTTAAAATAAATGCTATTAATCAATACATCCAAAATGAATATTAAAAATATTATTTTTTCTTTTGCGATTTACACGCCGTTTATTGTCGATTGAATTGATTAAATCGCTTCGGCTTGCATAATACCAAGGTTTTTAGTATCTTCTAACTTTCTTCAAACATTTTCTAAAAAAAAAAATATAAATACAAATATATATAAATATAATTATATATATATATATATATATATATAAATATATATACATATATATATATATATACATATATATATATATATATATATATATATATATATATATATATACATATATATATACATATATATATACATATATATATATATATATATATATATATATATATATATATATATATATATATATATAGAGAGAGAGAGAGAGAGAGAGAGAGAGAGAGAGAGAGGGAGGGAGAGAGAGAGAGAGAGAGAGAGAGAGAGAGAGAGAGAGAGAGAGTCATTAATGACTACAATATTTCACAAATAATTATTTCCTAATTTATTACTTACAATGACTAACGTATTATGGGTAATTGAACACATATTATGCGTAATGAGCTTGAACCCATGAGGAGAATCCTAAAAAAAAGTGATCAATTAGGATAAGTAGTTAAACAAAAAAACATAAACAAAAATGTAAAAACCTACTTTTCAATGATGTAGATGTTGGGTGCAATAGCCACTGGATGCAAAAGTATCTTAACTTTTTCGTCACACACACGGCCTTCTATAATAACAGGCCTTGACATCGCGCAAAATGCCGTAAAAAATGAAGGCCGATTAAACTTTTACTTTTACTTATATTGATATATTTTTATATAAGGTAGGGTGTTATGGCAGTCTATGTATATTTTTTGTATTTCAAATTTCATTAAGAATATTTATATAATGTTAAATAGTATCAATAACAAGCAGAACAATATCAAAGTATATATCTATATATTAGTAAGATAACTGTTTTTTTAATATTTTTTGCTAAAAATGGTAACAATAAAAATCACCAACAATAAAAAACACCAACAAAAGTTGATTCAAGCGAAAAAAAAGTTTTATCAATATATCTCAACACGGTAAATATTTACAAATCCAAACATATTGAGAGATATATAGGCTAATGAGAAAATAAAAAACATAACAAGTAAATAGCATAATAAATTACAAAACTAATTTTCACATAAATTATGATAGCTTTAGTATTTTGGGAGTGGTAATTAGTTTGTAATACTTTGGCAGAATATCAGAATATACTCTGCATTGTTTTTTTGTGATTTTAAATTTATATTTAGCAGCAATGAACTGAAACTGAGTAACACAAAATGTTCTGCATTAAGGGTCAGTAGCACCTTGAAAAAAAAAAAGCAAAATATTGACCATTAGACAAGAGTATCAGAAGGAATTTCAAGTCCGCCTCTGTTTTGGCTATACAGATAACTTCCATATTTATAATAATAATTGGTAGAATCATCATAAATTTTTATTTCGCTTTTTTGCACATAGCCAGCTATGTAAACTATAGCCTCTAATGTAGATTTATTAACTGAACTTTTAAGATCATGTATACTATCAAGAAGTTCTTTTTCATCAGTAGAAATATCTTTAAAACATATGCCACAAGTATGACCATCCATACAATTTAGTATGTTGAATATTAATTTTTTCAATTACAGATTTAGCGTTTATAAAGTAAGTACCTCCAGATACCTGTCAAAGCTTAGAAAAAGCTTTTTCAAGTGGATCTATTAAAAACCAACCTAATAAGACATACTTTGCTCCATTACTCAACAAAGTTTCTACGAGATCAATAAAGCCATAACATGAATACACTATTGCATTGCTAGTATCTAGCGTAAGCTTGTGCTTTGACATTAACAACATTCGAAAAAAAATTATTTTTTCAATAAATACAGCAGTACCTTCAGATGCTTTATTTTCAATCTCTAGATGCGTTCTTAATGCAGCTACTGTTTCTTCGCAAAAAACAGACAAACAAAACTTTACAGATTGTCTCTCTATTGGTTTTGGATAAACTGATTTAGTTGTAAGTTTAGAGAGTTTAAAAAGACTATTGCACTCAGTTTTATATAAAGTTTCTAAATCACTCTACTTAGCCAAAGCCAGTTCTTTATTGTTCAAAAATTGAAGTTCGTCAGTCTTTTCTGTCAACCAATTGTTTCGTATAGATTTTAAGAGATGCACATAATCATACAATAAATATATACCTGATTTTGTTAACCATGGTTTATTATCAACTGTTTTACACATTCTAAAAAATCTTTGATTTACACGGTTACCATCAGTAATTATTACCAGTGTCTTACTATTTTCAATATTATTTATCGTATCAACAATTTGTTAACATTGAGCAAACTGAAATTCAGAGGAAAGATTTGCAACAGGTTGAGATCTACATATAAATTCTGGACCTCCAAAAAGACATTTATTCATAAGTGATGAAATTGTTTTAGCTAACCTTTCAGGGTAGTTTGCTGCTTGACCAAACAAAGCACCTCTTTGGTAAAGTAATGAAGCTTTGACATAGAACTCATCAATTAGTAGTATGGAAGTTCTTTTCAATAGATTTAAATTCATAAAAATACTCTTTATGAAACTTAGGTCCTCCATTGAGCTTATTTTTGAAGTCAATCGTGATAAAGTCCTTATACTTGGCAACTTGTAGTCAATACACAAACTATCATATAAACTTCGTCGCATAGCAAAATACTCATATGCTCTACATATAATATCTGAAGTATATTAAACTTCACCAACATTAACTTTTCTCATAGCATTAAGGTGATCGAATAGAATATTTAACTGAAGCGAACTTTCTTTATTTTTTAAAAATCTAACTGCTTCAAATAAAGCTGATTTTGTTTTTATTAACTTTAATTTGTTTACAGCTAAAGATGAAATACTACAAATTGTGCTACTATGGTTAGCTACAAATAAATAATCAATGAAAATTACTCAAATAAATATTTTTATTGTATGTGTAAACTTTTTTTATTAAGCTGGAAAACAATAACATCATTATTATCACTTAACAAAGATTGAATATCGCCAAATATAAGTTCATCCTCTTATAGAAAATCATTTAACTCATTTGGTAAAATGCTTCAAAAACTGCTTGAAGTTACAGTTTTTCTAACTTAACTTGCTGGTGTGGCTAAACAACTAGGCGGAATATTTTTAAAAACAGATGGTAGGTTTAAAGGTCGTTGCTTCCCATTTTTGCTTTTAAAAGGTGCTTCATTTGGCCAATGCAGTTGACATATTGATGTATATTCTGTAAAAATAAAACCAGTTCTTGGGATAGTTTCACTACATCTTTTTCTCTCCTCTAGATTCTTCGGGAATTTATAAATTGATATTTTTGTAGTAGTTGAGTATTGATATTTTTGTTGTAGTTGCAATTCATATTGCAGTTGTAGTTGTATAAATTGATACTTTTGTTGTAGTTGAAATAGTTCGACTTGCAAAGAGATACACAGCATTTTAAAGGCATTTTAATTATTAAAAAAACTTATCATTGGTTTGACAATATTATTACCTTACAATGTTAACCCAATAAACCTTACATTGTTATCGTCTTGAAGTTGCGCTATCTAATTTATAAACCAATCAAATTTTAAAGATTTATTAAAAAAGCGTAAACACAAACTTTCGTCTAATGTTAAAAGATGAAAATGTGTATAATACTGTGTTTACACAGTATTAGGAATAGGCCTTCAGTTTAACAACTTTGTTGCGCGATGTCAAGGCCTATTATTATAGAAGGCCGCGGTCACACATAATATAATATTCTGAAACTAATAAACAAACATCTAAATTTCTATAAGTAAATTTATTCTTTGATCATTACCTTCATATCCTATCTTATTTTCATATTATAATCTATTATGGTATTATTTATATAACATATCACAACAATATTATTAAACTTGTGATGTTCAAATATCATATGAACATTCTCTAACATGTTCGTATGATATTTAAACATAGTTCTAGAGTATATTATCTGCAAACAATTGACTGATGCAAGTTCAAATGTTGTCAAAAACCAAGCATGCATGCATGGGACACTGCAGTGTCCCACAAAGAAATGCTGGTATGAAAGTCAAATTTTCTTTATTAAAAAAAAGTATTAAAATAGGGGGGAGATAGGGAGGTTTCTGTAACTTTTTTTAGGCTCCAAAACTTTTAACTTTATATATAATAAGGTTTGTAAAACTTAAAGAACTTACAAAGTACATTGAGGAACAAAAACAGGATATTTACATAAACTTTTCAATTTTTAATCTGGAGTACCATAGTGTAATTGGGAAAAAAGTCTCTGGGTCCAGTATTCAAAGTAATATGATCTAAAGTGATATATATATATTTAAAAAAATGCTTTAAAATGCATGCAGTTATACATATAACTCCTGATAGTTAACTATAAGTATAACTAGTTATACATAAAACTTTTTATATAAACTTTTTTTTTAAGGTTATGCTTGAACAAATTAGTACCAACTAATTCAAATTCAAGATTTAGTTCAAGTTCAAGTTCTTATTTGGTCATTGTTTTTTCACTATTTTATATTTATTTGTTCAAATTTGTTAACTAGTACTAATTCTTACTACAGTAACAATATTTATCATTGTTGAGCGTGATATTATTAGTAGCTTAATTTTACTTTCAACATATTTTGACAACACCCTTTACATTTTAAATGATGACAGTTTTACTTTTCTATTGATGTTAAATTTATTACATTTTAATAACTCAGATTGAATCTTAACTGAATTATTGTAAGCTTTGTAAGGGTTTATTGTATATCAAATGGTGTTGTAAATAAAGTAAAAATAATATATATATATATATATATATATATATATATATATATATATATATATATATATATATATATACATATATATACATACATATATATATATATATATATATATATATATATATATATATATATATATATATATATATATATATATATATATATATATATACACATATATATATATATATATATATATATATATATATATATATATATATATATATATATATATATATATATATATATATATATATATATGTATATATATATATATATATATATAGTATTTAGGCTATGGGATCATCCATAAATAATGCCAGTAGATAAAGGGGCAGTGTAAGTTTAACAATAATTGACAATGGGGAGGGGATGTTGAGACCAAAATAATGTCAATTAAAAAATGGAATTAAAAAAAAAAGTAAAATATTTTATTTTAAAAAAAAGTAAAACAATTTATGCTAGCTATGAGCAGGTTTTAGAGGTATTTACAGCAACAATGTGGTCTAAAAACTTCTTGCTTTTGTTGCTTGAAACTGTAGAGGATCATAGGAAAAACAATTTAAATTCAGAAATTAGCTTGCTTATCTGAAAGAACAATTTATGTTTTTTTTTTACTTTTAGTACAGTTGAGAATAAATGTATAACTGAACCAGAAAAAAATTGATGGTATATGCATTTTTTATATTATATTAACAATTCAGATATACCATCATAATATGATAACAAAAACTGACATCATTTTCAATGGGAGATGGCAAAAAAAATTGACTGAGTTTGATAAAGGGTAAAGGTGTTCAATAAACCGGGTCATCATCTGACATCATTATGCATAGATGACCCTATGATTTAGGTAAAATAAGTAATCAATTTGCCATATTTCTCTTTAGAAAGTGTAAGAAAAAAACATTGTTATGCTGAGAACCTACCTATTGAGCAAGCTTTGACCACCTATGTGACCACTATGTATATATATATATATATATATATATATATATATATATATATATATATATATATATATATATATATATATATATATATATATATATATATATATATATATATATATATATATATATATATATATATATATATATAATTATATATATTATTTTTACTTTATTTACAAAACCATTTGATTTATAACAAACCCCTACAAAGCTTACAATAATTCAGTTAAGATTCAATCCGAGTTATTGAAACGTAATAAATTTAACATGAATAGAAAAGTAAAGCTGTCATCATTTAAAATATAAAGGGTGTTGTCAAAATATGTTGAAAATAAAATTAAGTTACTAATAAAATCACGTTCAACAATGATAAACATTCTTTCTGTAGTAAAAAATAGTACAAACAGATAAATTTGAACAAATAAATATAAAATTAACAAAAACAATGAATAAATAAGAACTTGAACTTTAACTAAATCTTGAATTTGAATTAATTGGTACTAATTTGTTCAAGCATAACCTTAAAAAATAAGTTTTTATAACAAATTATATGTATAACTAGTTATACATATAGTTAACTATCAGGAGTTATATGTATAACTATACGCATTTTAAATAGGTATGTTACATGAAATTTTTAAATTCATAAAGTTCTAGGTTGTTATATATCATTAAAAAGAGATTTATTTCATTATTCCAAAAGTGAAAAAATTTTCAAAATCGAACCACCCTACAAAAAGTTATGACGTTTTAAGTACCGATTTTTTGATATTAGGATTTGTTGAAGAAACTGTGGTCAAAATAAAGTTTTTATTAACTAAAACTATTATAACTTAATCAATTCTTATCCAAAAGTTTACATCTTGGTATCAAAAGATGGATTCAAGAGTTATCTACAAATTTATAAAGGTTTCTAGATTACGGGTGCATCCGGGGGTAAGAGGGGGCACAAAACCACCATCAATACCGGCAATAAAGACTAACAGTATTCGTAAAAAAGTGGTTTTTTTTTAATGAAAATATAAATTTTTATATACAAGATGTTTTGTAATTAGCTATCTGACCAAAGTCAAATATAGAAGTTTTATCATTGTCTTTGGGTGGATGTAAGGGTGATGGTTTCAAACACCCTATTGTCAAAAATGACTCTTTTTTTTAATAAATATTAATCTTTATAATTAAAAAGAAATCTAGTATCAAATCAAAAATTATATTTTACTACTTCACATCACTAGCAGTGCACCCTTTGTTTCAAGGGGTGTAGATGGGGAAGGGGCGTATCATCACCCCCCCCCCCTCTTTCACAACCTAAAAAAAATTATATTTTTAATGAGATTCGAAAAAATATTTAAATTTAATTAAAATAATAAACTTTAATATAAAAACCTCTTTTACCAAAATTCAAAATACATCACATAATGCTTAGTGATAGTTATAGATGGTTCCCCCTCTGACCTGAAAAAATTTTTAAAAACAAAAAATGTTTTATAATATTATTTTAATTAGTTTACATCTTGGCTTTTAGTTAATGATTAAGATATTAAATTCCATTAATGAAACTATATAATAATCATTGTTAACAATAGACACGACGTGAATGTAAGCTAGATCCATCTATCAAAAAAAAGTTCCACTACTCACTTTATATTTTTACAAGTTCCACTACTCGCAGTAATTTTTTTTGTGCTAGTTCCACGAGTCGCTGTAAATTTTTTTTGCTAGTTCCACGAGTCGCTGTACATATTTTTTGCAAGTTCCACGACTCCGTGTACATATCTTTGCAAGTTCCACTACTCACTGTACATTTTTTTTGCAAGTTCTACTACTCGCTATAATTTTTTTTGCAAGTTCCACTACTCGCTGTAACTTTATTTGCAAGTTCCACTACTCGCTGTAAATTTTTTTTGCAAGTTTGACTAGTTGCTGTATATTTTTTTTGCAAGTTCCACTACTTGCTGCATACTACATATATATATATATATATATATATATATATATATATATATATATATATATATATATATATATATATATATATATAAATTAGTAAAAAACACTTATCTAACTTTTTCTTCAACTTGAAGCTTCACCATTGCTGGATCATCAGGAGGAGTTCCTGAGAACTCTTCCTGATGATCCAGCAATAGTGAAGCTTCAAGTTGAAGAAAAATTTTGACAAGTGTTTTTTACTAATTTATTATTGCTCTGCTCTTTAAGAACATTGAGCACTCTATTTGTAAAATACACTAACATAATTTACATATATATATATATATATATATATATATATATATATATATATATATATATATATATATATATATATATATATATATATATATATATATATATATATATATATATATATATATATACATATAGTCAAAAAATAGTAAAATCATGTAGTAAGATAATAAAATGCATGTCCAATTATCAAAAAATATTGGCAACATATTCACATTAGTAAAACATCAACTCAATGAAAACATCAACTACAATGTCAGCAACCAGCTGGAACTTTTTCATATAATAGTCAACAGTTTCAGAATCATTTTCTTTTCTAGTCCAGTAAGAAATAGTAATAGCCTTACTATGTTTTTTTTTAAGTTTTAGTATTCTGCTATTGTGCAAGACGGTCATTGCTCTATCGGAATCATATCGGAATAGTATGTATTAAATATATATATATTATATTATAGTATATATTTAATATATACTATAATATAGTATATATTAAGTATATAATATAGTATAAATATAATATACTATAAATAGTATATTAAATTGAATATACTATAAATATATTATATATGTCTATATATTTTTAGACAAATATTAGTATATTACTAATATATGATATAATCTAAATACGTAAAAAAGCAATATATTATATTATTATATGATATAAAGCTTTTTAAAAATGTAATAGTATGATTGGACTGAGCAAAAAACATGTATTATTGATTTAATATATAATAAATGCTATTTTGATATTGATTTTTTATAAATGTAATATTAGTACTTATATCACAAAATCACTTTATAGAAAAATCACATAAATTTTTTAATAATTAATATTATTGGCTTTTAAAAAGGAATATTCAATACCCTTCAGTACCCCCCTTCTCCCCCAAACAGAAGACGGGAAAACAAAATTTAGGTACCAAAAGTGAGGGTAAAAATAGGGTATCTGCTAGTTAAAATAAATTCTTGAAATTTGGCATGTGCATAGAAAACGTATAAACTTAAAAAAAAGAATAGGATAGAAAAAAAAAAGATAATATCTTCAACATTTACTAAGCACAAGAAGTACAACACACTTTTTGATATCAATAAATAACTCTTTAACTTTCGTCAATATAATAAAAAAATACTCTTTAAAAAAGTTCAACCATTCTACTTTTAAAAAAACTTCTAAGTTAATATAAAATTCTAAAAAAATATGCTACAAAACATCATCCTACCATACTGCCTAAACGCCAAGTTTTAAAAACGTGGAACAGTTTTTTAGCACAAAAATCGGTTCCGTAAAACGCGGGATGTAACATACCTATTTTAAAGCATATTATTTTATTTAAACATTACTTTAGATCATATTACTTTGAAAACTGGAGCCTGAGGCTTTATTCTCAATAACACTGTGGTACTCCAGATTAAAAATTGAAAAGTTTCTGTAAATATCTATTTTTAAATATCTGTTTTTGTTTCTTAATGTAGTTCGTAAGTCCCTTAAGTCTTAAGGACCTTATTATATCTAAAGTTAAAAGTTTTGGAGTATAAAAAAAGTTACAGAAACCCATCTCCATCCTATTTTTTTCTTTTTTTAATAAAAAAAATTGAAAATTCATTAACTTTCAAACCTGTATTTCTTTGTGGGACACTGCAGTGTTCCATGCATGCAAGATTGGTTTTTGACAACATTTCAACTTGCATCAGTTGTTTGCAAATAATTTACTCAAGATCTATATTCAAATAACTATTATATTATCCTAATAATAAGTCTATTTGCACAAATCTTAATCTTATTTCTATAAAGAAAGATAAACATTATTCGTGGTACTTACATACTTGCTTGCCATTCTCTATATTAATATAAAATATTTTCACACAATATAAACGTAACGCAATGCAATGTCTTAAATTGCAATTTAAAATTTTTTTTTTAGTTTTTAAAAAAAAAATTTTTTTTAGTTTCCAGCTTTCAAATTAATTCCCATGCAAATCCCACAGGAAACCCACGGTTTTATTTTTCACTGGGTCAGACCAGCCAGTAAGCAAATTTTAAAAAGTGAGACTTTCATTTTCTTTTCCAGTCAGCAACAATTTTAATGGCGCTCTTGACGTGATACCAACTTGCGCCGGCCGTGTAAGTAACAGAGGTGGTTACAACCATTTTAAAAATGAAATATCTTAAAAAATGCAATTTATTAAAAAAAATTTTAAGTTGACCTAAAAATTGTATAAACTCCCTAATTATGACTATTACACAAAAATAATTTTTATGATGTGAAGAGGTTAGATCTCCAAGAATTTATTCATTTGTCTTTACGAATTTCTGTAAGTTACAATTTACAGTTGTAATTTGCTAAATTTAAAGGTTTGCTTTTCAGAGTTTTTCAGGTTTTTGAAGAGAAATAGTTTTCGATTTATACTTAAACTATATGTAATAATAAAAATAATTATGTGAAACAAATTCATAAAAATAGATGGTGCAATATTTTTTTTAAAGTTAGGTTTTGTGCCGGAACTATATTCGGATTTCCTTTATGTAACACCTCTAATCATTTTTTGATGTAAAAACTCGTAAATTAGTTAGCTCTACATTCTTAAAGCGCTAATATATTTATTTACGACAATTAGATTGTAAAATTAAGACGATAAAAGTTTTTTATTAAACTTATATTGTTTAATTGAATAACTGTTAAACTATTTATTTTTATTTTAAAAATTGTAAAAAATAAATTAACTTATTATCCATTCGATATAACGACGGATTTTTTATAAGATAAACTAAGCAGTTGACTTAGGTCTGCTTAAAAAAAAGGCTCGTAATTATAATCTGAAACAAATATATAAAAGATATAGATATATACTGTATTAAATTAAAAAGAAAAATAATAAATGAAATAGCATATATTAGTTAAATATTTTGTTACTAATATTGTTTAATATTAGTAATTTTATGATTTAATTTAAACAGAAAAAATGGTTTATCAAAATACAACTTACAAAAAAAATTTGGTAGTGAAATGCCTAAATTTATGGGCCATGACATTTTAATAAAAAAATGACATTTTAATAAAAAAATGATATTTTAATAAAAAAAAAGCAGTTAAAAAAGTCCTTTTGAAAAGACCCTCAGTTGGCATCAAATGAGGCCCTCGAAGTGTCTCTGCCTAAAGCCTGAAATACTTTAATCCGTCATTGGTTCTGTATGAAATTATTTTTTATTAAAATATCAGCTGTTTTAACCAAGTTATTCTGCTAAAAATCCGATTGTTATTTAATTCAGTAAAATATCATTTGGGGCAATACATGTACAGACAAAACATTTTATTTACCTATTTTTCACAAATCAAATATGGTTTTTGATATTTCTGAAATTTAAAGGAAATTTAATGAATGTCTTTAAATTGATTTGATTGTGATAACTTCATTAAATTTCTCACCTCAACAAATTTTATGCAATGCCCTTATTAAAACCTAAAAGTAATGGTTTTCTGCTTCATACTAGATAAATAGTTCTTCTAAACAGTATCTTTAAATTTATTTTAAGAAATTAAATTACTTTAATTAAACTGTCAAGTAGTATTACGTTTTCTCCAAATCAAAACGGTGGCAAAACAAGTTTAAGTTTTTTATCCAGTCAAACGACATACGAGTATTACTCAGATGAGGAGAAAACTTCAAAATGGGTATACAATGAATGTAGTAATAACTGATCTAAAAAGTACTCAAGTGAAACATCAAAAAGTATACTAGGTTATCATCTTGAACATGCTTACGAAATTATAAAAGAAAAAGAAGCGAAACATTAGTGGTTTATCAAAAGAAAATAGCAATAAGATTAATAGAAGTCTTTTGATATTCATTGTTGCCTATTGTGTTTCATTTATGTTGATAGATAGCGTTACGGAAAATTTTAGAAAAATTCAAGGTAGACGATAAAATAATGAGTGTAGTATCCGACAACGCCAGTAACGTAAACTGTTTAAATTCTTGAAAAGTTAGTTTAAACATTCAACCAATAAGATGCATGGGGCATGTTTTGCAATTAGCAGTAAAATATGTCATAGATTTAGTTGAAAAAGGTCAAAATGATAGTTCATCTAAATTCTTTTTTATTGCAAAAACATTAACTAAGTGCAGAAAAATTGTTTTTTTCTTTCAGGCAATACTTATGCAACATGTTCTTTAATTATTCCAAGTATAAAGTACCATGAGAAGCAACTAAATAAGAAAAAAAGTGTAGTTTTAAAAACGTTTTAAAAACTTATTAAAACAAATATTACAGTTTTTTAAACGTTTTAAAAACGATCTGTGCTTACTGGGTAGGGCATGAAGGCTTAAATGGGAAAAAAGAAACAAGAAAAGCAAAAAGAAACTATTTTACATAAGAACATTTTTTTTAATTTATTGTAAAAAATTTTTTTATTTATTTTTACTCTGTGCGCAAAAATCCTCGCTACGCCACTGCATCTTTATATTTGTTGAGCAATTTTTAGTACATCTCATTATCGGTACGTCAGATTTACAGAATTCTTTTACTGTTAGAAAGATATCTTAACCTGGGACCGATGCTATAAACAATGAAACGAATTTGTCGGAAAATTTGTTTCTTAGTTTTTTTAGTTTATTCGTTTAAAATTTAAAACTTAGTTATTTTAACGTAAAAAAATGCGTAAACTTGCAATTTTCTCGCCGTCTCAGTAATAATTTGGTCATTGCTACGTAATAAATTATGTACGTTAACGAATGGAAAAAATACGTCGCTAAAATGACGAAATAATACGGCATTAAAAATCAACTTCTAGACATAGAGCAAACTAGAAGTATTTATATGTTCATTTTGTTGTCAAAAAAAGGATGTTTCGCAAAAAAACAAGATAATCGGATCCTGGAAACAAAAAACGTGTGAAAATCATTATTAGACAACAGGCGGACATCCACGGATTATAAATCAAACTTATATTATTAATCTACATATTGAACAAATTATTTTAAGACACGCATTATTGAACCACCATGGACCGCAAAAGTATTTAATTATTTAAGTGAAATTTTAATTAAAAAAGTACTTTAAATATATCATCATTTAAAATCAATTTATTTGACATCCTACGTCTGAAATAGTGTTGCAATAACTCATTTGAAAGATAATGTATGAATTAATTTAACTAAGCAATAAAAGGAGAGGTTTAGAATCATTAACTATTTTATGCTTCTTTGTAACACAAAAAATAATCTTTAATTTTTTTGAAAAAAAAAAAACTTGATTTAAATCAAGGTGGTTTAGTAATGGAATTTAAACACGCGTATGCGTCATATTTTGTTCAAACGTTTATAAAAAGAAACGATCGCGGTTAAAAAAGGATTTTTTACTAAAGTTGTATACACTTTAAACTTTAATTATTTGTGGATAATGCTAAATTATCTCTACGAAGTATTAATTAGGTATGGTAGGTTTTACCAAAGCTATCATTTAAATAATTTCAGGAGGAGAAAAGATGTGGAACTAAAGTGAGACTTCGCTGTTTTTTTGGGAAAGTTTAACCTGTGCTTACATTAAGGTCTATATTTTGGAGTTGCAAATTTTTTAGTCATTACCTTTAGTTTTTTTTTAAAATTTAGTAGTGTGTGAATTATTTAAAATTAAAATTATATTCTGGTTACTTTTTTTTGTTATAATTTAATGCTTTTAAAAATTGATAAGTTTTCTTTTTATTTGAACGTTTAAAAATACTGACAGAAGTAATATTTACGCTATAACACCGCCATTTATATTCTGAAAACCCATTTGAAATATCTGAAAACCCTTTTGCAATGTTTCATAAAATTACTTTAAGTATCTGCAATTTTTTTCTACTTAGGCAGAGTTTTTTGTTGATATTTTTTTACAGTTGGGTGGTTATTTATGAAGTGCTTATTCATTATACTTTTGAGTTTACGTGTTCCTTTTATGTGCTAGTAGATACTCTTCATGCTGTTGAATTCAGCATGAATACTCTCTGCACCCAGTTCTCTATAAGTACCAAGTCTTACTCCCCATTTCCTAATGAAATATGCATGATATTCAAGCATATGAAGCTTAGGTGTAATTGAATCATTTGGTCAATTATCACGGAAGTGTCTCATAAAATCTTCAATTTGATTTTCTGTGAATATATAATGATAATAATGTAATTAATAATAATAATAATACATGTCATACCAAGATTTTGAACGTTTTCTTTGTTAAACTGCTTGCAGGAGTTAATAAGCTTGTCGCAAATCCCAAACTTATCAAATAGGATTTTAAAGTTCTGACAAAGTTCAATAGTTTCTTTGTGTCAAGTTCAATTACAAGCTTTGGTATTGTGTTGCATAGTTTCCAGGATACTTTTCATCTAATATTGTTTTTTAAATAAAATTATAGTTTTTTAAATAAAAATAAAAGTTATATATGTTAAATTACACTTTCAAATTACACTTTTTTCATATATATATATATATATTAGATATACATATACATATCGACTGTATAGAGCACAAACGTAGCATGTCCAAAAACCAAAATACGGAGAAAAACGGATTTCAATTTTCAAAGTATTTGCTAAAATCAAGATATTACACTTGTGTTTTGTGTTATATCTAATGATGGGTATCATATTACAAATGTCCTCTACAAGCTTATGTTACTGCCAATAAGAATATAGTAAAACATTGATTTTATAAAAATGTGGACATACTACGTTTGTGCTCTATACAGTCGATATAAACAAATACATACTCACCTTACCTGTTTAAATGTACATTTTTTTTTGATTTGGAATAAACGTCTAACGACTATATGGTTAGTTTACCTTTAACATTTTGTTAAAATGGTTATCTACAAAACTTTTTCCATGGTATGCTTTTCTTTCCTAACAAATTGAATACCTCGGGGAGTTTATTTACTAATGGACCAAATGACATCTTTACATGGTCAGTTTCTTTCGTTATTTTCAGTTCTGAGATCAATGAATATAAATATTGGAATTGATCCTCATATAAATACAAAATACAGTTATAAATACAAAATACCAAAATAAAAAATATTAGAAATAACATATCTATTAAAATCCGAGCAAAAGGTATTATTTATGATTTATATTTTTAGTTTTCTTTTTTTTTCTCTTTAAAGTGAATTATGCGTGGTTCAAATACTAGCTTCATATATTCTTCATTTTCAGAGTGAGATAATAATAATAATATATATTGCATAATAATAATATTGCTCTGAAAGCAATGTAGATATTTTAAGACGTATTATGATATTTTTTTCATAAGAAAAATTATGAACCCATAAACTGTTTTTAACGATCGCAATGTTGACAAAGTAAATTTAAAAAAATCCGCAGACATATTATTATTGTTGGACTTAAATTAACTGAATTTAAAATTTAACCCCCAAATATTTTTTAAATTTAAAATTAAATTAAAATTAAATTAAAATTAAATTAAAATTAAATTAAAATTAAATTAAAATTAAATTAAAATTAAATTAAAATTAAATTAAAATTAAATTAAAATTAAATTAAAATTAAATTAAAATTAAATTAAAATTAAAAAATTAAAAATTAAAATTAATTAATATTAAAATTAAATTAAAATTAAATTTAAATTAAATTTAAATTAAATTAAAATTAAATTAAAATTAAATTAAAATTAAATTAAAATTAAATTAAAAATTAAATTAAAAAATTAAAAATTAAATTAACTTAAATTAATATTAAATTAATATTAAATAAAATTAAAATTTTATTAAATTAATAATTAAAATTAAATAAAAATTAATATTAAATAAAATTAAAATTAATATTAAATAAAATTAATATTAAATATTAAATTAAAAATTAAATTAAAAAATTAAAAATTAAATTAAAATTAAATTAAAATTAAATTAAAATTAAATTAAAATTAAATTAAAATTAAATTAAAATAAAAATTAAAATTAAATTAAAATAAAATCAAAATTAAATTAAAATTAAATTAAAATAAAAATAAAAATTAAATTAAAATAAAATAAAATTAAATTAAATTTAAATTATAATTAATTTAAAATTAAAATAAGATTAAACTAAAATTAAATTAAACTAAAATTAAACTTAATTATTAAATTTAAATTAAATTAAAATTAAATTAAAATTAAATTAAAAATAAATTAAATTGAATTAAATCAAAATTAAATTAAAATTAAATTAAAATAAAAATAAAAATTAAATTAAAATAAAATAAAATTAAATTAAAATAAAATTAAAATTAAATTATAATTAAATTAAAATTAAATTAAAATTAAATTAAAATTAAATTAAAATTAAATTAAAATTAAATTAAAATTAAATTAAAATTAAATTAAAATTAAATTAAAATTAAATTAAAATTAAATTAAAATTAAATTAAAATTAAATTGAATTAAATCAAAATTAAATTAAAATTAAATTAAAATTAAATTAAAAATTAAATTAAAATAAAATAAAATTAAATTAAAATTAAATTAAAATTAAATTAAAATTAAATTAAAATTAAATTAAAATTAAATTAAAATTAAATTAAAATTAAATTAAAATTAAAAAATTAAAATTAATTAATATTAAAAATAAATTAAAATTAAATTAAAATTAATTTAAAATTAAATTAAAATTAAATTAAAATTAAAATTAAATTAAAATTAAATTAAAATTAAATTAAAATTAAATTAAAATTAAATTAAAATTAAATTAAAATTAAATTAAAATTAAATTAAAATTAAATTAAAATTAAATTAAAATTAAATAAACTATCTACAAAGAGAGTTTCTAATTTTTGAAGATTTTCAATATTTATTTAAAAAAAAAAAAATGTATAATTTAAAAAAATCTATATTATTATACAATAAAATATATATCATTATATAGTAATAGAAAAATTAAAATATTTAATTTTTAATTTTGTGTTAGGCTATGTTCTTCAAACAATAAAATACTAATCGCATTTGCTTGCGGTAAATTGGGTCATAAGAAAATCAGAACAAAAACGTCGTTGCATCGTAATGTTTTGAAGTTTTTTATTTTGAAGTATTACAAACAATATTAATAATTACAAATCACAAACACAATAGTTAATAATTACAATAATAATAATTACAAATTAAAATATTATTAATTGCAAATATTACTAATTACAAATGTATTACAAACAATATTAATAATTACAAATGTTATCTTAACTTGCTAGCTTGTATTGATGATTTATTAGAATAAGGTCAGCTATTATATATATATATATATATATATATATATATATATATATATATATATATATATATATATATATATATATATATATATATATATATATATATATATATATATATATATATATATATATATATATATATATATATATATATATATATATATATATATATATATATATATATATATATATATATATATATATATATATATATATATATATATATATATATATATATATATATATATATATATAAATCCCGCATGGGCTTTTAAGAGCCACTCCGCCCCTGCGAATGCAGACAGTTTTTTAAAATAACTGGTTTATACATAATACCATTACAAATATAACAGACACAAAGATGTACATGTGGGTTAAAGTTTAGGTTAATGTCTTGTAGTTTTAGATTTAAAGTTGGTAGAGATAAAAGTTTAGCTTGTTTGTTATTTATTGAATGTTGAGTCCAAATTTTTTCATAAGCATTACTTAAGGGGCTTCCCTTTACAGTTTTATTTGGTTTTTTCCTTTATTTACTTTGAAGCAAACACATTCACATTTCTTGCAATAGCTAATCCAGGTTCTTAATTTAAGATTAGTAAAAAAATGCAATTCTATTCTAATTACATGGTTTGTTAAAAAAACGCTACAATTTCCAAGATTTTCTCATAATTTTTTTAATTTTGTTATGTGAGACTCAGTCATTTTTATATTTATTTATAGACAAATAATAGGATTTTATGTACACTGTTTTTAAACTTAAAAAAGTAACCCAAGTCTAATTTTTTTTTTAAAATACACAGAAACTCTTGTTGTTTTAAAATATATTAGGTTTTAAAGCCTAAAAATTTAAATAAGCGCCTAATTATTCAGTTTTAGTAGTATACATAGCCATAAAATCAAGTCTGAGATACTAAAATTTAGAGATTTAAATGTTGTGAAAAAAAACATTTTCCATGGCCATATTTAAATCACTTTAAATTATGGGATATCAATTATAGATCTTTATAGCAAAGCTATAAGCTACTTTTTCAGAATATGGTTAAAAAAAATTGCAAAATAAAATCAAAATAGCGATATCTTTTTACATAAAGTTGCGCATGCGCAATATAAAATGCCGCAATTGTTTAATATTAAACCACCGTGAAATCAACAGCTTAAAATGCAAACCCATAGTTAATATAAAAATAAATATAGATATAAAACCTTCATCTGTAACATACAAAATGGTGTGACTGAATGTCATGCTCAATTTTTTTTTTACTTTTGTTTACTACTTGGCCAGGGTTGCCAGATTCTGTTCGATATGTGGTAAGCATATATACATAATAAAGAGCTTTATTAGGCTACAAGTAAAAGAGCCTTTCATCAGAAATACCACAAATTACGTGGATTATCTTAATTTACCATATAACTTTTTACAGCAGCTTTGTAGAGTTTTGTGCATGCGTATAGAGATATTGCGTTTTTATGAATTTTTTGGACCCAAAAAAATTGTTAACGCATTAACTTAGAACTTTTTTCAAAGTTCGTAATAGGGTTAGGACTATTGTAATTGTAATCGTAAAAATTAAATACAATTAGGGTAAAGGAAGGTATGTTCGTGATATATGTAATTTCGTGATATTTCGCTCGGCATTTGTAGCGAACATACCTATTAGTCAAAAACATCGAAATTGCGTCAAATGGTACCCCGGGGTACTACTGTCGATTCACAAATAGTCGTTGGGTGCGTGTGATACGTCAATTGTTTACTATCAGTTTGTACATTCTTTAGCATTATTTAACGTGCGTTCAGCACATTTGTTTGGAGTACTTGTCCAACATTTTTATTTCCAGACTTGTGTTTTAAGGTAAGTAAATTATTTTTATTAAATATTAAACTAGAAAAGATGCTTGATTTAATGGTAAAACTTTTGTTTTTTTATTAACTTCCTATAACTTATGATTCCTTATCGCAGTTACACATTTTCTTAACGTTTTCACCTCAAATGAATTTACATTTTTAATCATGTTTCTTTTATTAAATATAATGACATTAAAAATTGTTTTAAGCACGATATAACTATATAGTTAAATGATAATAATATCTTTCTCTATACGAATCTGCAAATATTTTTGCAGTAAAGCCTATCACGAAATTACCTACTATCACGAAATTACTTACTATCACAAAATTACATTACTGTAGAAACTAGTTAAATAGGACTGGGTCCTAGTCAATAATGCATTGCGCGCGAGAACGTTTTATATTATATATATCGTTCTCGAAAAGGATGATGGCGCTGTTAAGTTGTTGTTATTGAAATATATTATCTTCTCGTACTTATTATTTATTAAGAATCCGTTGGTGATTTTTAAAATTAACTTACAAAATTATTTTTTTAATTTATCTTAATCCTATTTTATTACATATATATACTTTATTAATTATTTAAAAATATTTTGTGGTATTTAGATCTTTAAGTATAATGTCAAAAAAAGGTTCATACAGAAAATATGCCAATTTTGAATTGGTAGCTGCCGCTAAAATGGTCAATGAACAAAAAATGTCTATTTACAAGGCAGCAAAAATCAATGGAGTTCCATGGAATTCACTTAAAGATTTTTTGAAACGTGGTAATGTTGAATTAGTTCCAAAAATGGGAAGACCATATGCACTTACATCAGACCTTGAAATACAAATATTAAACTATATCATAAAGATGCAAGAACTTGGCTTTGGTTTGACTGTGTTACAGGTAAGAAAAATAGCTCACAAAATAGCCACTACAGCTGGACGTGGATCTTATTTCAATGAAGGTAATGAATCTGCTAGCAAGTGGTAGTGGGTGAATTTCAAAAAGAGGTATAATCTTACACTTAGAGTTCCTGAAAATCTTGCTGCTTATAGGGCATCGATGGCTAACAGTCATATGATCAGTGATTTTTATTCAAAACTTGATTCATTAATGATCCAATTAGGTATTAAAGATATGCCTGGCCGCCTTTGGAATTGTGATGAAACTGGACTATCTTATGTAGTAAAGCCTAATAAAGTAGTCACTGCTATTGGTAAACGTTATGTTTATAAAAGAACTTATGCTGATCGTGGAGAAACGCATACACTTTTAGGATGTGTATGTGCCAATGGATCATGGATTCCACCTTTAATTATATTCAAAGGCGTTAGATGGAACGATAATCTTAAAGCTGATTGTTTACCAAACTGTATGGTAAAATTATCTCCAAAAGGATGGATTAATAGTGACTTATTTTTGGAATGGTTTAAATTTTTTATTGATTCTATTCCAAGTGAATGACCTGTGATATTATTCATGGATTCACATGCATCACACATTAACATGGATGTTATATTACTTGCAAAAGAAAATGAAATATATTTATTTACATTTCCAGCTCATACTAGTCATTTATTACAACCACTAGATGTAGGAATATACAAGCCACTTAAGTCAAACTGGGCCACTAGCTTAAATGACTTTATGAGGGAAAATCCTGGAGAAAAACCAAATCGGACAACTTTTCATACAATATTGAATCCAGCATTTATTAAAAGCTTTTCTAAAAAAAATATAGAAAATGCATTTAAAAAAAGTGGCATTTGCTCTTTAAATAAAAATGCCATTCCTCCAGAAGCAATAGCTCCATCTCAATTGACAAACAGAGAGATTCAAAGTACAGAAATTCAACCACACAGTAATACTGCTATACAAACATTGTTAACTATTCCATCTGTAGAGCCAAACACACCTAACCCTAATAGGCCAAAAAGGGATTCAAGTGCAAAGTGTCTGACTCCTCCTGATCAACCTATTCCATTAACTTCAAAGGATTCTATTCCTGTATGTTCTAAAAAAAGTAAAAAAAATAAAAATGCTTCAAAAGATGATGATTGGGAGTGCGGTGTTTGTAAAAAAAGTTACAACAGTGATGTAAAAAAAAAAAAAGGAAAAAAATGGGTGCAGTGTTCCTATTGTTTAGTACCTTATCATGAGAGTTGTCAAACATATGAGGACATTGGTGAAGTATTTATGTGTGATACATGTTGTCAACAAGAATGTGATTTAGAAAAATAAGTTAATCAGATATAAGTATGGTTAATATTATAGTTATCATATTAAGAGTTTTTTGTAGGTCTGTTATTTTATTTTCTAAGCTACCTATGTTAAAAGTATATTTTTTTTATATATAAATATAAAGTAATGAAAGTATTATTATAATTTTGTTAACTTATAAGCCTGACTATATTTTATGAACTGCCTGACTATATTTTATGAAGCCTGACTATATTTTATGAAGCCTATGAAGACTATATTATGAAGACTATATTTTATGAAGCCTGACTATATTTTATGAAGCCTGATTTATATTTTATGAACTTAAAGTCTGATTGAATAGTTATGAATTCAAAACAAGTGTTGATATTTTTTGTTATATTATTCCAGATGTTATACTTAATTAATAAAGAAAAATTTAAATATTATTGTGTATTCACGAAATTACCTAACCACTATCACGAAATTAAATATCATATCACAAAATTACCTAACTTTTCTCAATGACTTTTGAGCCTTTATAAAAACTTATCAAAGGACTTAAAATCCCAAAACTGCATAGATTCTAGTAACTTTACTCTATGTACATCAAACAATTAAAGTAATTAAGTAAAATTACTGAAATTGACTTTGTAATTACACATCTAGTTAATTTATCACGAACATACCTTCCTTTACCCTACACATTAAAATATAATAATATTGTATTGTAATATTACAGTTTAGAACCACCCTAATATATATATATATATATATATATATATATATATATATATATATATATATATATATATATATATATATATATATATATATATATATATATATATATATATATATATATATATATATATATATATATATATATATATATATATATATATATATAATAACAATAAAAAAGAAACAACTTTTTCTGATGTGGTTGAATATTTAAGAAAAATTAGAGCATTTTTTTCAACCCTATTGGTAACTCTATCTATATGAGATGGACTTGTTAAATAAGAACTTAATAATTTTTAAATTAAATTATTTAATTTTTAATAATTTTTAAAATAACTTATTTTATTTGTATCAACTCAAAAGATTGTAAAAACTGTAAAAATTGATAAAGATCCATTTATAGATAAAAGCTTTTAATTTGATTTAACATTATAAAAGTCTTTTAAAGTTTTTTTTTTTTGCATTTTTTACCTTTACAACCAAATTTAATTCATAAAAAAATTAAAACAAATCAATAGCAACCTGTTGGAGCCTTCATTACAAGAGGAGATTTGGGTAGAATTTTTCCTTTTGCATATGTTCGTAATGCATTACGTACAGTGGTTACTTTTGGTGAACGAATAGGTAAATTTTCAATTTGCATTTCTGTGAGTGAACTCAAATCACCAATTGTTAAGATATTTTGCGCGCTAAAGTTTAGCTGACCAATGCCACGTGAAAAAGTAAGAGATGGAAAAATTCTTTGAATTGGTGCTGAGCAATTGGCCAACTGTGGATATATTGCAGATTTTTTACAAAAGTCACTTTTCTAAAAAAAAAATATTTAAATGGTAAAAACTAAAAAATGGGAAAAATATAACTTTTTCCTGAAACATTTTTAAATAAACATAAAAGATATCTTGCCTTTTTAACCATTGTATAACCTTTATCAGAAGATTCATTAAAAGGTTTTGCCAAATCATCAAGATCATCTTTGGAATCAGAAGATACTTGAAAAGTCACATGTCTTGACTATATAGTAATCGAAAAAAGCATTTTGTCATAAGCCTTATATAAATGGTACATAACCTTATATAAATGGTGCATAATCTTATATAAATGGTACATAACCTAATGCCAAATAAATCAATTTGTAAAAATTATACTTTAAGGAAAGTAAGAGATTTTTGCTATGCGGCTTAAAATTGATAGATTTTATTCAATTATTGTTGCTTAGGTAAACAATAATAAAAAAAACCTTGAGATACCAGTAAAATGAAGAGACTTTCTCTTTAAAATCTTAATTGACATAACTAGATCTTTGATAAAATGATAAATAGTGTGTGTATAGATGGATACATGCATACATACTACTATATTATAATATACATAATATTATATTATTTTCAAACAGATAGAACATTACTTGATGATTTTTGTCATATAAAACACATAAATTTAATTACCAACACAATTTAAAATGTTTTAATAAAAAAGTATATTCAAAAACCTTAGTTATTGGTGGTGAAGCCATGTTAGGTTTCTTTTTAAGAATCCCATTAGCAGGTGACATTTTGTGTGATGGAGTTAGCATTATTGTTGGACTCAAACGAGGCGTTTTTATAATAGCAATCTGACAAACAGGACTACTAGGAGATAACAATGAACAAGATGAAGACTTTATATCAACTTGATTAGAGTTATCAATTTGCAGGTCATAAGGAATATTAATTTGTAGATGATTAGGGGTATCAACTTTATCAGGAACCTCTTTACTATTATCTATTGCTGCTATTAGAATCACCTGATCTGTCATTGGTTCAAGATCACATTTAACTGTCTCAGCATTTTCATCTGTAGTCTTTTCTTTGTTTTCAGTAAATTCTGACAGTAATGAACTTGAAAGTTTCATATCGACATCATTTGTTACTTGTATTATTGCTTCTTTTACACATTCAATATCACTTTCATTTTTTGTTTTATTTATAAGTTCTTGATTTAAATTTTGATTAAAGTCAAATATATTGCAATTTATACTGTCTTCAAAATAATTCATTTCAACAAGTGAATTTATTCTTTCTTCCTTGACATTACTGATTAATGGAGGGTTATTACTTTGATTTGCCATGCTTTTTTCATTGTCATTCACAAAACTTAAATCATATTTTTTGCGCTTGTTTTGAGACAGTGTGGGTCTTCCTCTCTTTCTTTTTAAATTTGTCTTCACTTTGTTTAAGATTAGCTTTGACTCAGGACTTTTTTTGATTTCAGCATTTTTTAACTTTTCAAGAAACTCGTTAGAACATTCATTTTTTTCTTTATCAATTTTTTCAATAAGTTGAGCTGTGTTTTTTTGAGCTGTGTTTTTTAAACCTGTATCATCGATCTTTTCAATTTTTTTTCTTTTCTTAATTTTTGATGAAACTCTGAGATTTTCAGATTGTCCTTCATGGTTTTTATTGTTCTGTTTGTCTGTAGTAAGCCACTTTTCTTTATCACAGCTTATAGCTAATTTTCCACTTTCTACTGTTTTATGCAGTTTACCAACATGACGTTTTACAGAACTCGGAGATTCATTTTTGGTTATGGCTGGTGAAAGAATTGAAAACTTTATCTTATTTGGACTTTGAGTTGATGCCTGTGAAGAAAGAATAATTTCAGGTGATAATGAATCTGTGGAAGGATTATCAGGAAGGATATCCATTGATAATGGATTAACATCTTTTGTATTTAAATTATTACAACCTAATTCCTCAGCTTCACTTATAAGTTTGTTTGTATCAGTAAAAATATTTTTATGAATAGGCACTGCAACATCATTAGGTTGGTTACAACTATTATCTGACTCTTTGAAATCAGGGTTACCATTAGATATATTTGTTACAACGATGGTCATGTTATTGTCTGATTCAGATAATGAAGATGTTTGGACCAAGGAATCTTGAGTAAGCGTGTTTAAAAGAGTACCATCTTGTGATTGATCAAGGTTGTTGTACATAGCAGGGAAATTATGACGCTCTCTCAACTTTTCTTTTTGGTGATCAGTAAGTATTCTCCTGCGTTTAGGTGATTCACAAATCTCTATAAAAACATTTGAGTTTTTAGGTGCAATCTTTGTGTGACTCTCTTTTAATTGTGATATTGGAGAATTGAACAATTTTGTTACAGGACTTTTTTTCAACATTGGTGAACATCCATCTCGAAAGAAAACTACCAAATATCTTGACAGGTGAAACAACAATAGGTGATTTAGATTTTAAATTTGGTGACAAAGAAACCAATGGACTGTTTGAAAATTGTGTTATATCTTCATGGAGATCTGGTGAAGGAATGCGATCAATAAAGTTTGGTAAAATGAGATGAACCTTAGAGGAATAGTTTAAAAAAGTTGTTTTCAAATCATCAGAGTAATCAAGAACAGCTGTTTTAGCAAATGTATTATTCCAAAATTTAGCAGCTCTAGTGCGTAATGATTTTCTGTCACTTTTGAAACATTCAATTAAAAAAGGTTCAAATAATCGTAGAAGATCAGAATGAAAAATATTTTGAGAAATTATTTCAAATGTCGAGAATATGGTATTGATCATTTTTTCAATGTTCATGTTGACTTTGTTAGAATACTTTGCACACAAACTAAGCACAGTTGCTAGCGATGGTACTAATAAGCGAGACCATTCAACCAAAAGAGTAGAGTTATTAACAGAGACATAAAATTTTTCAACTAAGTCAAACAACCGCAAAAAGGTTTTTTCGTAACCACAACTTTCCTAAAAAAGGTATACAATAAAATCTTAATGAACCTACTTACTAAATAACTTTACTTTAATTTAACTAAGACAAAATCAAAATATTTAATGTAAAGAAATACTTTTTAAATATCATAAAAACAATAAATTTACAAAACCATAACTACGGATAAATGACCAACACCTGTTATTTTGTTGTACCAGTATAATAACATTTCTATGCAACACAACACTCTCTAAGCCACAAATTACCTTTTATATGCAATAATTTTTTATTGAATAATAATTAAATAAACACTTTTATACAACATGACACTCAAATACGCATAAATACTATGACATAGAGGAGCACACAGTACTTTTTAAATCTCATTTATACTAAAGAAAAGAGTTTTTTATAAAATTATTGAATGTAGTATTAAAAAAGTAATTTGCAGCATTGTTCTCACTACTCCTATTTCAGTATAACATCATCAGTAATATTTTATGCGCACCTAAATACACAGTATTTTTATTCATATATATATATTTGAATAAAAAACTGGGTATTTAGGTGCGCATAAAGAATTACTGATGATGTTATATATAAATGACATCATCAGTAATATTTTCTATTACAAAATATATATATATATATATATATATATATATATATATATATATATATATATATATATATATTAATCATGTATTAACTATGATATTTTTTTACATGTATAAATTATACTAGCATTATACGAAATAACAGTAGTGTACTTACATAGAGCATAGAGCAGAAAATGCTGGTGTAAATACACAAGTGATTAAGTATAAGTTTATATATTATACTTTATATATTAGGCAATTGACATAAAAATTAGGCAGAGAAAAAATTACATTTAAAAAATAGTAAAATAACCTTTTAATAGTTTTTTAAAAGATTTAAAAACCTTTGAAAATATTTATTATTTTTTTTTTTTTAGGTGCCCCAAGAAGTCCTTACGGTCTTGTCACAGAGCACCGCGGAAGTGCATTAAATTGAAAGTTTTTAATTTAAAGTGCATTAAACTATTCATAAAAATATTTAGTAATTTAAGATTTAAATGAATTTTAAGGTGAATACAATTATTTCTAACTAGCTTGAAATAATTATAATAAAAAAGTACATTATTACTGAGTTGAGTATGAGTTTTGAACTTGTACTTTTTAGTAAGTTAATTGTAGCTAAATACTTAATAAAATATTACCCCCTTCTCTACTTTTTGTGACATCATATTTAGTAAAAAAACTATTGTATTTCCAAATGATTTTAGATTTCCAAGAGGGTTTTTTCTTCGTTTGTTTAACTTTGAAGGAGTTAAAGAAAGTAGCAGCACTCCCTTGCGAGTCAGGCTATTTGTCAGTCGATGTAGCAGCACTCCCTTGCGAGTCAGGCTATAAGATAGTCAATGTAGCAACACTCCGCGCATGATTTACAGTAAAAAAAATAAAAATAAAAACATTTTATTAAAAAAAAATAAAAACATTTTATTAAAAAAAATAAAAATAAAAACATTGTTTATATTGTTAAAAACATTCAGAATGTTTTAAAAACATTCAGAATGTTTTTAAAAAACATTCTGGTCAATTAAATTTGCGTTTTTGTGGTTTTTTTAAAAAACGATTAATTTGTAATTAAATTAATGGTTTTTACTTTCGTCCAACACGGAAATGTTGGACGAAAGTCAAAAGTAATTAAAAGTGACGTATGTGTTGGCGTAAGAATCATTTTTTTCCTTCCGCTCTTCCCAAAGCCAACAAACTATAGAACTATATATATATATATATATATATATATATATATATATATATATATATATATATATATATATATATATATATATATATATATATATATATATAAATTAATAAAAAACACTTAACTTTTTTCTTCAACTTGAAGTTTCACCATTGCTGGATCATCAGAAAGAGTTACTAAATCTCAAAAAAAATTCAATTTATAGAAAAAAATATTTTACAGGAAGTTATGAATTATTATAAAAAAAAATTTAATTACTATATTTTATTGGTTAACGGGAAGTTACAGAAAGTAATTATTAAATAAATTTCTTTGGAATGGGGTTAGTTTAATTTGGTCATTTGTTTTTATAATTTTTTAAGAGATATTTATTTTTGTGCCTACATTTAAAAATTAATTCAGATTTTTTATTTAGTAAATTTTCCTGATTTAAATGAGTAATTATTTCAAATTTTTCTTGCAAACATGGCATACATTTTTGGAAATGTTATTATAGGCAGGAGCAGATTTTAGAATGGACCATTGTAAATTAAAATCTTTATTTTTTTTTTTCCAATCTGAATATATTTTGACAGCATAGCCTCTTTTGAATATTTTTTGTGTTTAAACGATTGTTTGTGGTTGGCATAACGTTGTTTATCAGGGTTATTTTGTGAGGAAACAATGCACTTGTAAATTACATTTTTCGAAAGGCATTTCCCATTTAGAGGGCAATTAATTTTTCGTTTACAATTACAATAATCAGTGTTTTTTTCTTTTATATGTTCATTTTTATTAATTAACGCGTAGTTGCGGCCTTTTATAATTCTTTCTAAATTTTTTGTACAACTATAACTTACTTTAATGGTATTTCTGTTAAAAATCTTATGTAATTTATTAGAGGGAGGAAAATGTTTGTCTACTAATTTTAGAAAAATTTTACCTATTTTTGTTGAAAAATTTTTGCTGTACGGGGGTTGAACCAAATTATGTTTCTATTTCTATTACACTTTTTTGCAATTTCCTTTTCAAATTTTAGCTCGAAATTTTGAAAGCCACTATTTTTAAGGGCATCTTCATAAACGCGTTTAGAGGAGTTAAAAATATTTTCATTAGAGAGTTTTGGTTTAGCCTATTGTTATTGAAAACAAAATTGGAATTTGTTTAACAATTTGAGGGGGATGGTTCTATTTATATTATACAGACCGTCAGATTAGGCTTTTTGTAGGGCTTATAGGAACTTTCTGAGAGGTTAAATGTGACATCAAAAAAATTCACTATTTTTAAATTTATGTTTATTTCAATTTGGAAGCCAATGTTTTTAAGAAAAAATTTTAGAATATCTTTTTTAATTTTATTGAGTCGTGGCCCTGATTTTTTTATGCAATTATCATTAAACCGTCGTCAGAAGACCTAATTGATTAATTAGGATTTATTCAGCTAGGGCATTTAAAAATATATAACCTAGAGTTATAAATTTTTGCTCCGTCGTAACTTCCCATTGTTACATCAAATAAAAGAACGTGCGTTCTCTTCTCCTTCAGTCTTACGTTTCCTTATTAAGAGAGTAAAGTTTTTGGCCAGTGCTGGACTATAATCCAGTGTCCTCAGTACTTTATATGGATTTTCAAATTTATTGTTTTATTTAAAATTTCTGCTGTAATTAGGGGTAGAAAATGTCATTCGGACTTTCATTTGCCTAGTATTGACTTCTTTTATACTATTTGGATTAAAATATGTGGCATTTAAGATCTATAACATGTAGTATTTTCCACCTATATCCCATGTAGGATTTACCACATAAAACCCCTGTGGGATTTACCATATGAAACCCACATGGGACAAAATAATAATCCCCATTTGGGTTACATATGGTAAAAACCCACGCGTATCCCATATTTGATTTACCATATGGAATCCATGTGGGATTTACCATATGAAACCCACATGGGACAAAATAATAATCCCCACATGGGTTACATATGGAAAAAATCCACACGTATCCCATGTGCGCTTTTTCACTGGGGAAAGGTCTACATTTCCTGACTGACTTATCTAACAAAATTAAATTTGCCAACTATATGAACTAAAAGTTAATTGATGGGGTTTCACACACTTCATATCCAACCACCCCACTTCTTCACGCCGGCATCTCGTTAAATTTCTGGATATTTTATTATTTTTATTTTTGCGGTATTTTGCGATACAGTGATCATGTATTAAAAAACTTTTTTTTTGAAAATTCTGATAGAATTTTAATTAAAGTTCAAATAAAAAACAACGTTTATATAACAAGTTTCTTAAAAAAAAAACTCTTAAAAATGAAACTAATTACAAAACCTATAAACGGCTATATGAATCAGTTTTAAAACGCTCAAAGAAACATTACTATTCAGAACAATTATTTAAACACAAAAATGATTCGAAAAAAACATGGCAAATTATAAAGGAGGTAATCGGTAAAAAACGTTTATACGGTAATTTACTTCCGAAAAATCTTTTAGTTAATAACAATTGTATTGTAAATAAATCCTTAGTGGCCGAAACACTTAATCAGTTTTTTGTAAATATAGGTCCTATTTTATCATCAAATATAGCAACTTCTAAAATACACTTTAAGTCTTACGTAACCTCAAACAACATTAGTGTTATTTCTAATCCTAAACTTACGGAAAATGAATTATTAGACGCAGTCTCTTTGTTAAAGCCCAAGAAAAGTGTAGGTTTCGATTCTATAAGTAGTAATGTCGTTATTAAATCGATAAAATACATCACAATCCCATTATTACATATTTTTAGTTTATCTTTAAAACATGGTGTTATTCCAGAAAACCTAAAAATTGCAAAAATCATTCCAATTTTAAAATCAGGCAATCCTTCTGAAGTTGCAAATTATCGTCCAATCTCAATTCTTAATTGTTTTTCTAAAATATTAGAGCGAGTTATGTATGATAGGCTTTATTCTTTTTTAAATGTAAATAATATTCTTTACCATAAACAATTTGGATTCAAATCTGGCCATTCCACCGATCATGCAATCATTCACCTTGTTCAGGACATATTTAAATCGTTTGATGAAGGCAAGTATACCCTTGGTCTTTTTATCGATTTAAGTAAAGCTTTCGACACAGTCAATCATCAAATCCTTCTATCGAACTCAAAAGTTATGGTATAAAAAATACTAACTTGTCCTGGTTCGAGAGTTATTTGACTAATAGGAAGCAGTATATAGTTTATGATGAAGGAAAAACTAATTATGAGACAATTACATGTGGTGTTTCTCAAGGATCAATTTCTTGTTTATATAAACGATTTAAATAAATTTTCTAACATTTTAAATACAATTTTATTTGCAGATGATACCAGCTTGTTTTATTCCAATAAAGATATCAATATATTATTCCAAACATTAAACAAAGAACTAGACAAACTAACCCAATGGCTTAAATCAAACAAGTTATCTTTAAATATTACTAAAACAAAATACATTTTATTCCATCGCCTACATAAAAAAACAGATATTTCCTTAGAACTTCCGGACCTGTTTATTGACAATCAATTAATAAAGAGAGAGCAATCAATAAAGTTTTTAGGCGTGTTTCTAGACAAAAATGTAACCTGGAGGGAACACATAGGTGTAGTTGAAGATAAAATATCAAAAAATTTAGGTAGAATGTACAAAGCAAAGCAGTTAAAACATCGATCTTGTTTAAAAAACATTTACATTTCTTTTATTCATTGCTACTTAAGTTATGCGAACATTAGGGTGGAGTGAATTTTAGTTTTTTTTACAATTCGTTTAGTCTGGGTGTGCAAAAGTTGTCTATTCATTTCAGAAATACTCTGGAAAAATATCAATGCTCTAGGAAAGTATCTTGAGGTTCCTCAAGACTTCTAAAATTTTAATGGGTCCCTAATATTATGTAAAAAAAAATTTCAAAAGTATGTAATGTTGGGTCTCAAAAGAAGCAAAATTTTATAAAAATTTCAAAAATAACAATTATTTTAAAAAAAAAAATTGTTATTTTATAGTTTGTTGCAGAAAAAATGACCTTTTAAAGTAAAAATGAAAAAAGTTTTTTTTTAATTATAATTTCAAAAAAATCTTAATTAAAAATTTTCATGTTCAAACTTGATAAAAATATATTACCAATCTTATTTTATTCAATTTTTGAAAAAATTAATCACATATACCCTACTAGATTTTCAAAATACAACTACATTCAATCCAAAACTTATTATTCCGCTACTAAATTCTCTATTGTAAACCGAGGACCAAAGTTGTGGAACATAATATTAAATAATAAAATGAAAACTAATTATTCTCTAAACCAATTCAAAACAAAACTTAAGCAATTACTTTTGTTAAATGAAAATGAATTAAATTTTTTCTAATAAAATTTCTTTACATTAGAAATCAATAAATAATAGTTAATTAATTAATTACTCTAGATTATTAATACATAATTAATCAATAATTGTACATATATTTTTATCATTTTAAATGATAATCTCCTTCTTGAGAAATTTATTTTTTATTTTTGCGTTATTTATTTATCTTTTACTTTTATTTTATACTGTTTATTTGCTTTTACTTAATTGGCAATGAAAAGTATTATAAATATAATTAAATAAGTTAAACTATAAAATGCTCTACCAATAAAATGTTTTTATATAAAATCATATATTCTTATTTTTCAAACCAATTCTTAAATGTTATTTTTGTCATTTAATATTTTAATAAATTTGTTTCTTTTATTTTGCAAAGCAACTGTTATATCTTATTTTTTGAAAAACTATAAATTTTAAACGATATGCGATATATTTAAATTTTCTTTTATAATATCTATCAGAGATATATACATTGAAACTATATTTATTGTCAAACTATATTTTGTCTAGTAATGACGCATTTTTTGGGGCTTAATGATAAGACTAAATTTGTCTTCTTCTAGCCCCGGTCATGTAATTATTTTTTTTATAAGTTACGACTGTAAATTTTTTTTAAAAGTGTAAAAGTGTAAATAAAAAAATAAAATAAAAAGTTCATGGTGTTGTTACTGTCAGAATTTTTGAAAAAAATTATTTTTCTTTGGCGCCCCTAGGACATCTGTCGAGTGCGACAAACTGTCCTTTTCTCTTTCCCTATCCTCCTCTCGGCGGCCCTGAATACTTGTCGACTTTTTATTAAGCTAAAAATATATTATTAATATATTAATAAATATATAAATATCATTAATTTATATAGTATAGTTATTAATAACAATATTATATAAATTAGTTGTATTATTTATAATATAATTAATTTATATAATATAGTTATTAATAAATATATTATACAAATTAATTATATTATGTATTTATTAATATATTAATAATATTTTTTATATATTTTTATTTTATAAAATAATTTATAATGGGACAAGTTTGGCGAAAGGGACAGTTTGTCAAAGGCGGCAGATGTCCAAGGGGAGTCAAAGAAAAAGAAGGTAAAAAAAAAAAAAAAGATCCTTTCTTTAAAAATATTAGAAAATTTTTAGAAATAGAGGCACTGACTTGGTTTTTCTGTCCCAGGCGGCGTAAAGGCTATCGACACCCATGCTAGCATTATTTAGACTTAAAATTAAGTCGACTAATTTAAATTAGCTAAAAAGTTAGTCGACTGTTTTTAGTTAGACTAAAAAGCTAGTCTGCTATTTTTAGTTAACTAAAAAGTTAGTCGGCTAGTTGTAGTTACGGTTTCTTTAGTTTAGTTAGCTGCGATTTTTAGTTTTGGTCACCACACTATATATATGTATATATATATATTTATATATATATATATATATATATATATATATATATATATATATATATATATATATATATATATATATATATATATATATACAGTAGTGTTAATAAGTTTTAGACCACTTACACTTTTTCAAAAAATCCCGGAGAATTCTTCTCTAATATTTAAGTTTGTAGTTCTAAATTATAAACTTACTAAAACACATGCATTTCACACAAAATATGGAACAACTACAAACTTTTAATGTCAAGCTTTATAAAAAACTCTTAACATTTACTATATCCTCCTTTTGCCTCAATCCCAGCCAATATTCACCGGGGAATAGATTCATACAAGTTAGTTATAAAATCCTGGGGTATGTTGTATCATTCTCTTTTAAGTACTTTAAAACATTCTTCAGCATTTCGTGGAGCATGTTCGACCTTCTTTCTGTCCACGAAATCCCAAATATGCTCAATTATATTTAAAACTGGACTCTGGGGAGGCCAGGTCATCAATTCCAGAAATCCCTTACTCTGCCATTTCATTTAAATAATTTTTTGCCACTCAAGAACAATGTTTTGGGTCATTGTCCTGCTGCAGAATAAATATATGACCTATAATTCTCATTCCGGATAATACAGCATGGTGTCTTAAGATATCCACATTAAGTTCCCCGGTAAGTCGCCCCCCTATTTCGATCAAATCACCTACTCCAGATAAAGATAAACAGCCCCAAACTTGTGAAGAGCCTCCTCTGTGTTTAATAGTAGAGTTTAAACACTCGGGCTGATAGGCTTCTTCAATTCTTCTTCAAACATATTGGCGTCCTTCCTTTCCGAAAATTTCGAATTTGGACTCATTGGTTTACAGAACCCGATAAAATATTTCCTGGGCCCGATCTTTGCGTTGTTTTGCATATTTAAATCGTTTTTCTTTATTGCCACATTGTAATAATGGTTTTCGAATTTCAACACACCTCTTAATCCCAATTTAATTAGGTGCCGTCGAATAAAAGAAGGCATTTTCCCCAGCTGCTGTGTTAATGTCTTTTGCCAGCTCGGTTGATGCATTTTTTGTATTTCTTAATGATAGGGTTTTTTAATATTCATTGTCATCTTTTGTTAGCTTAGGAGGTCTACCACTTTTCTTTTTATCTTCAAAGGAGCCGGTTTCTCTGATTTCTGTAACAGTATTCTTTGTATATCCTGTTTTAGATGTAGTTGTTATGACACATCGTCTTAATAAATAAACAAACAAATTCTTTCATGTTTCCAACAAGGCTAAAAGCAATCATTAATTAGAGTTGGAAGTACCCGGAAGAGAAAAGACGAAGATTGTAAAGCAAAATAACGATTGAAAGACGTCTTAAAAGATTGCAAGTATATGAATTAGGAAAACAAGATGAAGGAAGCAAATTCCAAAGAACTGAGGTTCGAACAAAAAAACTAGACGAATACGAGTTTTTGGAGCACTTAGGAGCAGTTACAGAAAAAGAATGAGACTTAATTGAATGACGAGTAAAACAAGAATGAATTTTAGTAGATGGCAGGAGAGACGCAAGCTCTTTAGAGAAGTGCCCATTATAGTATATGTTGAAAAGATAAAGAGAAGCAACATTACGACAATGTGATAATTGTTTGAGGTTGGCTACAAGAGCAGATGCAACTATGTTTACAATGCGTTTTTCCACCTTGTCTAAAAGAGAAAGGAAATTATTAGAAGATCCACCCAAGATATGGCAAAAGACATTTGTCTTGACATTTCTAAAGCTTTTGATAAAGTTTGGTATGCTGGTCTTCTCATCTTTAAGACTATTAAAAGGATTTAATAGTCTCAAAGATGTTACCAAATACACCGTAAGAAGAAAGCTTCTGGAGAAGACCAGCATGCCAAAATTTATCAAAAGCTTTAGAAATGCCAAGAGCGATGACCTTAACCTCTCCACCTTTATCTAATGCACGATAAAACCTATCTGTTATTACTGTTAGCAAATCAGCTGTAGAACGAGAAGATCGAAATCCATATTGATGATCAGGAAGTAAGTTATTAGATTCAAGATGAGAGATTAGGTGTTTTTTAATTAAAGATTCAAAAACCTTGCGTATGATAGAAAGAAGACAAATGGGACGGTAGTTAAACAAATCAGATCGCTCTCTAGAATTTTTGAAAGTAGGTATAACAGATGCTGATTTTCAGCAGGCTGGAAAACAAGACTCTGATAGGTACTTGTTGAATAGTTTTGAAAGTATAGACGACAGCTCCGGAGAACACTTCTGCAAGACTATAATAGGTATGCTTTCCGGGTCACAAGCTGTAGAAAAGTCTGAGCAGGAACTCACTTTAGATACAGAAGCAGGAGTGATAAGAATGTTAAGCAGTGGATCAACCTGTTTGACGGCTAAATCAGGTAGAACGCAACTAGTGGAATCAAGAGATAAAATTGATGAAAAGTTCTTAGCAAATAACTCAGTTTTATTTTATGTGAGGTGAAGTCTAAACAATACCAGAGAGGTGGAATTACAGGTTTGTCCTTATTATTGATACAGTTAAAGATTCTCCAGAAGTCACGAGAGTCTAATTTTTGTGATGAAATAAGAGGTTTCATGATCTGAGAACAGCGTTAGGCAAAACCTTTTTACAATGGTTTCTAGCAGCAATAAACAGATGTCTGTTTTCTAGAGAATTGTTTTGCTATTAGATATGGAATAAACAATTTGATTGGCGGTTGCAGCAACACAATGTGAGGAAAAAACCCATGGAAAAGGCTGAGGCTTGATCTGGAATTGTCGAGAGGCAATAAAAGATTCCATGTCTGTCTAATTCTACGAAGCTATGTTAGAAGCACATTATTCAACAGGAAGACAAAAGATTTCTACCCAAAGGCCATCACGAAGAAAGAGTCCCAGTCAGCTTTAAGGTAGTTGTAAGAGGTACAATGATAGGGGGATTCAGATGATGAAGAAGAATGAGATAATAGCTTTAGAAAGATCAAACCGTGATCAAAGCACCTAAGGGTAAGTGTGCAGAAATTGAGCAGTGACTAGGATCAGAAACAAGACATAAGTCGAGTAGAGGTAAATGATTTGAAATTAAAATATTCATGAAAACTCCAAAAGTATTCATGAAAACTCCAATGCAAAAAATTTTCAAAAATCAAAATAATTAATAAAAGAGTCTCTCTATAAGAAATTTTTCTGTATTTCTGTTTTAAAATATAATGGCAAAAGCTAGACGACTAACTATTATTAAGTTTGATAGCCTTAATTTACCGGAAATTGGTCGCAGTTTTTAAAATAATACTAATGAGTGCATTCGGTGGTGCAGGGAGTTTGGTTTACTTGCTATCAATATGATCTGTCCTCGATGTAACATCCAGTGCAACGAAAAAAAAAGCCATAATGTCGATGGAAAAATTTGTGGCCGTAGAAAACATTCAAAAGGATTTAGAAATTGGTAGCAATAAAACTGTAGTTGATTGGAATCAATTTTATTGAGACATTGCCGTTACTTATTTCCTTAACAACCGTGTGTAAATAAGAGGGCCAGGTTCAATGGTGGAAATAAATGAATCACTTTTTTCAAGAAGGAAATACAACTGAGGTAGAACTGTAGAAGATCAACCAATTTTTGGTGCGTACGATATAACGACTAAATATGGGTTACTCATTTCTGTAGCGCACCGCGATGCAGCAACCTTATTACCCATCATTATACAATTGAATCGTCCTGGAACTGAAATAAGGAGCGATATGTGGGCAGCATACCAAGGTTTAGCAGCGCAAGGTTTTCAATACGGTGCAGTAAACCATTGCGTTGTAAGTAACAGCATTGTTAACGCTCTTTAGATATTGTAAATATTTGTGGTGGACATTTATATAAACTGGAGACAGGTAAATATTATTTGTTTTTGAAATATATAATAATGATTGTTGTAAAAAAAAAAAAAAAAAGTAAATGCTCAGCTTAACTACGTGATACCCTAACCCTAACCCTTATTCTAACCTTAACCCTTACGTGAATAAAAATTTGATCAAAATCGCTTTAAAATTTACTCACGTAAGGCTGAGAAATTACTGAGTAAAAGTGATTGCTTTTTTTTATTTACACGTCCTGTTGCAAGCTTTTTTTTCAATTAATGCGAAATTCAAACTTCTACTGTTACTGTATTTTTTAATTTAATTATTTATTTCCTCAGTAAAAAAAAATAATGCTGTGTTATATATAATATATATCATCGGGGAAAAAAAATAGATAATGTTTGTCTTACCACTACATACTAACCCTAAACACAACTCTAAATTTTGACATGTTTTCATTAGCAAGTGTGTCTTACAACCACTAAAAAAAAGTACAAATACTTTATACCGTTTAAAAATTATTTATGGTAAACCATCCAGTACTCGATGGCCCCTTCAGTCGCCGACGTTTTGTCACTGAGAAATATGCCGAACTAACACTAACTGAAGTAACTTTTTAAAATACTTTTTAAAATGATAGCCTATCTTTCGTTTATATGCGAAGGAAGTTTGGCTATCGTAGACATAAAAATAAACACATAAGATAGTTTTGAACGAGAAAGCCAGTATTTTATGTGATTTGTGACAGTGATTTATGTTTGAAACTAAATTTTTAAAATTAATTCCACCGCATTCTAATCATCGAAAAGAAAAAAGTTTTAATTTTCTAGATTTTTTAAAGACATTACAAAGAAGAAATGCAAGCAAAATTTCAAAGAGTTCTGTAAAGGAAAGAAGCCATGTTGAGGGATAAAATGGATGAAATGTGGGGAAGAAGCCATGTTGAGGGATAAAACGGATTAAATGTGGGGAAGAAGCCATGTTGAGGGATGAAATGGATGAAATGTGGGGAAGAAGCCATGTTGAGGGATGAAATGCATGAAATGTGGGGAAGAAGCCATGTTGAGGGATGAAATGGATGAAATGTAGGGAAGAAGCCATGTTGAGGGATGAAATGCATGAAATGTGGGGAAGAAGCCATGTTGAGGGATGAAATGGATGAAATGTGGGGATGAAGCCATGTTGGGGGATAAAATTCATGAAATGTGGGATGAACTCATGTCGAGTGTAATACTTATATTTTTTTTAAATTTTATTGAAAAAACAAAATTAAAAAAAAAGACAAAATTAAGTTGCATGTAATCTGTAAATGCAAGTCCTTGCACTCTAAATTAGTATTGTTTTCTTTCAATTTGAAATTTTTTTACTTAAGGCACGATGGGATTTTTAACTCTTCCTGTCTTAACTCCATCAACATCGCTTTCTAAACAAACAGCTATAAGCAAAGCCTTCCTGCATCATAAACAGTTTATCTCGGCAAAAAAGAGTTTTTAGCCCTCTATTTAATAAAGTGTTCCATAACTTAGGACCTCTGATGGTAATAGACAATTTGGTAGCTAACTTTGCATTTTAGGTCGCTTATAACTGCAATTTAAAAATTAATATCATTGAAAAATTAATTTTATTAAAGCGTAATAAATATTATAGGAGTTTATTATGATATTTGTACATAAAAATAGAAGTTTGATAAATATTTTACTGAAAAAAATTGAGTATGTGATGATTTTCAAATAGTTCTTTAGAATTTATAAATCGATCTGCAATAAAGGTTATTTTTACACAGTGTTTTTGTCAACTAAGCAGTTTTCTAATTTTACTTATACCAAGCAACATTAGCAAATTTTATACAAAAATATATGAAGGAATAATAAAGGGTTTATAGGCAGTTTTAATTTAGTTTTGAAGTTTTATCTTCTGTCTTTCTTAAGTGTTCTCTTCTTGTCACAGGATAGTCAAGTATCACACCTAGAAACGTCAATGATGACTCTCTAATTAATTTAGAGTTGACAATAAAAAGATCAGGAAGTTTTAATGTAACGACTTCTTTTTGCTTAATTTTTTTTAAAAAAGGTATACTTAAATTTATTTATTTTCAAGGACAGTTTGTTTGCCTAAAACCATTTAGTTTTTTATTTTAATTTTCTCGTTTACTATTTAAATTAAAAAGTTGATATCTCCTTTAAGTAAAATAAATTCGTGTCATCTGCTAATAAAACTAAGTTTTAAATTTTTAAAAACTTATGAAAATCATTTATATATATATGAAATAAAAGTGGACCCATCATTGATTCATCGGAAACATCGCAAGCTATAGTCATATATTCAGACTCAACTCATGATAAGCATTATTTCATATTTTTTTGATAACTTTTGAACCAGTCTAAATGTGTGTTTTTATTACCATAACTTTTAAGTTTTTTATTATCAGATATTCTTTTCTACTCTATCAAAACCTTTGCTAAGATCTATAAAAGCTCCAAAGGCAAACTCATTTTGTCGAATGCTTTTAATATGTTGAGAACAATATTAAAAATGCTCAATTTAACTACCTGGCTTAAATCTAAATTGTTAATTTTACAGTATATTTTTTACGTTCAGAAAAGTAAAAATCTGCTCATACATAAATTGCACTAAGATTTTAAAGATGATGGGATATTTGAAATTTGTCTGTAGATTTCAAAATTAGAAATTGTCAGCCATAATAAAAATAAGAGTTCTATTGGGCACACGTACGTTTTTCTATTGGGCACACGTACGTTTGTGTTTTGTCTGTGCTTCAGGCGCAACTTTAGCTCACCCATGAGTTACTATATATATGTTTGTGCAATGCTCGGACCTCTGCCGCATTTTAATTTCTTTTTTTATCAAACAATACTAATTACAATAAAACAGTTTACCTAAATAATAAGTTACTGGAAAAGTCTCGAGTCTCGTATACATTATTAGTTAATATTACTAAAAAAAAAAAAGGAGCGAAAATACAATATTAAAATATACCGATATTACAAATGCAAAATAAGTAAGCACTGTTGATATTTTTGGCGATAGTGCCCTTCTAGCTAACTCGAAAAAGCCACCTATATTGGGTGATAGTGGACACATGTAGGTGTCCAGAAATAGGAGTTTTGAAATCCATCTATTACGTCCGAGAAAAAAAAATCAATTTTAAGTTGAAAATTTCCCAATTTTATCACTGTTTCGATTATTTACTAAACAAGTCATAAAATTGAAATGGGTCATTGAACTTTAAGAAATTTTATGGTGTTGTACCTATATAGTATGGCTATCAATAAATAAAATTTCATGCAGATATCTTGCTTGGTTATAAAGTTATAGACCAAAACGTTTTTCAAAATCAAACATTTTGATAATGTTGGTACCAAAAGTTTTGGTAAAAAATTGTTGCCTGATTGCCCTGAATTTTTGTATGTATACTCTATAGGCAATAGGCAACAACTTTTGTTATTAGAGTTTTGGAATTTGCTAAAAAACTGTGGCCACAAAATCATTTCGAGCCCCAAAATTTCCTTATAAAATTGGCAAATCAATTTTTAATGAAAATGACCAACTCTTGGGAAAATTTTTGAAGTATTTGCAACCCTGAGCAGTTATCTATGTAAAATATAATGAAATGCATGTACACATAACACAATTTGTGAGGTTAAGCAAAATAAGTAGACTTTGAAATAGTAGATTTTTTAAGTAACTTTTTTTGTTTAAGATTTCTATCGAAATAAATGAAATTTGATAAATCATTTTTAAACTTCTTCCAATAAACGTGAGTATAAATATCGTCAACAAAATCATTACAGTGGTATTAAACAATCTAGCAAAAAAGAGCATATTAAGAATGTCGCCAGCCACTCTAAAAAGAAGATTAACGCTTTAGTTTCATGTCAGCTTTAAATTGCTGAAAAGACCTTTGAAAATTCTCTGACATACAAAAAACTCTAACGTTGGAAATTTTTTGCATGGTAATGCTATTCAGAAGTATCATAACATTATTAAAACTTTCAAACAACAACAAAAAGTGGGACATTATTATTTTTTGGTTTGTCATAAGTGGTTTTGATTCAGCTACTGTTTTGCAGAACTTTACTAATATAATAGATAACTTTTGTAACGTTGTTAGCAACACTGCCTCGTAATGCAATTAAACTCTTAAAGTCAAAGACTATTTGAAGGTTTGAGTAACATTTTCTGAAAACTCCATCTGCTTGTTAATTTTAAGTCTAAAACTGATAATATTTTAAACTATTTTGATAAAATTCTTTTCAAGATAATTATGAGAGTATTTTCGCTTTAATTAGTTAGCTTCAAGATTAGTTTGTACCACATGTAGAGCATTTCATCTAAGAGGTAACATGGGAGCTGGTGTTGCTTCATATGATAACTCATTTTTTCCTGTTGTAAACAAAAAAAAGTATCATTTTTCAATTAATTGGAAATTATTTTTATATTTTGTATAATAATGCAGCTGTACTATATTATCACAAAGAGAATATAATAGAGTTTCTCAATGCATATCCAACCTAAATAATTTACTAAAAGCTGTTCAGAAAGATATCACAAGTCTTGTGTGCATTGCTAAAATCCGTGCTTTATGAAATAATAAAAAACTACTAATAGGTCTTTTGTGGGAAATTAATAAATTCCTTAATGGCATTTTGCTTTTAAACCCTTACCTACTCCACATAAAAATAAGACATTCATATCTTTTTATAGATTAGAATATTTCAGTGATTCTAATAATCTTTATTAGAATATGGTTTACTGCAAACTGTTTGAAAACGCACAAAATGATGAGTTTTAATATATAACAAGTTAATGTTATTATTTTGGAACGCCAATGTGCTGATCAATTATGTGCTGCCCATCTGATTCAGTTGTTGAAAGAGCTGCTAATTTTCCTTCTTACTAACAAAGCATCAAAATGCAACTTTGCAATTTTTGGCTTTGACAATGTAATCTCAGAATCAAACTTTAGAATGGCTAAATAGTAAAAGAGATGAAGAAAGAAAAGAGTTGCCTGATTATTTAAAAACCAAATTACCGATGATGAAAAAAGTGTACCGATGATAAAAAAATGTGCCGATGATGAAAAAATGCACCGATGATATAAAAATGTACCGATGATGAAAAAACATACCGATGATAAAAAAATGTACCGATGATGAAAAAATGTACCGATGATGAAAAAATGGCAAAAGAATCAAAGCTCAATCCCAATATAATCAATCAAGGTACAAAATCAAAAATCTCAATTAAGATATCCGTCTAATAGCAAAGGAAAAAGAAAGAAAAAAAAAAGAAATTAAATTACATCAAAAAAAGATTTAAAGTTTGTATTAACTAAATAAGGGTAGATATGAGTTCATGGATTTTAGTGTGAGAAATTATATAAAAATCTTATTATTGTCACTATAGCAAATTTGATACTAAACAAACTATCTTAAGTAATAATTTAAAGCCTCATGTATTACTTGATGCGGCTGTTGAAAAAACAAAAAAGAATTGATGCAAAAAGTTCACAATGCAAGACTGAACAATTTAATAGAGAAACAAAAAAAAATATTCCTTGTCAAAGTTTGTCAACACTTAATCCGATTTTGTCGGTATTTCTATTCAACATAGTATTAGAAAAAAAAAATTATCTTGAAGTGTTTTAAGAATGTAAACAAGTAGTACAAGTTAATCAAATAAATTGAAAGCAAACTGCGTATACAGGTAAAGGGATCTCAGAATGGTAGGTGTTTTTTAAGATTCTGCTAAACTCCAAATATTTATGCATATACTTTGATTTTACTTTTAAGAGTTGAAAAAATACTCCTGCTAGATTGCCAAAAAGTTTTAGTAGTTTTTTAATACAGTTTTCATATGTCTTTAGATAAATATTTAGGACATGCTTTTTTCGTTAGAGACCTCAGAATCTCAGGTTTAATAATAGGTAGTATTGTTACCAATATTGCTTAGTTAATCATGAATTTCTGCATATATTATTTATTTTCAATGCTGAACATATTTTTAAATGTTTGGTTCACTTATCTTTTATACTTTTTGCATTCCACCACACAATGCTAGGTTAAGGGCCCTCAAAACGCTAGATTGAGGAAAGTTAATGAATATAAAAAAAAATTGCTTGCATTTATTTTTTTCTCGACGTTATGAAATGAATATTCTGCTTATAGTTTCATCAAAAAACCTCCTTTAAAACACACTTTAGTATGTTTTCTTTGTTTGTTTTTGAACAAATAAATAAATTAAATTAAAGTGTGTTTACTAAAGTAGAGTACAAGTACATAAGTGTATTTTAATAATCTTTTGCAGTAGAGAATAAACAAGAAATGGGAAAGTTCTTTAGAGTAAAACCAACAAGCAAATCAAGATGCAATTTTCTAAGAGATGTCATAGTGATGAAAAGTAAGCAGTTATTGGAAGCAGTTGAGTGGTGCCAAATAAACAACAATAGTGGTTAAGCTGCAATTAATTCAGGTAGATTTTCACTAAATAAAGATATTAGAACAATTAACAAACGGATTGATGGTGTCATTGTAACTGGACACGAGAAAGATTATTGATCAATTTTTACAAAAGATGAAGAAGAATCGTTAGCCTGTTACATAAGAAACAAGAATAGGTCATATGTACACATAATTGAGAAATTAGACATTTTTTTGGTAACCTGTTATAATTTGGTCAGTATAAGTTTATTTTTCTTAATTGTTAATTAAGAAAACTAAACTTATACTGCTTAGTTTTCTTGTATTGTTATTTAAATAATTTATTTAGGTGCCTCCAAGGTTTAAACAAATCGTAGTTGACAAGGATAATGTTGAATGCTTTGGGAGTAAGAAAGCAAGCCTGTAGAAACCTCCGTGGACGTCAGATTACTGAGCTATCACCAAATGCTCAACGAGCACTCCAAGCAAAGAAGCTTAGCAAGTCTTTTTGGAAGCCTTGGAATGCAAAGTACCAAAAGTACATTACCAATAAGAGATGAGGAACTATATTCATAAATCGTTCCCTTAGCAGTGTACTGTGATCGTGGAAGCCAGGATCAAAAAAATTACTGCTAACAAAGAAAAATTAAAACCAAAAAACGTTGTAAACCCTTTGTTGCAAAACTTAAAAATTATTTCCTTAAAAAAAATTATTAGTAAACGTTTTTTTCAAAAATTCACAAAACTTTACAATATTTCTTTCTTCTATACCACATTCATACATCATCTGATAAATCCAAAATAAAAATGTAATGAATAAGTAAATAAATAAGAAAAACATTACATACAAAAAATGGAAATATATGTACCAACTTTAAACACAATAAACGTGTTTAAATATGTATATAAGGTTAAATATATACTTTATATACATATTTAAGCACATTTTAAAAACAATTATATAACTCATATTAACACATACACAAACAATAAAAAAACACTTTACATTATTATAAAAACACATCGATAAAACAACTATAAAGCACATATTACCACATACACATAGTTATCAAAAAAGCATATATGCAAACAATAAAAAAAATTTAAAAAGATTCAATGTAAACAAATAAATATATACAAACAATACTCTTTACCTTCATTTTTTTTTTTTTTTAATAAGAACTGTAACCCTTAAAACAAAATTTAACCTTTACATACAATAACATATGACATGCCATATCAGTGTTGGCCAAAAATTTTAATTTAATTTTTCTAAATTTTCTAAAAAAGAACAAAAATAGTTAATAGCATCACAGAAATTCCAAAGCAATAATAACTATTTTATGGAAATAGCATTAGTATAACTTTAAATTTTTTATACCTGTTGCATTCTTGCATTCGTTTATATATATATATATATATATATATATATATATATATATATATATATATATATATATATATATATATATATATATATATATATATATATATGTATATATATATATATATATATATATATATATATATATATATATATATATGTAAATATATATATGTAAATATATATACATATATATATATATATATATATATATATATATATATATATATATATACATATTTATATATATACATATATATATATATAAATATATATATATATATATATATATATATATATATATATATATATATATATATATATATATATATATATATGTATATATATAGATATATATATATATATATATATATATAGATATATATATGTATATATATATATATATATATATATAGATATATGTATATATATATATATATATATATATATATATATATAGATAGATATATATATAGGGTATTGTGGATTATCCTCCTCCGGCTAATTGCCATATAGAGGCCACATACCCGGGCCAGCGAAGACAAGTTCAGCTCACCAAAGAGCGTCATTACCAGCATCGCTGACCAAGAGTAAGTGAGTTTAAGAAGAACGAAGTAAGTTAGAGTAAAAGTCAGAAGAAGTCGAGTTAGAAAGATAGCATAGAGTAAGCGGGACAGACATTGCACGAGGTGTTAGAATGTGCAAATAAATGTATAAATGTATTTATACATATATTATTATAAAGTATATTGCTATCAATTTCTAATAGCAAATCTGGTTCCGATGATTATATTTTTGTAACTTTTTTTGTTTCGAAATATGAAAGAGGTAAAAGTTTCTGCAGAGAATTAACATTATCGGGACTTTCCTTAGTTGCTTCTAATATATTAAAAAAATTTTATGATAATATTATGGATATTAACTATTCTATTTGCAATTTATGTAACGTTTTATTTTTTTTTTATTTTTTTTTTTTTCTAATTCTTTTTTACATTTCTTCAATATTTATAAAATTACAAGTTAAAATATAATAATATAAACAATTACAAGTGAGGATTTTTACTATAAATAATAAAAAAAAAGAATGCGGAGACTCGTAGAAGACCTTAAGATCTTGTCGTCGAGAACCGACGACAGAACGTGAGAACGACGATTTATAATATGCCTGTTCTTGCCCCATCAAAAGGAATTTTAGTTTTGTAAAAAATAGGCACGTTATAACAAAAATATTTAAACCTTGAAAAATATTTAATTATATCTAGTGCAAAAAAACATTTAAGAAAAACTATTGAACCATATATGCATATGAGATTTTATATATTTTTTCATTTTAATTTATATTTTGTTTTAATATGCGCAGTAAGCTAGTAATGCTGATAAACCAGCATCAATTGTGAGCGTTCACGGGTTTTTAAATTTTGCCTAAGTTAAAAACCATTAGGCGTAATTAATCCTATATCTTAAAACTTTTGATTGCACTTTTTTCAAATAACAGTAGATTTTCTTATATAAAATTTGCATAAATAAACAAATAGTACTAAAAAATTACATAACTTAAACACCCGTGAACGCTCATCATTAATTCAATTACTTTTGCCAAGTTATAAGCAACTCAAAACTTAAGATTTTCACTCTTGTATTTCCTCTAAACCCAACAATACACTGGCGTCAAATGCGTTATCTAGTGCATAAAAGTTGTTTTCTACGGAACTTGCGCTTGCCCTTCTTTCATATATAGCTAATACTTGAGAATAAACCAAATCTCTCCAGGACCCATCTTTGCCTATTATAATTGAGTTAAAAACAACCCTTGCATCTTCATTCCATGGAATAAATTACTCAAATCTTTATGCATAGTATTGTTTTCTTTCCAAAATCTTTGAGACATTTCAATAGCACCAGCAAGAACTGTACATTCGTTAGCTTTTCATTTAAGATAGTTTGGATGATTTCTATATTCTTGACCAAACTTTTTATTGTCAACTGCATTTAGGAGAGTAATCAAAATTTTTTACCATAATATATTCGCAAAGCAAATATTTCTCTGCCTCATAAAAAGCAATCTTTGATATTGAATCCGTACCTGGATTATCACTTATCAAGTTTTCTTTTACCCATTCTGTAATAGCTTGAGTATTATTTTTTTTATTTTTGCGTACCAAAAAATCTGTATGTATTCGTTCTAATGCTATTTGTAAAGTACTAGCAGGCATTTTGTACTAATTCTATAAAAGAACTTAAAAATCTTTACAAAAGTTATGTAATAATGCAAATGATAAATAATAAGAATATATTTAAATAAGAATATATTTAAATAAGAATATATTTCAACATTTATTAATACAAAACTTTCTAGATTGTAACGTATTGTTATTATGAATATCTCTTTCATATGTTTTACAACTTCATATATATATTCTGGTCGACTAAATTATATTTATGTGATAACTTGTTCTAAAATCAGCGTATTTTTTTGCTCAGTGACGTACACAAATATTTCATAAAAGATTTAAAATTCATTACTCGAAAATGTAGGTGTTGTTTATACACATTAATACATTTATTTGCAACCCTTTTTTTTTCCACAGATGACCAGTTTTGCCAGTTTTATCTAATAAATACATCATTACTATTCATGAACCAATTTCAATGTTGTTCTCATAATTTGAATTTGAAACTTCTCTAGAATTTACATACCACTTTTTTTTCTCATCTAGAAATATCGAAGCACAATATTTAAAATAAAATAATTGATTTAAAAGAACTTTTTTCACCTAGATATTTAGCGAAACTTATTAAATAACCAGTATTTTATCTGCAGTACTCTTGTGGTATTATTTAAGTTATTGTCAATTTTATTATGCAAGTATTTAGAAAAATCGCTGAATTTTACTGAACTTCCAACTTGATACTCAAATATTTTACATAAGAACTCTTGATCTGCATACTAATTGACTTACTTGCATTCAGTGATAGACTATTTTCACTAAACCAGGCACAAATTACTTCCAAGTCTTTGTTTATTGATCTTTTTCTTTGTTGTTTCATTATTGATTTAACATAATTTTTACTTTTAAGGTAGATGGTTATTATTAGAAAACACTGTTGATATCATTCAATACCAATATCAATTTTATTGGTAATATACCTTTCAAAAAGTAAACTCTGATACAAAACTCCCATGAGTTTAATGTTGATGATAAGTTGATAGATTATTATTAAATTTGAAATCATAGTCATACCTAAGGTCAACTCTGCAAAGCAACATAATTTAAATATAACTCATGATTTCAAAATGCTAGCTGCAAATTTTCATTGCTATAATTATTACACATTGAATCCATTATTTCATTAAAAAAGAAATTCTATACAAAAAAAATTACCTACCAGATTATTATGCCATTATATTACAGAAAAAAATTTACTTGCTTAACTAATTTAAATTGACATTTATTGTTTAAACAATTAAAAACATTATTTTAAAATTAATTGACATTTACTGTTCAAACAATTAAAATCATTTTAAAATTGTAGTAACAATTAACGTTGTTTTTAAAAATGTTAAAGTATAAATATAGAAAGAAAGGTTGAAAAACGCATATATATATATATATATATATATATATATTTATATATATATTTATATATATATATATATATGTAGCGTTTTTCAACCTTTCTTTCGTATATAAATCGTATATAAATAAAATCGTATATAAATACAAAGTTAAAATTCCCAAGACAATTATAAAACTACAATAGGCATTAAAATAATAATCATAAATGAATGCGTCACTTTCATCACGTTTATCTACGTGACTTTTACCGCGTCTACGTAATAATTTTAATTCACCAACTTTAATAGAACAATACCCCTATTTTCCTTCTAAAAAATAAAATAATAAAAATAAAAGATAATTTAATAATAATATAAAACAGTATAATATAATAATATAAAACAAAATATAAACGATTTAAAAAATTAAAATCTACTTTAAACCTTGTTATCCTTTCTACTTTTTCTAATAAAAATGTATATATAACTATTTTAAATACTTACTTCAATTATAATATGATCTTAACGATAATTATTTATCTTAGTATGATTCTTTATGTAATATATTTAAACTAATAATTAAATTTCAAAAGTAAAAAAGTTTTAACTTGCTTAAAACTTTTTTACTGGAGATCTTTCTCCAATGACCGCATGCATTTTGAGAACGCGCTCTTTCAAAGCCCAATAACTAATGAAATGACATCAAACGTTAAACATTAAACGTTTCTGTAGCATTTATATTTAGATATATATTTAGATGTTATTTTAAATGGAAGTATTTAAGAAAGAAAAATGTTTTATTTTGTTCAGTTTTTTATATGACATATGTATACATACATACAATATATATTTAATCGTTATATGCATATATTTTAAAGCGCTAAAATTGTAATAAAGTGTTTGTTTTGACGAGTTTGAGGTGTTCGAAGCAATTTAATGTGAAAATGTTCTACTTATACCGATTCCATGATTATACATATATTAAAGTAAAAAAATGACAGACTACTAATCTATATACTATATATAACCAATTTAATGTATGTACAGTCAGTGGCGGATCTAGCTTTTTGGGGGCCCAGGGCTTAAAAATAGCAAGGGGCCCTAGCCCTACACGAATAAAGATTTTTAATTGATTATGCGATTAATTGATTTTCGGTTCATTATTTAAATAAAATGAAAGACAATATTAAAGATTAATTGTTTTTATTATTATTATTCCTATTCACTAACAATCACAAATATCGTAAATATTTAAGAATAATAAATTCATAACAAAACAAGTTATTTAATTTTAAGATTTTTAATGACGCAGTTTTCGAACCTTTATTAGGGCATATTCCTTTATAACCTCATCGTAGTTTAATGACTTTGTAATTTTATGTTCTATGGATAGAAGCATTAAATCAGCCAATCTGTCATCACTCATTGTATTTCTTTGCTTATTTTTAATATAGCTCATTCTGGAAAATGATCTTTCTGCTTCACAATTGGTTATAGGCAATGTAAGGAAAATTTTCATTACTGTGTACAAATTCGGAAAAGTATCGATAAGGTGTTTGTCATAAATTATTTTTAAAATTTCAGCACAATTAATTTGGCTTTGTTCGTTAACTACAATTATGTTAATATATTCTTTAAAATGAATGCATTCGTTTTTCTGCGTGGCAAAATCTTCAATATCCTCTTTATAAAACTTACATGCATTCTGCATACTGGATTCATCTATTATTTTTGTTTTCTTGTTTCCAATATCAAATAAGAATTTAAAATTCTCAGAACTTTCCTTGTATATTTTTTTTCTTTTTTGAAATTCATTTTGCAATTTGTCCAAAACGACATTTAAGATTTCAATTTTAAATTTGTTTTTCCCTGTTAAGTTGCTCCCACACCCTGTTGTCTGAGTATCTTAGTATTCTTTTTCTTTTATCCTTATATTCCGAACTAAGGTAATAAGTCAAAGTTTTTGCTAATATCTCGTATTGGGTCAATTTGGTGTCGATATTGTTTCTTTTTTCTTTAATGAATCCTTCTTTTTTCTTTAATGAAATAAGAGCGGAAGCGTCTGACAAATTTAGTCCGGCTGTCTGTAATTTTTTATTTACTTTATTAATTCTTTCCAGAATTTGTTCTCAAAAAATAACCAAAATTCCATTTTCCAATGAAGTCATTTTTGAAAATAATGTCTTCGCTTCTTCTCTTTGGTCCATTTTTTCTTGGTCATCGTTTGCAATTGATTTTAAAACCGTTAAAATTTCTTCATAATTATTTTTTAAAGCTTCATAATGGCTGCACCATCTGGTTTTGCCTAAATTTGTTAGGGTGTGCGTTTTCTCATTTAATTTTAAAGCGTTGATAATTGCATTCCATTTTTTAGTAGAACTTGAAAAAAACACAAAAAGTTGCTGAATTGTAACGAAAAATATTACAACTTCATGCACAACTTTTGCGGCTTCTATCCCTATCAGATTTAAACTATGTGCTGCACACGGTGTATATACTGCCAACTGATTTTCTCTCTGCAGTAGTGCCCTTAAGCCGTTATATTGGCCTGACATGTTGGCGGCATTGTCGTATGATTGGCCGCGACAATTTTTGATGGACATATTATTTGTATCTAATATTGTTTTGACTACATTTAGTAGAGATCTTCCAGTATGTGAAGTGATTGGGGTAAATGTTAAAAATCGCTCGAATACATCACCTTGATAGCAATATCTTAGTATAATAGCGAGTTGATCAGCATGCGCCACATCTGGGGTTGAATCAACAACAATCGAATAATATTTTGTCGAATTGACTTCCTCTATACTTGTTTTTGTTACTTTTTTCGCCATTTATGTAAGAATTTCTTCATACACAGTTTTGGTTAGGTAAGAAACAGAGTGTTTTTTTCCTGAACATTTCTGTATGTGCTCTTTAATAAACGGGTCGAATTCAGCAATCAATTCTAAACAGCCCATAAAATTGCCATTATTTGGAACACTAAATGTTTCATTGTTACCACGAAATGCTAAACCTCGTTCACTCAAAAACTTAACAACAGCACAACACGCTTCAAAATTTTATTAAATTTATCTGATTCCTGCTCTAATTCTTGCATTAATTGTTTATCGATTGTATTTTTCCTTTCTTTTCGCGTTGTCCAATTTATAACGGCGTTCTTGTGCGGCGTAGAATTTTCGTGGAGTATGACATATTCCTCTCCATGTTTCCAATCAGAGAACCCTTTGGAAAATGCTTGTACGATTATAGAAAATAATTTGCACATTAAACAATATATGTTTCCTGTGCTTTTCGAATAACATATCCAATTTCTTGACACTGGCTGTGCATTTTAAAGCCGTTTTTTAAATAGTTCTTCGGAAAAATATCGATTTTGTGTTTTTGAAATTCTGCACGAAGCTGCATAATCAAGTTTATGGAAACCCTTATTTTGAAAATATGTCGTATCTTTGGTTACTTAATTGGTTAATTGTTGCTACAATTTTAAAATGTTTTTAATTGTTTAAACAATAAATGTCAATTATTTTTAAAATAATGGTATTAATTGTTTGAACAATAAATGTCAATTAGGTCTAAATCAAGTGTCAAACTAGTAAGTTAAATTAGTTCAGCAAGAAAAATTTTTTCTGTAATATAATGGCATAATAATCTGGTAGGTAATTTTTTGTATAGAATTTCTTTTTTAATGAAATAATGGATTCAATGTGTAATAATTATAAAAATGAAAATTTGCAGCTAGCATTTAGAAATCATAAGTTATAAAGCCTTTTAAGGTTAAGTTTGATTGTATATTTCTGTCACAGACTGCATTAGCGGTATGTTTTTTATACTTGATGAAAATCAACATTTACTCTAAGATTATTTAATAGCTGAAAAATTTGATTACCTAACTTATAATTAAAATGAACACACCTATATTGATGCTTATGCTTTTTTATCAAAAGCAGCAGCTATTGATAGTTGGTAATTGTAACTTGGTAACATCAACTATTTATAGTTGTAGAATAATAACAACTATCAATATTTGAATTATATTGCTATGCAGAGTTGACCTAAGGTATGGCTTTTCGAATAAAAAAATAATCTATCAACTTAAAATCAACATTTAACTCTTGGGAGTTTTGTATCAGAGTTTACTTTCTGAAAAGTATATTACCAATAAAATTGATATTGGTATTGAATGATATCAACAGTGTTTTCTAATAATAACCATCTTAAAAGTAAAAATTATGTTAAATCAATAATGAAATAACAAAGGAAAAAGATCAATAAACAAAGACTTGGAAGTACTTTGTGCCTGGTTTAGTGAAAATAGTCTATCACTGAATGCAAGTAAGTCAATTAGTATGCAGATCAAGAGTTCTTATGTAAAATATTTGAGTATCAAGTTGGAAGTTCAGTAAAATTCAGCGATTTTTCCAAATACTTGCATAATAAAATTGACAATAACTTAAATAATACCACAAGAGTACTGCAGATAAAATACTGGTTATTTAATAAGTTTCGCTAAATATCTAGGTGAAAAAAGTTCTTTTAAATCAATTATTTTATTTTAAATATTGTGCTTCGATATTTCTAGATGAGAAAAAAAAGTGGTATGTAAATTCTAGAGAAGTTTCAAACTCAAATTATGAGAACAACATTGAAATTGGTTCATGAATAGTAATGATGTATTTATTAGATTAAATTGGCAAAACTGGTCATCTGTGGAAAAAAAAAGGGTTGCAAACAAATGTATTAATGTTTATAAACAACGCTTACATTTTCGAGTAATGAATTTTGAATCTTTTACCAAACATTTGTGTTCGTCACTGTCTTTTATAAAAAAAAAACCCTAAGGAAGGCATCAGCGATAATTAAGAAATAAAGCTGATCTACTAAAAGGTTTTTTTCTAAAAGAAGACAGTGAAGTACACAATTTATTTCTTGTATAAACATATTTATTTTTTCAAAACGTGGAGCGAGAAAATACGCTGATTTTAGAACAAGTTATCACATAAATATAATTTAGTTGACAAGAATATATATATGAAGTTGTAAAACATATGAAAGAGATATTCATAATAACAATACGTTACAATCTAGAAAGTTTTCCCAACGTAAAACAAGCTTATTTATTCCACTTCTAAAAAATTCTCGGCCCTTTGAGTCTATAAAAGCTTTCAACTCCATTTCAACCGCGTCCTGGTCTCAGAACTGCTGTCCTTTTAAATGATTTCCCAGGGAAAGAAAAAAATGGAATTCAGTAGGGGAGAGGTCTGGCGAGTATGGTGGATGAGGCAAACTCTCCCAACCAAGGCTTTGGAGCTTGTCCTGAGTCACGCGAGCGGTGTGCGGTCTCGCGTTGTCGTGGAGAAGCAGAACTCCTCTCCTGTGCACCAGTGCAGGCTGCTTTACAAGCAACAGGTCGTGAACTCGTTGCAGCTGTGCTGAGTAGACCAGTCCAGTAATGGTTTGGCCTGTTGGGAGCAGCTCGTAATGCACCACACCAGCTGTAGTCCACCAAATGCAGAGCAAAACCTTCCGCTCGTGGAGATTGGGCTTGGGTGTCTTTGGGATGGGGTCATCGGGGGACAACCAATGGTAGCAACGCTTAGTATTGTTGTACACAATCCATTTTTCGTCGCATGTCAATAAACGATCAAGAAAAGGCTCAACATTGTGGCGTGATAAGAGTGATGTGCAGATCGAAAGCCGTTGCTTCTTGTTGTCGATCGACAATTTGTGCGGAACCCACCGACTCAGCTTCCACGCTTTCCCAATCGCATGCAGATGCAGGCGGATGGTTTCAACACTCACAGCAAACCTCACTGCAAGTTCTTGGCAAGTTTGGCTGGAGTCAGACTCGACAGCGTCCTTCAGTTCATCCTCATCAACCAACAATGGGCGTCCAGAACGCGGCAGGTCTTCGATGGACTCATCTCCCGAAAAGAATCGCTGAAACCACTTCTGTGCTGTGCGTTCACTTACTGTACCTTCTCCAAATGCTGTGCAGATGTTTTTGGCCGCTTGTGTTGCATTCCTTCCAAGTTTGAACTCGTAAAGTAAGCAAGATCGAATAATCGTTGGTTGGGTTGCCATCCTTTCTTTACACAAAACCTTTCCTGTAAGCTCGTTACAAGCCTACACTATATATGCAGCAACTGCGCGTGACACACGCGTTCTATTACGCAACAAAGCTACTTGCCTTGTGCGATGTGGGTGTTGTAAAAAATGCTAAAAACAATTCAATTACCAAAAACCGCACGAACTTTTTTGGTTACCTAATATTATTACATAACTTTTGTAAATATTTTTAAGTTCTTTTATAGAATTAGTACAAAATGCCTGCTAGTACTTTACAAATAGCATTAGAACGAATACATACAGATTTTTTGGTACGCAAAAATAAAAAAAATAATACTCAAGCTATTACAGAATGGGTAAAAGAAAACTTGATAAGTGATAATCCAGGTACGGATTCAATATCAAAGATTGCTTTTTATGAGGCAGAGAAATATTTGCTTTGCGAATATATTATGGTAGAAAATTTTTCTAAGATGATTACTCTCCTTAATGCAGTTGACAATAAAAAGTTTGATATAGAAATCATCCAAACTATCTTAAATGAAAAGCTAACGAATGTACAGTTCTTGCTGGTGCTATTGAAATGTCTCAAAGATTTTGGAAAGAAAACAAATCTATGCATAAAGATTTAAGTAATTTGTTACATACTAAATATCATTTGAGTAATTTTTTACATACTAAATATCAAAACTAAAACTTATGGGATACGATGTTAGCAAGCTTACAATGGTAAATGCTGTGCTGCAAATTGTGCACTTCGGTGAAAATAACGATACAGGTGAAGTTACTTTAACTGGTGAAGCATAAGTGCAATAAAATAGAAAACTTAATATTTAATAAGTTGTTTTGTATTATAACTTGCTTATGTACTGATATATAATTGCTATGGTTCTAACTTTTGTTCTGAAGATAATAAAAATTGTTCTCTTGATTTAAATAAAGGGTCGGTTTTTAGCAATCAAGCTTACAAAAAATGAATTGCCTAATATAACTTTGTCAAAAAAAAACCTTGCATCTTTATTCCATGGAATGAAGATGCAAGGGTTGATTTTGACTAAATTATAATAGGCAAAGATGGGTCCTGGGGAGATTTGGTTTATTCTTAAGTATTAGCTATATATGAAAGAAGGGCAAGCGCAAGTTCCGTAGAAAGCAACTTTTATGCACTAGATAACGCATTTGACGCCAGTGTATTGTTGGGTTTAGAGAAGATACAAGAGTAAAAATCTTAAGTTTTGAGTTGCTTATAACCTGGCAAAAGTAATTGAATTAATGATGAGCGTTCACGGGTGTTTAAGTTATGCAATTTTTTAGTACTATTTGTTTATTTATGCAGAAAGAAAATCTACTGTTATTTGAAAAAAGTATAATCAAAAGTTTTGAGATATAGTAATAAATACGCTTAATGGTTTTTAACTTTAGCAAAATTTAAAAACCCGTGAACGCTCACAATTGATGCTGGGTTTTCAGCATTTAAGCTTACTGCGTATATTAAAACAAAATATAAATTAAAATGAAAAAATATATAACATCTCATTTGCATATATATGGTTCAAAAGCTTTTCTTAAATTATTTAAATGTTTTTGTAATAACGTGCCTATTTTTTATAAAACTAAAATTCCTTTTGATGGGGCACATTATAAAACGTTACATAAATTGCAAATAGAATAGTTAATATCCGTAATATTATCATAAATTTTTTATAATATAATAGAAGCAACTAAGGAAAGTCCCGATAATGTTAATTCTCTGCAGAAACTTTTACCTCTTTCATATTTCGAAACAAAAAAAGTTACAAAAATATAATCATCGGAACCAGATTTGCTATTAGAAATTGATAACAATATATTTGTGCTTATTTCAGCTTTTCACTCAATCGATCTGGATATCTATTAAACTACTTCTTATCTGTACATAGATTCCTTGTTACATAAATTATCCTAGTTTCATAAATTATCCTAGTAACATAAGTTATCAAATTAACGATAAAGTTATAGTATCTAGAGGACAGAAATCTAACATTGTAAATACTGCTAAAACAATAATTAACCCTTCTATAATAACTACTGAAATTTGGCGCAAATTACATTTCAAAGACTAAGTGGAATTGGATCCATATAGAAATTAAAGAAAATATTTTTATAATAATTTAATTATTTTTAATAAGTTGGGTATATTTTATATTCAACGTACGTTCAATTACAGATAAGTATCAATCTTTAAAATCTTTTAATTTAAATCTCGCGGAGGAAAATAAATTACTTTCAAACTATTTCGGTACGAAAAACTCTTAAGGTGGTTTCCAGCCATTATTTCTATTTTGTTATATTTTACACATAATAAATACCTTTTTCCAAAAGTGCCAACACTCGTTATCACCTTCGTTCCAATAGTAATTAAACCTACATGTCTTCAAACACCACTCTTCTAAATACGAGCATCAATTTATCAATTCATTCTCAACCTTTAAAACCAGTTTATTCGACTTTTTATTGTTAAAATAATAAACTTTAAAACCCTCTTGTAATTAGTATCTTAACAGCTAGCACACATAATCAAATATTAAATTCTAGCATAAATTTACAATTTTTTTTGAATTTTGATGCTCCTTATATGCTCATGTATGCATAAACTTTATTTAAAAAATAGTTATGAAATCAATTGTTCAAATATTCATTGACAATTTTATTTTAGATACTTTTCAACTTTTGGTTTAAACAATAAGGACACGATGACTACTAGGAATTTAGTTATAAGAGAAAAACCGGGTACAAAAAACGACAACTACCTTAAAATTCTGTCTCTCTGCCTGTCACGCAGAAGGCCGAGGGTTCAAGTCCCGTCACTCCCGTCATCATACCTGTTAGGATTTCAAGACTTTCCTAATTGTAAGCAAAAATTTTTATGCTCCCTATATGCGTCTTTACCGGTAATTTTACATTTTGAAAAAATTTAGCCAAGTCTCTCAGGTAGCTGCTTGCAGGGAGAGATCGCATGAAAAAACCTCTACCTTTTCTTCTACTTTTAATGACAATTCTAACATTATTTACTATATCCTAGTCGGTAATTTTATTTCACCTGAGTGGAGAGATTTAATCGGATCAAAAGGCCAAATATTAAGTAAGACCTCTAAGCAAATACTTTCACTAATAGTTTCCTTCCTGCAATCCGAAGATAATAGCCGAAATGACGTAATGCCGGAATTGCAAAAGAATTACCCTTTTTTTCAAAAAGCTATCGACGTCTGTCAAAAGTGGATAAGACAATCCGTTGTGGAATTAGAACAAGGCGGCTGTATCCATCAGCAACTTAGGACTATAATTGACGGTGATATTACCTGCCATAATATATTATGCGTAACTCTTGCTAAGAAGTTTGAACATTATCAGCAAAAAGTTTCAGGTACACCTGAAAAGAATTGCGATTGCCAACGAAAGAATTTAGAACCACTACATAATATAGATAATAATATAACTATATCTAAATCTAGATATAATACAAAACTAAATCTAGATATAATACAATTGAGACAGGTATTTTTAAAACTGACATTAGTGATCACTTCCCAATATACATTAAAATAAATCTTTTAAATGTTACATCCAAAAGGGATTCTAAACTTATAACTCTAAAAAAACGCAACCTATCAACAATTAATAAGAATAATCTTTCTAATAAACTAAAGCAAGAGTCGTGGAATCAGGTTTTAAATGTGATAATACAGATGAAGCTTTTAATATTTTTCTACAAACATTTCTTGATATATATAACAAAACCTGCCCATATGAATTAAAAATAATTAAAAAAAAAAAACAATACTAAATCCTTGGATGAATAAAACTTTAATAAAATGTTCAAAAAATAAACAACAACTTTACAATAAATTTTTGAAAAACAGAAGTGAAGATAATGAAATAATATACAAAAAATATAAACGGTTTTACGAAAATCTTCTTATGAAAGCTAAAAAAAACTATTATAGTGAAGAACTTACAAAAAACAAATTCGATGTAAAAAAAACATGGGATGTAATTAATAATATAATGGAAAGAAACAAAATAACTAAGGCTCTACTGCCTCAAAGAATAAATATCAATAAAACTGTTATTTATTGTCCTTTAAAAATCTCGAATGAGTTAAATAAATACTTTACAAATATTGCCCCAAACCTTGCTAAAAGAATTACAACCACACCCAACTCATTTCAATTATATCTTAAATCGTTAAATGACGTAATACTTCACGATAGCGACTTTTCTCTTAAAGAATATGAAACAGCTTTTTCTTTTCTTAAAAAAAATAAATCACCTGGCTTTGATGACGTTTCTAGTAATATAGTTATTTTAAACAAAAATTACATTTCCAGACCTTTGATCCATATTATAAAACTTTCAATCAATGAAGGTTTTTTCCCTGAAGCACTAAAGTTGGCAAAAGTGTGCCCAATTTACAAAAACAATGATCAATCAAAAATCTCTAATTATAAACCTGTATCAGTACTTTCTGTATTTTCCAAAATATTCGAACGTGTAATCTATAATAGAATTTATAACAATTTTAATGAAAATAATTTATTTTACACAAAACAGTTTGGTTTTCGAAAAACCCATTTATTGAGCTATCAAAAGCATTTGATACGGTTGATCACCTCATTCTTTTAGAAAAAATTAAACACTATGGAGTAATAAATAAAATTTATGATCGGTTAAAAATCTCACTGAAAGAAAATAATATGTTATTAATAAGGAATAAGGTGAACTAAAAATTATGTGTAGAGTTCCACAAGGGTCAATTCTTGGTCCCTTGCTGTTCTTGATCTATGTGAACGATTTGCATAATGCTTCAGCAAAACTTAACGCAATAATGTTTGCTGACGACACAAATCTTTTCTTAACGAACTGTGACATATTATGTCACTGTTCGATAAGTCAGAGTAAAGTTGCCATATTAAGGCAACTTTATTCTGACATGAACTATAAATTAAGGAATGTCAATGAATGGTTTAAGGCTAATAAACTGTCACTCAATGTAGATAAAACAAAGTATACTCTATTCTATAAAAAATCACAACAGGAAAACCTACCCTTAAAATTACCATTTTAATTTTAGATGATAAACTAATCGAAATAAATGACTCAATAAAATTCTTAGGAATTCTTATTGATGAAAATTTATCATGGCTTCCTCACATAAATTATATCCGATCAAAAATTAGTAAAACAATTGGTTTGATGTACCGTATTCGCCCATATGTAACATCAGAAAGTCTGAACTTTGTATATTTTGGCCTAATACATTGTTTTATTTACTATTCCAATACTACATGGGGTAGTACTCAACCAACAAAACTTAAAAAAATATTTTCTCTACAAAAGCATGCATGCAGACTTATATATTAGAAAAAAAAAATGAGCATGCAAAACCACTAATGAAAGACATGCAAATGATGAGTATATATGAAGTTAATATTTACCAACACTTAATTTTTATGTATAAATATAATAACAGCCTGATTCCAAAAACCTTTAATAATAAATTTACGAAAAATCTTAACAATAATTACTCTCCTAGAATAAATCAATGGAATACTTACAAATTGCCTAGAATTAGGAGCAAGTATTCTGAATATGGAATAGCATGTCGTGGACCGAAACTATGGAACACATTTCAAAAAACTAAACATTTAAATACGGTAAAATCACTGAACTCCTTTAAGTTTCTAATAAAAAATGAAATTTTTAAACATAAATAATTTTTTAATTTTTCTAAATGAACATCGAATTCCATTATTCTTAGTTTTTTTATTTTTATTTTTTTGTTTGATTGCCTCTTTATTTTTTTGTTTGATTTTTATCTTATATCAAAATAATTTGTCAGTATTTGAAATGACTATCGTTAAAATTATATTGATACTATTTACTTTCTTTCTTTAAATGCAAATATTTATGAAAGTTTTTTATCTTTTTGTTATATTGGAACTGTACATAATATTTTTAACAACCTTTATCTATTTTAAACTTGTAAAGCCCACTTAGGGGCTCTATGAAAAGATTGTGGTGACTTTAGTCATCTATATCTTCTTTGAGCCCCTGCCTGTTTTTTATAAATCAACTTTTTTTTTGTATGTAAATGTTTCTTTGTAATTATATTTTCTTATTACATAAACAGCAAATATATATGAAAAAAAAAAAAAATACAAATACAAATGTGGGCAATTATGTAGATAATTTGCCTGGACATCAGTTAAACCCCACTAATCAAAACGGAAAAAAGCAAAATCAAGCTGAGGAATCATCTGATTTTGATTAAAACGACAATGGCGGTAATAGCAGTTGGATTAGCAAAATCACTAAAAAAGCATGAAGCTAGAAGAATTTCATCGGTTAACCGAGGAAGACAATCATGCATCCATCATCCAGTCATCCTGTTTGAAACTATGCATACGCAAGAGGCTAAGGCTTGGCATAAGATAACTGATGGCTACATGGAGTTTGATCATCCTGATAGGTTAGAACCACTCCTTTTTTTCAGAACTCTAAAAATCACCAGACGGCAAATGACAGCTCAAGCTTATTACTGGGAAGCGGCAATGAATTGTAATGATAATCTTAATCTGCTTACTGATCCGACTAGTAGGTTTCTTAAGCTTTTCGGCTCAGATATCTGTAAGCAGTAAGATAAATTAATTATTGATAGTTTGGCTAGTAAAGTCAATGGTAGTTAATCCGGGCAAATTATAATTTTTTTTGGCGTTGCTCAAAACGTTATCCTGGTTGGTGTAAAATTAGTTGATGTAACGTTAGCTTTCCATAACAATTCACTACCTAATCTTAATAACGGTCAAACCGGTGCAGGACATTCTGAAGCCAAAAGAAAAGCCGGGCTTACTATTGATAAACTCTTAAAAGCCCACCAAATTTTAAAGAAACATTTAGCGCTAATAATATATATTACTTAGTATAATGCAGGTTTTAATTTTATAGAGATTATTAAAGCAGCTAAGGAAGTAATTATTAGTTAATTTGAAATCAGTGTAGAGCTAAATGAGCTACATAATAGTGCAAGTATTATTTAACAAACTATTGCTACTTTGTTATGCCAAGCTCTGACATAACTCTGACAAACAAGAATAATAAGTAAATTTAAACAAATTCTTTGAAGAGAAAACGATTTTTATCCAAAGTTACTTAATATTGCTCATCCGACTTCAACTAAATATATATTTTCCACTCCCGTCAATGAAGCAATAAACCGGAAAATAATAGAAATTGGACAAAACCTGTCCAATTTGGACAGGTTTTGTCATCAACCCTATCACTAAGGAGCTAATCACTTAACTTGAACAAATCCATAGAGAACAAAGAATAGATGAGATCTAACTTTAAAAGGCGTTCTGAAATTATTATCCTTATCTAGAATTTGCTATTAGATAAGTAACTAGATTCTTCAGCTAAAGGGTATATTTTATCCGACGGTTTTATTGGCGACATAAGTAGCTTGATAGATAAGCAAATAGATAGGCAAGTCGGCGAAGCAGGAATACACCAGGAAACTCAGGAAGCACTTGCAGAAGGACAAGACGGTTATAACCGTGAGGAAAATGACGCGAAAGAAATAACCTGCCAGGATGAAGAACAGGAATCGATAGCAAATATTGTAAATTAGCAAATGCTGGATTTAAAAGAATTTTTTAAAATATTTTTAAGCTTCTATTATTGATTATGCTTATTTGATCATGGCTAATTACCAACCCATGTTACTAAAAACTCTTCTTGAGGATGAAAAAAGCATTAACCTTGAGAAATATCTTCTACTCTCCAAAAAATATTTTCCAATATTTGTTTCCTGAAATTGGTACTTATGAGCTTGGGGTTATCGCAAGGCATTGTTTACCGTCTTTTCAGCAAGTAGCCTTAACAGGAATATTACCGATACTGCAAATAAAGTTATTTGGGTCATTGGCGATGGCGAGCTGCATAACAGCACCATCCTAAATAATGAACTAATTAAGCTTAAACAACCTGTACGGCATTTAGCAATCGGTTGTGGTTATTCTTTAGTAAATAGTTTATTTCCTTTAATTTTACCTGAAGAAGTAGAACATATGCCAAAACATGACGTGGAGCTTGGGGTAAAATTTTGCAATTGTAAATGTGGTTATTTAGAATAAAAACTTAAAAACGGTACTACTCATAAACACTTTATTAATAATAAGTATGTAGATAGTGATGAATTAATTAAATTTATCAATAAAAAAAAATATTTAGCAACTAAAAACGTGATATTTTATCTACTCCATATACTTCCGGTTGTATTAATATAAATTTGCTTGGGCAAATAAAGCAGGATATTGATTCGAACTTTTATTGTAGATCAATCTTATCCTGCAAATTTACGCAAAGGCTAAGATTTTACAGAATTACAAAGGACAATCTATGTTCAACTTTCTAGATTTTTTTAATAGCGGTTTTAATAGTTGGTACATTTTTATTGAATAGTTACGCTCGTTTAAGAGCTAATAAGGAAAAAGAAAACCAGCATCTCTATCAGCAAAGATATTGTTTAAGACAGCAACAGGAAAATATTAAGTTTGATAGCCGACATTTATTAGAGCGAAATGAAAAATATGGGGCTATTTCTTTTTATCATGTTGTGTTCATTCAAACTCATCCTGTTATCATGCAGTATTCATTCAAACTCACCCTGGGAAAATTTAGGAACGGTTCTTAAAGGGTTTAGAGAGTTGTCGGTAATTTCAAAAATTGAGGAAGAAAAGGAATAACTCATGACCTGGCAAGCTATCGCAAATGTTACGCAGCAGTTAAACGAGAAAGCAAGAGCCTCTTTCCAAAGGAAACTAGAGGAAGATAGAACGGTAGAAATTTTATGTCGGATATTAGTATTGATATTAATAACCATTTACATGGATTGCAAAGCAGTTTAATAGTAGAACGTGACAGCAAAACCAAAACTCTAAGCTGTTTAACTAAATTTGATGAACTACATCCTCATTTTTTAGAAAATAATAAATCTTTTCTAGGGTATGCTTTAGCTAATATATAGCCAAAGAGCTACCGGTTATTTAAGCAATGTCAAAAATCCGTTAAGCAAAAAATATTTAAGCTTCAAAATTGGTGATTATCGGATTCAGCTAGCAAACCATATAAATCAAATCAAAGCTAAGCTAATTGACGGCAAGACTTTCTTGAACAATTGAAACGATTGAAAAGTGTAAGAACGTAGCTTACGATAATCCTTCAGACTACGCCAATTATTTGCAAGATACTTTTATAGCAAGCTTATACTATTGTAGTATTTATTTTCAAGATACTATTATAAAATTAATTATTTAACACTGCTACCTAAAGAAAAAGATAAAATTCTGCAGGAAGCAAAAGAAGAACCAGCCGGTGCTGCGGCTCTTGGAACGGTTAGACAATCTCCGAATACTATATTAAATCCCAATATTAAAGCTTGATGGAAGGAGCATTTAACGTTAGAAAAGAGTGAAAAACCACCGTCAAGCAAAAACTTTATTGCATCACCAACAAGCAATGATTGAGTATCAAGTAGAAAAGATCATTAAATTGCATCTTGCTAGTACTACCGCCACCGGCAGCGGCGTTAGAGGCTTTGATATTATTGTAGCTCGCGCTTTTGCAGGCAATCCACACAAACCGCAGGAATTTAAAAAACAAAAAATTTAGCCAAACAGAATTTTACTATAGCCCAAACCATAAAAACCGCTCCCTTATTTGAAATACTTTTCATATTAAAACAAATAGTTCCTCAGTCAGGCGATCTTGATTTCACCCAAAAAGAGCATGTTTATCATGAATTAGTAAAAATTTATAACCGGCAAGTCGGTGATGATCCTGCTAAATTTGCTAAGACTGTATTTGTAGAAGAAATACCTAAAGACTTGCCACTGCTACAACGTTATCTACTTAAAAAGCAATTGCAAGCACAAAAGGGATCCCAAGCTATGATCAGAAATATTTAATGAAAGAGGAAAGATAAGAGTTTTGAAAGAAGATGGAGAGTAAAGATATAGATATAGCTAAGCAAACTGTAGATAGTATCATTAGCTTAAAAGAAGGTACTCTAGGATAATACGGTCTTGAGATTATGAAAGAGATTTTACAAGACAGAGATAGTGAGTTGCTAATGCATTTCTATGCTCAAAGTAAATTATATAACTGAAGTAGCCTTGAATCAGAGGGTTTTTTAAAAATTCTGTCGATTAAGAAACAGTTATTTTTTAATTATAAAAGGCAGTTGTTTAATAAAGATAAAGCAAAAGCTTTTAGCAAGGCTATTGATAATAATGCGGTTTTTAAAAAATGGAATAGCAATTTAGTAAGGCAAGATGTTCAAAACGAAGTCGAAGTAAGTCACTCAGCAAGCAATAAAATATTTTGCTAAATATTTTGAAGATCAACAAAATTTAACTATTGAGAAGGCAGTCGATCTGGCGGTTAACAAACATGTAAAAGAAAATTATCATAATATTCCAAGTAAAAAACTACAAATTCTAAAAAAAAAATATTAGCAGGTAATAAAATTCATAATTTAGATAAGGATTATTTATTATTATTATTATTCAGTGATCAAATACAAATACAATAATCTATTTATAACTTGATGAAGAGGTGCTACACCAGGCCCCTCTATGCTGACAAACATGGAGATACAGACGCTATAGACAAAGCAGCAATTGTATCTATAAAGTTACTTTCTTATGTTGTTTTTGAAAGCGTTGATGGAGTGAGCGTTCAATGCTTCTTGCGAAAGCGCATTCCATGGGGCGACAACTCTATTTGAAAAAAAGTTATATCGCTCCTCCCAGTTTTTTACCGTCTGACGTTCTAGTTTAAGGTAATGGCCTCTTAGAATATACTTATCTTTACTTTTTAAAATTTTTTGCGGGACGACAAAACTAACAAGTTCGAGTTTACGAGTGATTTTGAATTGCTCGATAAGATCTGCTCTTTTGCGGCGTTCTTCAAGAGTTGTTAAACCGAGCCGTTGGAGTCAATCTTTATAGGTCAGGTGTTTAACAGTCGATATTGTTTTTGTTGTTCGATGTTGGACTTGCTCGAGAATAGCAATGTCTGATTTTAAATTCGGTGACCAGGCTTGTACAGCAAACTCAAGATGGGGGCAAATGTAAGTGAGACAGAGTGCGCCATAAATAAAAACTGCGACTGCGAAATGTTTTTTTGAGTCGCCCTAGCATTCTATTTGCTACTGATGCGGCTGACTCTATTTGCGGTCTGACGTTAAGGTCATTCGAGACCATCACACCAAGGTCTCTTTCGACTGCGGTTTCTTCGAGAGGACGACGGGTGCCGTCGACGTTAGATATTGACTATTTGTATGTTGACTTGTTACATCCGCGCCCAATATGCATTACTTTGCATTTCTCAACGTTGAAATGCAAGAGCCAAATATGTGACCATTCCACTGCTCTGTCAACGTCATCTTGGAGAGTGATGTTGTCCGACTCCTTTTTAATTATCCCTATTATTTTGCTGTCGTCGGCAAACAAAGGCATATATAGAGGCGAGTTTAGGCGAACTGCAAAACGGCATAATTTCCGTCACTGTTTTTTATAATTACGCAGCTAGCTTTGCCGTTAATCTTGCCAAATATGTCAATTTGTATAAGAATTAACTGAAAGTTCAAGACAAAGAGAAATTACTTAATATATTATTGCAAGAGGTAGAGATTGGAGCAATCAGTAAGTTTGGCGTAGGCGTCATAGCGGGCAATTTATCGACGAATAATATTGCGGCTAGTTTTATTTATATTAGCGGTCAGGCTGGATGTGCACCTATATCCCTAAAATACGGTCCATTTAAAACCAGCTTGGCTAAAGGTTTTGTAAGCGGCAGCGTCGGTCAACCGTTTGATCAACGCTACCGCTAACAAAACCTTTAGCTAAAACTTTTAGCTGTCGGTTTTAAATGGTTCAAGCTATTTAAAACCGACTTAGCTAAAGGTTTTGTTAGCGGCTTGAACCTTTTATTTATCCGCCTTTAACCAGTATTGAGTCTTTTATTTATCGTGAAAGAAAAAGTGAAAAACGGGATTACACTTTAAAAGAATCGGCAATTAATATTTTAGAAAGCGGTTTGTTTAGTAGAAGTTTGTATAGGTTAGATTACAGTTTTAAAAAACTAAAAAATAAATACTTTATTAGCCACGAGCATTTAAGTCCTGTTATAACAACCGATAGCTCGGCTGTAAATAAACGGTTAAAAGAAAATATTAACAATTTAGAAAACGATTCTTGTCCTGACGTTGTACCTTCAGAATCGTCACATACTAAATCCTCCATTAAGGAACTACAAAAGCTAAAAAAATTATAAGAAGCGAGGCTAAAAATATATTTTCGGAAATATTTGGATTTAAAGATAAAACAGCTTCATTAAAAGAACTATAACATCATGAACTTAAGACTTCAGGAGACAAAAGCAAAATTCCTGCTGTAATACTTGCTGAAGTAGAAGAACATCAAAGACATTTAGAGAATTTATATTCTAAATATAGTTTAAACCCTGAATTTATTAAGGTTACTGCTAAGTTGCAAGAATTAGATTGGCAGATAATAAATAGGTTAAAATCAGAACAGTTCAATCTTAATGCTGATGATTTATTACCAGAAGATCTATATATTGCAAGAGGCCAGTTAAATGACGGAAAACATATTGAACTAGAGAATCCTCATTTATCCGAACCTTTTTATGAGAATATTAGTGCAGCAAATATAGATACTCCAAACCAACTTAATTTACTGGAGCATATAACGGCAATAGAACATGATATTGCCGGTTTATCGAAAGAAAATAAACTTATTTATCAGCAACAATCACTGATTTGTGATGAAACGTTAAAGCTTACAGAACAGCCAATCGCTAAAATCAAACAAGGAGTGAGTTCTGAGGAGTCAGCAGCTGAAAATCTTGACCTTAATAGATAGTGAGTTAACCGTTAAGATAAAACTTCCTATAAAGAATAAATTAACAATTTATAGTTGGCTGTCTTAGAAAAAAACAGAACAATAGATCAGTTATTCAATGATTTGAGGCAGCAAGTAGTTTTAAAGAAACGAGATACTGCATTAAAGTTAATCAAGCAAGCAGAAAGTAAAAATTTTATCAGAACACATGCTAATAAAGTTAAAGGAATTAAAGAATTTTTACGGCAGGTAGATTTAAGGCAAGATTAGAATCGGGGTTAGGGTTAGGGTTTTCCAAAGCTATTTCCGAAGAGTTATTATTCGGTTTAATTAGACATCTGGAAAAAGTTAGGCTTGTCAAAGAATATACCGATAGCAATTATAACAATGATATTATCCAAGAACTATGGAATATCACTCATCCTAATAACAAGCCTACGGGTAGTAAAAGGGCAAAAGAAATTGCTAAAGTTATTCATAAATGGAAAACAGTTGCTATTAACAGAGAAAGTTTAGCAGGAAGCTATATTATACCGTTGCCCGGTTATATTACTCGGCAGACGCATAATGATAGCAGGCTTCGTAAAGCCGGTTATGAGCCGTGGTTAAATTTACCTATCAGTTGCTTGATATGCAACAATCCGGTAAAGTAGATTTTAAGGCAATTTTTAATAATTTAGCAACGTCTACCCATTTAGAAGAAGTAGATGTCTATAAAATCTTTTGCTATAAATTGTGGCAGTAATATTGCTGATTTAGTGTCTGCTAGCAGAAAACTACATTTTAAATAAGCTGACTCTTGGTTAAAATATCAAATGGAATTTGGGAATTTTATAAATCCTAATTCAGTTGATAATATTATCAGCTACTTTTAATAAGGAACTACAAGAGATGGCTCGTAGTAATGACGTAATGATGTAGTAATGACGGAATATTTAGTAAGTTAGCTAGTTTAAAAAGATTTGCTAAATTTAAGAATCAGCTAGAGTTGATAATGGGAGTAAATCAAGAAGTCCCAAAAGTAAATGTTATTTTATCGTCCTACCGCTCTTTAAAATGCATGAGTAATTTAGGCAGCACCATACTTTCTTCTTTTTCGGATGCTGCTACTTTTGTTGCTGAACTTCATAATAATGGAGTGCCAATACTTGAATCTTATGCCGATTTATTAAAAGTAGCCACCATTGCTTTTAGTTTAATGGAATCAAGAGAACTCGGTCAGCTGCTTGGGGTTGGGATTTAATCGATGCTTGGAGGAAGTTATTCAAGATTAGCAGCTGAATACCCTGTAGCAGGTAATATCGCTAAAACTAATCATCCTTTCTTTAAGTTAAATTGAATGCAATGGTAGGAAAACTCTTGGAAAACTACCATAGGTAATTTAATATCCCATAGTTTAGCAAACCAGGTAAATAAACTTTTTAAATAATTATATCAGGGACTGCATAATTTACTGAAAAGGTTAGGTATTAATGAAAATAACTGAAATTTATATAAAAATTTAGTTCAAAAAATAGAAGGCAATCATGTTTAATCCCAGATAGCTCATTACTGTCTGATTATTTATTAGATCAATATTTAGCAAAACAAGGCAAAATAGAAGGTGAAAAAATATTAAATGAACTAGCTAGAACCAAATTAAAGCAAGATTTAGCTAATAACTTACGAAGATATTTGATTGATCGAGTAGATACTGTTATCCCGACTGCCCATACAGCCGAAATAATATCTATGCAGCTTGGTAATCTTGGTATTAAGCCGGGCTCGCCAAAAACAGAAGTGATTTAGTGCATCTTGCAATTTAAATTTTTGCTTATTTTTACATGGTAAGACCGCTAAAAGTTATTACTATAGAGCAAAGAAGCTACGGTTTCTTTGATCCAAATAGCTGGAAAGATTTACGGGATCTCTAAGAAATCCCTTAATTCTTAGGATATTACCGCAATTACTGCTTGGTACGGCAGTTATTGCGGTAGTATCTTAACAACAAAATTGTTGATCATCTTTTACTATTAAATCAACTACTATTAAACTTCTTTATTGTACTTGTTCCTCCTTGTTACTTTCAGTATCAAGCAACGCTATTATCTTGACCGGCTAATCTTTTTAACCTTGTTCTTTCAACAATGCTGAAATAAATCATTTTATAATGTCCTAATTGCCTTTATCCTTAAACAAGTACTTTATAGCAAAATCAAAACTTATTAGTTTACTTATAAATTATTCTTTCCTTTGATATTATCAAAATTATCTTCGAGTTGTGAACAAATATAGAGGAACAAAGCTTTTTGTTCTTCAAAGAAAACTGTATGATCATTATTGTCTTGCATTAAGTTACTTCTACACATTCCACTAATATTTACTAAATCTTCTAAAATAAATATACCATCTTTTGAATTAAAAATCCTCCGGTATATTTACTTTTGCATCCTAAATATATATATACTCATAAAATGCTTTTAAAATAGCATAGCGACATTGGTTTTATTCTCTTTCAGTAGGTAAAATATAATCCATGCCAACAAGAAGGATGATTTTATTGACTATACCACTGCAATAAATATTAACTTAACTAGAAGTAGTATACAGCGGTGATAACCTTAAATACTGATAATGGAGGTTGCTTTTGCGCTACTTTTAAATTCTTAAACAGTTTAATATCGGGTAGGACATAATCAGCACGGGCGTAACCGTAAGATTCTACTTCTTCTTTAATCCACCTAGTAACTAGAAAAGGAAAATATGAGTAAACGCTTTCAGCAATTAATTTATTTTCAGATAAATAGATATATTTCCAAAAAATATGTACGTTTACCGATCTTATTAGTTTTGCCGGTTTTATTATTAACCTTACCACTTCTTGGCATTACTACATGCAATACTTCTATTTGTTCATCCGGGGTTTTTCCGTAAAGTCAGGGAAATCAAACCATTTGTTAGCAGCAAGCTTTACTGTTATACTAAATAACCGGTAATGGAACTCACAAAGCCAAATTTATTTTCCTCAAAATAGCATTCTCGTAAATTAATACAGCGGAAGAATATTATATTGTTACCTTAATTATTGACATGATTGTGTGGATTTTTATCTTCTTCTAGATAGCAAACACTAGGACCGAAAGGTGTTAAATTAAGGAAAAACTCGTGAATCTGGTTATAAAAGTTAGATGCGGATTATTAAAAATATATATAATGGCATGCTCACAAATTGGGCTTTAGTATTTTACTTCTTCTTGCTGGTTTAATTCCTCATCCAATGTTTGATCTTGCGATTGTAATACAATACTGAACCATTTACCAGCCGGGTTTACCATCAAACTTTGCAGTCCACTTGCTAGCTGCTCTCTGGACCAAGTTGAAGTAGAGTCAAATCCTCCTTGTTACTGGATGTTTGCGGACAGACATATTTTTTTAGCTCGTCCCAAATAGAGTTCCATTTATCCATTTTTCTTTTGAGATATTCAAAATTTTCTATTTTTTAGTTTATATTGTTGTTAGAATTGTTAAGCATAGTCAGTACTTGTTGTAATCGACTTTATGTTTGATATGTAAATTAGCTTTAAAATGATTGTAAATTAGCTTTAAAATAAGAGATGAACTCTCAAGATCCTTTAATGATACTATTTTTCCTAAAGATTCATGCAGCTGCGGTAAATCTTTTAAGTTTGGCTCAAACGGCATGTTAAAATGTTCTGGAGACTGTTTTAAACTCCCTAGTTCTGGAATTAATACTTTAGGTGAACCAAGTCCTAATTTTGCTATTTAGATAAATCAGCAGAAGATGTATTATGACTATTAAGGTCAGCAGTCTGATAGCTACTCAGATGTTTGTCATCATTTGCAGTATGCGTATACCGCGAAACACCTACTGGCGGGGAAATAGCTTAAAGGCCTGAGGCAATATTGCCAAAGATGGCAGTCTTAGTACTCCAAGGCAGAGCTTAGCTATCTACTGCTCCAATAGAGCTGCCGATTCCAAAATTAAGGAAGCAAGACCTGCTCCTTAAGCTAAGCCGGTTAAATTTGCTGCCTTTTTTACCGGCTCTCCATTCAAGATGATGACTTAAAGAACCTGATTCTGAGCATTAGTAATATAATCCTATAATTATTTTTGCCTACCTGTTATGTAGTTTTGCTGATTGACATACTCGTTTGTTAAACGATCTTGCTCATTCGTATAAGATTTAATTACACAGGTCAACAAAAAAAAGTTTTTTTCTGGTTCCGAGCAAACAATTTTTTTTTTAGCATTTCTCATTTTGATTTCAAATATGCAACTCGTTTTTTACCATCACGTCAAGTTGTAAAGATATTTAGGTTTTTTGTTTTGTTTATTAGTTATATTTAGCATTGCATAATTTTTAGACAACCCCTAAATGCATATGATTGATAGCTCAGACCTCCCCTTAGCGAATAAGTTTTGAAATTTTTTAATCTTGCTTATATATTTATAGCAAAAAAAAAAAAAAAAATATAGCAAAAAAGATTTCTAATTGTTAAAATAAAATTTAAAGTTTTCTCATTTTATAGATTTATTATACACGATATTGTTCCATATGACGTGATGGTAAAATGAGTTGCATATTTGAAATCAAAATGAGAAATGCTAAAAAAACAAACAAATTGTTTGCTCGGAACCAGAAAAAAAAATTTTTTTTGTTGACCTGTGTTATTTGTTCTAGAGCTTCTGGAGCTGCTAATATTATTACCTTCCTGCAGTAAACAATCTTGCTGTAATTAGTAGGATTTAAGAGCTGGCTCGAGATTAGTTTTCTCTTTTGTTATTCCTTTATGTTCTTTAGCAATGATCTCCATAGAGCCGCGGATTTTATGCTCAGTATTGGCTTGTGGCTTTTTTACGTTTTTAATATCTTGTTTTTATTTTTTAATTTGAATTGCTGCTTCATCTTTAGTTAAACCTTTTAAGCTCCCTTTTTGTTCAGAAATAGTTTATTAAAGTTTTTGGAAACTATTAGGTAGTTGTTCAATTTTGTTAATTTTACTCTCTAATTCCGAAGCAGTACTTTTTAAAAAGTTAAAAGAGGCTTTTAGCTTTTGTAAATTCTGTTTTCTTTTTGTTTTCTTTTTGCCTTTCTAAACTTTTAAAAAGTTCTTTAAAAATTCCATTGACATTAGTTAAAGTTTTTGATAATGAATATATTCTTGATTTAAAAAAAAATGTTGTTCAGTTCGAAAAAATGTTAGTTTTGATAAAAGATAAACTTGAAAAATGCTGTTTATTTGGGACAAAATTCAAGTATTGACTTTGTGCCTACAAGAATGGTCAATTGAAGCAGCTAGTGAGTATTTTGGTGTTTCAAAATATCTAATAATAAAATCTAGATTTTTAGCAAAGAAGGAAGAAGTTCTTGCATTTCCACAAACTAAGCAATGTAAAATGCTGCCTGATCAAATAAATACTTTAGTAAAAAAATACGTAGTAAGTAATTTAGTAAATAAATGCTATTCTATATGGGGCGGTGGTCTGTGAAAAGACCATTAGGACTAATAAAGTGAATAATAAAAAAAAAAACTTAAGCCATTTTAACGAGAATTAAGAAAAACATGCGATGTTTTTCTTAATTCTCGTTAATGATCGGCGATGGATGGATAAATACCGAATCCATATAATATATCCGAATACATCTAATTACCGAAGCCATAAAACAGATTCGGGTAATTCCGTGACAAAACAACAACAAAAAATCAAAAAAAAATAACCCACTATCTCTAAATGACTTAATTTTTGCAACAAAAATACTTAACTACGCTAAAAAGAATTCCCCAAAGTTGTTTTAAACAAATGGGAATATTTTAGAAGTTATGCTAGTTTGAAATTCAAAACTTAGTAACATTTTTATTTATTACGATCCCCTAGCAACGTCCTTAGTAACAAGTAAATGTCGGTACATACGTTGTTACCTTAACTATATTATTTCATAATTCGAAATTTTCCACATATTATTAGATGCTAAACCATAAAATTATACTAAGAAATAATAATTTTTTATATTTATTAATAAATCAATAAGGGTAAATCGGCGTTTTTAACAAAATTTTAAAGTAAACATGCTTACTTTAAGAAGGATTACAGAAAAGGTTATGATCTATATATTTCCCATCTTTATATTCCTAAAGTATATACAAATATATTAAAAAAAAAACTGAGCTGTTTTTTTGACTAATCTAAAAAATTTAATTTTTATTTTTGATTGAAAGTATATTGAGACAGAAGATTAATAGATATTTATGTTTAGGCACAACCAGAAAGTAAGAGTTCTCACTTATGTGTAAAACTACAATATGCATATTTAATAAACTCAATTAAAAATATTTAAATATTAAAAACAGGTATTTTCACTCAGAGCTAGTCAAAAAAATAAGAGGTATTCCCTAAGGTGTAAAGCAGCAATATCCATGACAATATCCATAAACTCAATTTTAAATATCAAAACGAATTAACTCTTTGAATTCCGTGTTTTTATGAATCGACAAATCTTTATACAAATTAGTGAACTATAAATATTTTTTTGTTTATCTTTGAACTGTAAAACAAAACAAAAATTGGTAATTTTTTTTTAACAAATAAAAAATATTGTCATATTCATATCATAGACATACACAAACTGTCGATTCTAAGTAATAATTGATAAAAAGAAGCAAGCAAATATCTTTCAAGATTCAAGGGCTATGTTGGTAAATAAATTAAAATTCCACATCAACTTTGCACATCAACTTGCATCTCACAATTTTTAAACTTGTAAGTCAAACTAGGCACAGTGTCATCACTGCAGTATCTTATCTTAACTTCATTTTGACATACAGGAATAAATTCATGAAAGTCTCTAGTTCCTGGTAATGTTTTTACATTTTTAAATCGTTCAGATTGTAATGATCTTGTTTCTACCAAAGTTTCGATTGAAATAAAAATAAAGTTTATACCTATGATGTTGCTAGTGCAATATGTAAACATATCATGTGAGTTCAATATTGGATTTGTAGAAATTCTCTGCAAACTAGTATTAGCTACAAGCCGTTTACAACAGTTCCTCCTATACTATTACAAGGATGCTTTCCATGGCTGATTGCAAAGAAAACCCATTTTGCATCTATTCCGAAGTCTGATTTATGCTAACATAGTTATAACAAATATAAATTTCTGAGGGGCTACAATAATATTTTCTTTCGTCAAAGAAAACATAAAATTTCAGTTTAAAACAGTCGTATTACTGTCAAATTGTCGATAAAATTTGTGAAAGTATTTTTAAATTTATTTAAAAAAAATCTTAGTGTATTGTCAGCACATGTATACTATATTTCTAATATATTTTATCACTTTATGTAAATTAGATCGACTGCTATGTTTTGCTACTATTACTAAAAACCTAAACCCAAACCCCTAACGACCTTGTTATGATACATTTAGAATAAAAATTATAAACTACTAAAATTATTAAAACTACTAAAACCTTGTTGAGATAAAACAACTAAATTGAATAAGTATTAATTATTCCATAGATATTTTATAAATAGTCATTATAAATATACATAAATAAGAAAACTCTTTTTAATATTACAATTAATATTAATAAAAAACATGTTAAGAAATGAAGTTTATTGTTAAATTTAACAATAACCTACTTTAACTACCAATAAATTTAAGATTCAGCATTCAACAGACAAGTACCACAGTACCAATTTTTATTTATCTTGGATGTTACTTTTACACAATTAAAGTGATACCATTCAAGGCAACTGCTACACTCAATAGATTCTGTAGGAGCATTGAGAAGACAAATTGGACAATTCCAAACTTTCATTTTTTTGCGTTTTAAAAAAGAAGCTCTTAAAATCTTCCACGCTTGTGCTGTAAGAAATGGCTTTAGAATTTCAAAAACTACTATCTCATTCATTAGAGATGATGGAAGATCCTTAGCATCTAAATTAAGATCTACAGTATCAGCAGGTGTAACAACTGTAACATCATTAGGTATTCCTCCTTTCAGCAAATGCCGCAACAAAACTAAAAAATAAGGAAAGAAGGAATTAGAATTTAAATTCATCATCTCTTGTAAAAAAAACACTATGAAGTTTGTCAGAGTATTTTTAAACGGGGATCTTGTTATTAAACTTAAACAATGCAATTATAGGTATTTCTTAAATTTGTAGATTTTTTTAAAGGTTTCCAAAAGCAAATTCATAATCATTGTCATATTAAAATCTGAACATTGACAATACATTGAAAAGAAAATCTAAATGTTGATGAAAAAATGTAAATAGATACATCCATAAATATTGAATTCTAAACTTTAAAAAAAAAGACAGAATACAAATTATAAATATAACAGTTTACACTCTGAATCTAAGCACTAATAAACACAGTAATTTGAAACTTTCCATAAACTAAAGACTTACAAAATACCAAATAAGTTAACATTATTATTGCATAACACATTTTGCTATCTACTTTCATAGATCTTACAAAATAATCCAACATGTCAAAAATTTCACTCACAATTGTAATGTTCTGACAAGTCAGAAAAGTCTGCATCAAACCTCAAAAGCAACTTGGCATGGTAAATTATGCATTTTCTCAATAGCTTGCTGATCAGATATAGAATATGATGCACCAGCACCCTGCCTTAATTTACCAAGAACTTCCTCTAAATGATCAGTTAAAAATTCACCAAGCTTAATAAACTGATTATCTTTACTAGTTTCAAGTAAAAAACTAGTGAAGTCTTTAAAACCTTTTAATGTGTGTAATATTGCATCTGATGTTGTCAAAGTAAAAGTTTTTATTATTTTTTTACCATTAATTGCTCCCATATTTTCACACATTTGTTTAATTTTCAATAAATGTTGCAAGCGAGTATCTTTAGCACTTCAAATCACAGCTTGCAAAGGATGATGTAATCTTACATCATCAGAAATTCTTTGCACATTTATAATTTTCCATGCATTTACGTATGCAGAAAAACAATAGTAACTTTAACTTTTTCCTGATTTATTACTGGAAATCAGAATCTAAATAAGATACTGGTACCATACTGACAATAAATGTAGATCCTGCAAATAGACATTTAACCAATACAGCAAAGAGTGTTTTAGCAAGTATTTCTGGGTCACTCTTTGCATGACCATAGATTTTTCCACTATGATATGTAATAGTTGCCTTAACATAAACCTCATCAACCAATAAAAAGCATGAACTCTATTTGTCTTCCAAACTGTGATGTGTTTTGGAAATTAACAATAAAGTATAAAGTTTACTTGCTTTTGAGATCAATTTTGTCAAAGATCAAACACAAGGTAGCTGAAAGTCATTTTTCTAATGCTTATATAATGCTCAGGATACAATCATATATTCAAAGGGTTGAACAATAATATCTGGTGAGTACAAAGGTTTTCCAACAGTGGTAGTGGTAAAAAAATCAGCCTCCATCTTTCTGCTCGATTGCGACGCCTAGAGTTAAGACTTAAAGCCTTGGTGAAATAATACAAATTATCTGCAACCTTTATTTTTTTAATTTTATTTATCATCAACTTTTTTGAAAAATTGCGTTTCAATTAATGAGTTTTTTCAACTATGTTACAGTTTGTTTTGTCTATATATAGTTTGCAATTTAATTGGTCCAAATATAGTTGGCCAGATAACAACTTTTGTTGGAGAGAGAACTCATAATTTTAAACTATATAATAGATCAGTCTTTGTGAAACTATTGTCTTTCTCTACCGTGACTTATATAATAATAATTATATAACTCATGACTTCTTATGGAGATTAACTTGCAAAGTTAAAAAAAAATTTAAGTAAATTAAATAATTCATCAAATCAATTGACTAAACCAAAGTCAGTTTTAAATTTCTGATTGTTGACAAGTAAATAATAATGTATACTTACGATGAACTTTTTCTTTAACAGTTTTCTGTTCATAAGGCAAGCAGATCTTCTGAACTTTATGTAGACCGACAGCATTTTTTTTCTTTATTGACTTAGGACGCCCTCTTGATACAAACTTGGATGGAAATTGAATTTGGGAGAAATCAAGTTGGTTTTTCGGTATTTTAGCAGTATCACATGATAGTTTTATTGAATTACTTACACAATCCAACTGATTGAAATTTATAATTTCTTTTTTATGTTTTTTAGTTTCTTTTCTAACTTCTAGAAATAAATGATCATCAACAATTGATTCTATTATAAGTTTTTATTTCATAAAACATCTTTCAAAAAGAAATTACAGTATTGCCTGTTGTGCCAGTTAACAAGAGACACACCTGATGGTTCCTTATTGGCCTCAGGTAGTAAGTGACCGGGGCCCCAGCCCCAGCTTCTGCTTAAAATGAGACCTTTGGCAAAGCCTGCCCTGGCCCCAGCAAAATTATAAGATTTTGCATAGGTTAATGGCTGGGGCTAGAAAGAAATTTTTAATACTTAATATATTATAGTTTTATGCTTACATTTACTATCTATTAAATACTGGCCTACATTTATATATTTTTAAACTCTAGTTTACTTCCAACAAGATTGTAAGAGCTACTTTAAAATAGAGAATAAGTTAAAACACTAGGAAACGTATATCTAAAGACTTAAAAAGTTGTAAGTTGCATAAAAAAAGAAAACATGTAGATGGGTATGAGTTATAAGGTTTTTTTGATGTTCAAGAAAAAAAACTGGAATATAAAAGTTTTCATAGCATGAAGGGCAGATACAGTAAAAGGATGCAACTTGTTGAATAAAAAGCCAAGAAAGAATGAGTTTTTGCTAACTGATGAGATGATAGCTCGTTTGTTGAGATGATATCTCCTTTGACTATTGACCATGATAGTATTTGTAGAAAAAGGAAATGCAACCTTACAACAATGGGAGAGTGCCTCAAGCTTGACAGATAAAGCAGGTCTAATTACATTCACAATGTGCTTTTAGACTTTGTCTGAGAGTAAGAGGGTTGTTATTCGTCAGTATAGGATTGCCAACAATATTGTAATATTTTTTTGCAGTAAATAAATGATAATTTTTTTTCTAACAAAATTGGTGGATTTTAAGTCCAGAAATTAATCCATAACCCACTGCAAGCATTAGGCTATTATAAAAAGGAGATCAGATTTAAAATCGGCTGCTTGTTCTAAGCAATCAAAAAATGAAGATTTTTTGTCAAGAAAAGAGTATAAAGTTGAGTAGTCAGCAAATAGAACCACTTTAGATTTTATGAAAATAGTTATTGTAGATAAGAAATGTTACAGGAGCAAAGATAGAACCTTGTGGTACCCTTAAAGTTACTTGAAATAAAGAAAAGGATAGGCCTTCAAGAATAACTTTACTACTGCAGTTAGAAAGAAATAATTTAATAATTTCAAACCTTTATATAAAAAAACTAATAACCAAGTAAAGACTAATCATAGGATAGTTAGAGAAGTCAAAGTGTTTTCTAGAGATTTGAAATATTGGAACCATTTATAGATGTTCTTGTAAAAAAGATGAAAAGAATGATTAATATTTAAAAAGCAACTGTTCAAGATGGTGAAAAATGTGGAGTATGGTGAGGCTTGACTTAAAATTGAAGAGAAGTAATAAAAGCTTCCAAACTTTTATTCCAGAAGGAGTTCTTCCAAGAAGCTTTCCAAGATGCTCTTTATGCATACATATTATGGATATATACATGTTTGCTATTTATTGAAATGCTGACATACAATATTTTTTCATTGTTATATAAACTTTATATGGTGTATTCATATGGTGTAGTATTTGCCAAAAGAGAAGATGACCAGATGGATGTGTGGTGTGACACTAGCAAGACAAGTAAAGGAGGCATAACCTTATACAGATTGGAAAAAAAGTTGTATCGAACAACGTTTGTTAGAAAAGATTAAAGTAATTTAGGTATCAGCATGTAGAGAGGTAGCAGCTTTAGTAGAAAATGGTAGTGAGAAGTAAGAAAACTTGAAGAGAGAGCCATACATATTGTATGAATGAGCTTCAGTTAAGAAAAAAAATGCTCGAGATTCATTGTTCGTACTAGAAAAAAAGCATAAAAAAGGAAGGCCTGATGTTGATGATGATGATGACAATGATGATGATTATCACCATCATGAAGATGATGATGATAATAATGATCATGATCATCATCCTTCCTTTTTTATCTTGTTGATGATGATGGTCATGATCATGATGATGATAATGATAATGATCATCATTATCATCATGAACATTGCTATCATAGTCTATTTTCTATCATTTCTATTTTAGTCTATTTTCTTTCTATCAAAGAAAGAAATGCAACCTTACAACAATCGGAGAGTGCCTCAAGCTTGGCAGATGATGATGATGATGATGACAATGATGATAATGATGACGATGATCATCATCATGATAATAATGATGATTATGATGATTATTTTGATCATAATGATATTTATATATGGATATATATATATATACAAAATATAACATGAATTTTAAATAAAATAAATATAGTTTAGGGTGTATAAATGTTTGTGCAACCCCGCTTAAAACCTCGCCATCCAGCTATATTTTGTCAAACCCGGTCCCGACCCTGGTCAAATATCAACCCCAGTCACTTACTAGCCTCAGGTAAGTCACTGGCAAAAATACAACATTGGCCAGAAGCAAGTATGTATGTGTAGCAAGCAAGCAAGTATACCTTTCAGTGTGATGAAAGATGTGTTGTTCAGGGTTGAATCAATGTGAATGTTAATTATTTGATTCAATGTGAGAGATTGCTTAAATGTCCGGTAGAAGAAAAACAAACATATACTGCTTGAAAAAAATTGGCAAGAAAGGTGGCAGCTCTAAAATGATTGGATGGTAGTGGAATGAATGGTAAAACTGTAAAAAACTATTTTACATATGGAAAAAGTCTGGAAATGTCTTTGCTAAGCTATTGAAAAAAAGCTCAATCACATAAGCAGAAGTTATCAAAAAAAATAGTTGATGCAGAGGAAAAAATATTCATAAGTATTCAGAGTTGTAATGCAAAACATTGGGAAAAGTGTAGACATTGTTGGAGAAGGCTGTACTAATTGGAAAAACAATTGCAAAGACAATTGTATTGGAAACAAGGTAGATGACTCGTTTTTAAAAATTTCTAAACTAAATGGACATAATGAAAACGCTTTATCTGTAATAAAATGAAAACTTTTTATCTGTAATAATCTTACTGGACCAGCATAACTAATAACCAGGAATGAATTAAAATAGCTGTTGGTACAGCTTTATTAAGCTAGCCTGCTGGTTCTCCTGGTGTATCAGCTGAAATGCTGAGTTTCATGTGATGTGGGTGTAGAGTGACTGTCACTTGTCAGATGAATTACATTTAGGTTTAACCTCAAATGATTGTACAAAAAATCAAATAAAAGTTTATAACAGGTGGAGACGTACTACAAATTGAAATGGATTTATCAATAAACCACAGTTTGGTTTAATACCATGAAAAGGAACAACAGATGCTTATTCATTTTAAGGCAAGTTTAAAAGATGTTTTTTGGAAAGGTAACAAGACCAAATGTGCCCAAAGTGAGTGAGAGATGGTAATGATTGTATTATGTATTGATTTTGACCTAATTATGTTTTGTTTTGGTTAAATCAGATTTTTTTTTATTAACAATTTTGGAAAAATACATGTTACATGTACAAAGTTACATGAAATAAATGATGTCAAACCCATAATACCTTTACAAGGAACTATAAAGTTTTGAACTACATTGCTTTTAACTTCACCACTGCAACCTGGTCTTTCAAACTATAATTGAAAATAAAACAACTTATCTTCATAAAATAAACAATTTTAATAAGGAAAATAAACAAAAGTATACCATATAGTTTGGAACTGTATTGCATTCAACTTCTCCACTGATACCTGGTCTTTCAAACTATAATTGCAAATAAAACAATTTAACTTCAGAAAATAAATAACTTTAAAATAAGAAAATGAACAAATGTATACCATATAGTTTTGAACTACATTACTTTCAACTTCTCCACTGAAACCTGTTCGTTCAAACTGTAATTGGAAATAAAACTATTTACCTTCATAAAATAAATAATTTTAATAGGGAAAATAAACGAAAGTATACTGTATAGTTTTGAACTGCAATGCTTTCAACTTCACTGCTGCCACCTGGTCTTTCAAACTATAATTGGAAATAAAACAATTTTATTCAGAAAATAAATAATTTTAATAGGACAAAATGAAAAAATGTATACCATATAGTTTTGAACTGCATTACTTTCAACTTTACCACTGCAAGCATGTCTTTCAAACTATAATTAGATATAAAAGTATTTACCTTCATAAAATAAATAATTTAATAGAAAAAATCAAAAAAAGTATACCATGCTAGGGACAAAAACAGTAGTTGGGTTATTGTTGTATCTGGAAAAAAAAGTAATCCAGCTGAGCAACTAGCTGTTGAAAAACTGTTGCTTGCTCAACAGACTGAAATCAAGAGCAGAGAGAACAATGTAATCATTTATGGCATGGAAGAACCAAAGAAGGATACTGTGGCTCAAAAAATCAAAGATGACAGGCTGAACACCCCAATCAAGATACAAAGATGATACAAAGTTAATTAGTCAGGAAAAATGATGCTGAGTTATTGCAATTAGATTAATATAAAGCTGTTGAATGGTCAAAGGTGGGGCTTGTCAAATTTAATACTGATAAATGTGTAGTTATGCATTTAGGTAAAAAAATTATTAAGTATGAATACTCTATGGACAGGAAATCACTCAGAAAAACAAACATAGAAAGAGATCTTGGAGTTTTATTTTGTTCAAACTTGAAATGGAAAGATCATATAATGGCTTGTACCTCAAAAGCAAATAGAATGATGGGAATATTGAAAAACACTTTTTTGAATATTGACGTACATATGCTTAGGTTATTATATACAACATTTTTTTGGCTTCTTATTGAATTTGCAGTGCCAGTTTGGTCTCCTTACTTCAAAGGTGAAATTAAAGCTTTAGAAAAAGTGCAACATTAGTTTACTAGAATTGTTTTTTTTATTATGGAATTTGACATATGACGAAAGGTTGAAAAGTTTAAATATTACAGATCTTTATATGCAAACTACTACTACTACTACTACTACTACTACTACTACTACTACTACTACTACTACTACTACTACTACTATATAGTTTTGAACTGCGCTGCTTTTAATTTCACCACTGAAACCTTGACTTTCAAAATATAATTGGAAATAAAACAGTTTTACTTCAAAAAATAAATAATTTCAAAATAAATGAAAGCATACCATACAGTTTTGAACTGCATTGTTTTCAACTTTACCACTGCAAGCTGGTCTTTCAAACTGAAATTGGAAATGAAACAATTTACCTTCATAGAATAAATAATTAAAAAATAAGTCGAACAAAGCACAGTTTACTTTATAGTTTGATCAAAATTGTTTTTGTCAACTTCTTCAACATTAATAACATTAACAACTTGCTCACTTAAATCTGTTATTTCAAGCTATAATTGGAAACCAAACAATTATGAATACTAAAATACTTAATAATTTATAGCAGCCAAATTGGCAACTTAAATGCCAATAAATCATAAAATGTAAACATCTTACTTTCCTTTCATGCAGTTCAGACTGAAATTTATTATCATCCATTTCCAACTTGGAAACTCCATTTTGTAAATTAAAATCAACAAGTTGATGTTGAATTGAAGTTACCATAGCTTCATTATTAGAACCCCAAATGCTTGCTAAATTTTGCAAGACCCTCATTCTACATTCAAACTGTGATGATCCGCCTTCTGCTGCTAAATCAGATAAATGCTGTACAAGTCGATTAGCGCGACGATATTTTTCTACATGGGTCAAGGGTTTATCCTTTAGCTTAGCAAATTTTATATGGCTATCATGTTGATCCTTCGTTAGAAAAATGCAATGATTTTTCTGCACTGTTTCCTTAAACCATCTAGGAGCAATACAATTTTCAGAGAACATTTGCAATTTTTTAATTCTTCTAGCTGCAAACATGTGTTTGCATGGCAAACCCATGGACTTTGAAATAAGCAATCGCAGCTATTCTCAGATAGTGTTTCACTTTTTCCAAAAGTTTGTACAATTTCATTTGCTAAGTCTTCATCTATGCTGACAGATTCATCGAGCTGAGATTTAACAAAAGAAAAAGCAAATGGCGTTAGTATATCTTTATAATCACGTTCATGTTGAAAACTTGCAACTACAGTAACAGGAACCCGTTCTGTTGTATTTATATATTTATGGTCTCTTTCTTGTCGCATGCAAGCTATAACAGTAAGCAAATCTTTGAAGAATATAGGTAAAGGACTTAACAAAGAAACAACTGCTTTAATTCTACGATTGATAGATTCAAGACGATTAGTAGTACATTCTCCAAAAGTTATGTTTTGTTGCTGCCAACAACGCACCCACTCAAATCTACAAGCATGCCAATTAACTTCAACATATTTAATAACAGATGGTGGCATAACTTTGTGGAACTCATCACGCAACATTTTATATTCCTTCTCAGTAGTTGCATATGTCATTTTTTGGAGAGTTTTTAAAGCAATCAGTCTTTGAGCTTCAGATATATTCATTTTTGATGTTGTTATTTCTCTGCTCATAGAACGCAAAACATGAAATATACACAACAATAAATTAATTTGTGGAAATGCATGCTTAATGCATTCACGCTCTGCCATGTCTTTGTCAGTAAAAACAGATAATATCTTATTCCAGTTGATATTTTTTTCCTTGAATATTTCAAACATTGTTGAAAGGGAAACACAGTCTTCTGATGCAGTTAAAAATATAGCTGCAATTTCACTTTCACCATTCAGTCCGACTACAAGAAGAATGTATGAGGGCATTCTCAAATTAGTAAGTTTATAAGTTGCATCAACCAAAAGTAACTCAGGATATAAACCAAAGAATCGCTTCATTTCATAGTCTTGAAAAAATATTCCAGTTATGATACCATTTTCATTTGTTCTTAGCTCAAGATCTGGTCCTAATAAAAAAGAAGTTATATATTCAACAGATTTGTTCTATATTTTAAATGAAAATCTATTTATATTGAAAAAGAACAATGGGGCAGGACAGGCTCTATGGCCATAGAGAATGCAAATTTATTAGGAGAACAAACTCTAGTACATAATCCCCACTTAATGTGGATATGAAATCGCTCTTCAGGAAGCTACTTTCTCAGGAGCAAGCTATTGCCATTATATTGACATATCAAACTATTGAAATTTTCTTACATTTAATAAATAGTTAGATAAGTTTATTACTTTATTACTGTGCCGGGTCTGGATTCACAAAACATAGGCCTAGCACCATGTGGCCTTATCCTAGGAACATGGCTATGCTATATTTGTCTATGTTAATAAATCTGATATACTATAGTACTATAGTATAATGATTTAACTTGATAACAAGAGCATCTATACATAAAAATATTGTTAAAAATCATTTAAAAATACAAGAGATAAATCTGTGAAAGTAAGTTTAAACATAAATTTTTAGTTTGATATGCATTTTATATTATTTCCTTCAAACAGTATACTCCCATATTATTAAAGAATACTACACTATTTCCAAGAGTAGAGATAAAAATAGTCAAAACCTGAAACAAAAAACAATAATTACTCAAATATGAATGAATTATAACACAAATTCTCAAAATAATGATAAAGAGTACAAAGTTACTTTGTAATGCCACAAAAAAACAAAGGTACTGTTACCTAAATAATGTTGATCATAATTTTTTTTTACTAACTGTTGACTAATGATCAATAAAGTAAATTTCAATTCATAAAAATTTACTAAATTTAAACCATATTTCAACAGTATGAATTCTAAACTAACGTCATGTCGTAGTGTAGAATGTCAAGGTAGAACTAAAGAAAATAAAAAAAGAATATAATTAAAAGTTGTTTAAACATGCAAACAAATCATAATACCAGCTAATAAAAAATTCTTTCAATTAAAAAACTTAATTAAAGCCTTTTTTTAGTTAAAATCATTTTAAGTTCAATTTATTTTCATTATCATATTATTTAACTTGCTTCATAAACTTATTTTATATTAAGAGCAAAACATTGTAGAAGAAAAAAAATAGATATTCATTTTTAATAATTTATTACTGCTCTGTTCTTTAAGAAGTTCTTTAAGAAGAATGCTCTTCCTAACAGTCCATCAATATATGTACAGAAATATCTTTCCAACTTTAAAAACTTGTTATTTAACTTCTTAATTTTTTACCTTAAATTTAAAGCATCATTCAAAAAAAAAAAGTCAATGCTCTCATAATGAAATCAATATTTGTTTCCTTATTGCATATTAATTGTTTAACAAAAAATTATTTATATTAACCATTACATTCTTGAAAGACTGCAATAAGTGATTTTAAATCTGTGGTACCTTTCTGTTTTGCAGCTAAGTTATGAAGATCTTTGAGAGTAACTTTTTTACCAAAGAAAAAAAGTAACATTATAAAAAGTTTAATGTAGAGGGTAAACATAAGTATGATAAGTATGAATTCCAATGCAACTTTTATATAAAAGTGTTAAAGAAAACCTGTTTCCTTCATAACTTGATCTTTAATAAGCCACTTGTTTCCGTGCATACTCAAAAGACGACAAACATCTTCTTTTTCATCCGCGTTTAATTTTCTTATTTTTGGCAAATTGTTAAACAATTCCTACAAGTAGAGAAATTGTAAAATATCTAATATATAAACAGTTTTTACTTTTATCATTCAGTTTTTATAAAATATCTTATTTTGGGGAATAATTATATATATATATATATATATATATATATATATATATATATATATATATATATATATAATTATTTTTAAAATTAATACAATTTTTTATTCTTAACATGTTTCGTAAAGTTTATTTACATTTTCAAAAGATTATTTTACAATAATAAAAAAATCTGAAAAGAATATTCAAAAATAGAAGTCTTTAGAGAGAAATATTAACAGACAAAAAATTATACATAATTAACCAATATATTTATTACAAAATAACTCGGTAAATAACCAATCAAAATAACCAACTGTCAAAAAATAAATAAATAACAAACTGACAGTAAAATTAAATAGATAAGTTTACAGCATAATGTAAAGTTTGTTTATTAAGTCGCAGACTTTCCCATTTAAAGTGGAGGGTTTCTTTTATCTTTAATTTGTGTTTGGTTGGGGCATTATCCAAAATCTCAAAAGAATCACAGATAGCCAAATTTTTGCAATTGGAGATAAATTTAAGTGTTTAAATATATGAAATTGTTTATCAATTTTAAGGTGCTCATTTATTCTAGTTGCCAAGTGTCTGAAGGTTTCTCCAATATAACTGGCATTACAGCCAGTGCAAGAAAATTTATAGACAACATGAGATTTAAGCAGTTTAGGAAGTGACTCTATTATTATTATTATTATTATTATCTGTGTATCCAGATACATATGTAGGTTTTACTAAAATCTCTGGAGTACCTGAAATAAAATAATGTTAAGATTATCATTATCACTATCAGTATAATGTCAAAAATAATTGTGGGTAGCCAATTTCAGATGAGCTAAAACCAAGTTAAATTTTTTTTTTATGTTTTATTACTTTTATAGTATTTTACAAAATAAACCCATTCTTAAAATAGTTAGCTGAGTTTTAAGTAACATGAAAAATAATAACAATAATAATAATAATGTAAAAAAAAAGTTAAAACATTTGTTTTTTAATTTTTTTTAAACTTCATACTTACAAAATCAATTTAATAACTGTCAATAACTGCTCCTTTACAGCACGATTTTTTTATAAACGATATGTGGATGACATAATTGCTATTTTTAATTCTGAATATGAAGCTCGAGAATTTTTCAAACACCTCAATAAACAACATAAAAATCTAAAATTTACTATGGAAAAAGAACAAGATAACCAGATTGCTTTTTTAGATGTACTTAAAAAATCCAATTCGTTTTCGACTTCAGTTTATCACAAAAAAATGTATACAGGTCTTTTACAAAATTTTTTTAGTTTTATTCCGTCTTGCTACAAATTTGGACTTGTTTGTTGTTTGATTGATCGTACATTTAAAATTAATAATTCTTGGGTTGGTTTTGATAAAGATATTAAGAATCTATCATTAGTTTTACAAAATAATAAATTTCCTCAAAAAATTATTGACTATGAAATAAATCCTATATTAATAAGAAAATGAACCCATCTGTTACTAACATTGTTAATAGCTTAAATATAAGATACTTTAAGCTTCCATACTTTGGAATGTACTCTAATTACACTAAAATGAAAATTTCAAAAATTGTTCATAAATATTGCAGGGATGTTCTAATAAAATTAATTTTTACTACTAATAAAATACAAGATTGTTTTTGCTTAAGAGTCACTTTCTAAACTGCTTAAATCTCATGTTGTCTATAAATTTTCTTGTGCTGGCTGTAATGCCAGTTATATTGGAGAAACCTTCAGACACTTGGCAACGAGAATAAATGAGCACCTTAAAATTGATCAACAATCTCATATATTTAAACACTTAAATTTATCTCTTAATTGCAAAAATTTGGCTAACTATGATTCTTTTGAGATTTTGGATAATGATAACACAAATTAAAGATAAAAGAAACCCTCCACTTTAAATGAGAAAGTCTGCGACTTAATAAACAAACTTTACATTATACTGTAAACTTATCTATTTAATTTTACTGTCAGTTTGTTATTTTTTTTTTTTTTTGACAGTTGGTTATTTTGATTGGTTATTTATCGAGTTATTTTTTAATAAATATATTGGTTAATTATGTATAATTTTTTGTCCGTTAATATTTCTCTGTAAAGACTTCTATTTTTGAATATTTTTTTCAGATTTTTTTATTATTGTAAAATAATCTTTTGAAAATGTAAATAAACTTTACGAAACATGTCAAGAATAAAACATTGTGTTAATTTTAAAAATAATTATATATATATATATATATATATATATATATATATATATATATATATATATATATATATATATATATGTAAAAAAATATAGAAATGTTTATCAAATTGTTAACAGAGAATAGCCTCCAAATAGCAAATAAAAGTAATTCAAACTAAGATAAGTAAAATACTGACTTTGTCAACGACATGGTTGTGCTTCAATACCAACTTTTGTATGCATAATTGTGAACCGTTGTCGGATACATTTATCCAGATTCCATATGGGCAATCTATCTGGAATGCTATCAATAAGAAAGAAATAAATTTGCTATCAATAAGAAAGAAATAAAAAATATATAATACAGTCATTTATGACATAATCTTTTTATGACATAAAAAGTTTAAAAACCAAAGTTTAAAGTTTCACTAGTCCACTTAATATAAACATATTCATTTCAAAAAGATGAGGATTTTTCAAACAGTTAAACTTTTTTATTTAATAAATTTTTAAACGCTTTGATTTATTTAAATTATTAAAATAAATCAAAAAAAAAAAATTAAATAATTAGGAGAATTAACTTATTTTTTCAAATTTAAGTTTCATTTTTGAGCCTGTCCACATTCTATTATCTGATTGCTTTAACATATATAAGATAATATTTATAATACTTGTACTTTAGATCTTCTTAAATAACATATACCTTTGATTTGGATGCTTTCCTTTTGATCGACTTTTAAAATTTTTCCCTCCATGATAGCAAGCGTAATGCATGCTATAAAACAACAAATCGTCGTTTAAGGTTCGCTTAATGCCTTTTTTTCTTGCAGATGCAATGGATCTGCTTTTATTAAAGATACGTCTAGACGTACCCGTAGCCACTGCGTAATATAATATAAAGGTTTTTATAGTTTTATTGGTTTGAATATTTCAATGCAATTTCTTATAAAACAGTAAAAGAAGCTCAGAATGCAATTGAATTTCATGAACGACACATGAACGTGAAATTTTCTGTTTATGCAAAAGATGTTGGATTTGCTCAAAAAGGTTATTTTTTTTACTTTAGAAATTGATCATTTTTTTATAACTCTTGTAAATTATCAGGGATAAGCATAATAGCATTTATTCTACTATATATGAAAAACATATTTACAACAAAAAACTATGTATATTTATGTATGTATATACATATGTATACATATTTATGTATGTATATACATATATATATATATATAGGTACGTGACAATTGCGTTTTACGGAACCGAATTTTGTGCTAAAATTTTGTGCCACGATTTTCGCAGTCTCTTCAAAGTTAGCGTGCTTGAGGAAGGCTTTCTGAAATAACTTTTTAGTATTCGTTATCAACATAGAGTATTTTTAGAAAGAAGAATAGTTGAAGCTCATTATTAATTTGGTTTTAATTATACTCAATTGATATATTACCGAGTTTATTGATGTCAAAGTTTTAGTTGTACTTCTGTGGTGAAATTAATGTCCAGGATATAGTCTATATTTTATCTATTCAATTTTTATTTTTAAGTTATTCATTTATCTATGCACCTGCCAAATTTCGTTGAAAAATATTATGTAGCAGTCACCCTATTTCTTGCTGCACTTTTGTTACCTAATTTACATTTTCCCTGTTGTTAGCGCGGGAGACAGAGGGGTCCATTGATTATTTGTATTAGTGAACGGAAACTTTCGGCGTCGGCCGAAACCGAAACCGAAATTTCTGCTTCAACAATTTTTTTACTTTTCCTGTTTCGGCCGAAATTTCGGTTCAAACCGCAACCGAAATGAACTGAAACTTTTATAAGATTTTTTTTAAGTTTTAATATAAGTGGGGTCATGACGGTTTCCTAATTGTAATCGTTTGTTAGTAAATCAATTTTTAATTATAACAATTGTAAAAATTTTAATTGAAATCACGTTACATAATAGTTTTAAGTTACTATTCTCAAATCATTCTTAAAATGAATTAACATTTAAGTAAAGCAACCCAAAGCAATAGTTTCATCAAAAGTCTCTCAGTGCTAAATTTTACAACGGAAAATAATCGATAAAAAACTGGTTTGTGGAATCATTTTACCGTGACAGTTAGTGATTTCAAATACGGAACTTGCAATTTGAAAATATCTCATGGATCGTACAGTCCAAAACTTCAATAACTTAGCGGACTTTCATCACATTTAAGAAGTGGTTTACTCTAAAATATCTCTTAACTGAAAAAGCAATACAACTAGTGGCAGTCCTATAAATCTCAAAAATTGATTCACACTTTAAAGAAGGTCTGAAGTTTCTTGTGCGACCGCGGCGCAGTGGTTAGAGCGCTTGACTTGGAAGCAGGAGATCTAGGCTCAAAACGAGCTTAGGATACATTTTTGCGTCACGGTAATGAAGGAGGCGTAAACTTCCTGGTTAAATGCACTTCCGCGGTGCTCTGTTATAAGACCTATAGGTCTTCTATATTTCTGTATTTCGTCGAGAAAATACTTCAATTATGACCTTTAATTATTGAAATGTCTTGACATATTATAGTTTTTATCAAACTATGTTACATGGTGATTGCTTAGATATATGTAAAATAGTTTTTTTTTGCTTTAATTTGGTGATCATAAAAGGTTCAGGGATTTTAAACATTCATTTTCAAATTTCGGCCGAAATTTCGGCTTCGGTTTCGGTTTCGGCTACGGCTTAGCTGAACAGAAATTTCGGTACTTTCGGTTTCGGCTCAAATTTCGGTTTCGGTCGATCACTAATTTGTATATATATATTTTTTTTTTATATATAACATTCATATTAATAATATTATTAGCAATATTTAACTTATTTCATAAATTGATATTATAAACTTAGATACTTTATAGTGAAAATATGATTTAAAAATATGTAAATTTAAACAAAATTGTTTTATTAAAAGGATTTTTAGTAAATAATAAAATAAGACTTAAATTTTATATTTCATTTAGAAACAAAATGGAGAAAGAAAATAAAGGTTTCACATAGTATTTTGTATCATATTCATAATATAGTTTATATATGAATCAAATTAGTTATGAATCATATCTAATTTGAAGTTTGAACGTTGTCTTTATTTAACAAGGAAAGCCTTTAGATTATAATTTATAACTAATAAATAAGTTATTTTTATATAAATTTATTAAATTAATTTTAAATTATTATTTGGCCATTATCTAAACCTTTATGTATAACTTAAATATTTCTTTCGCTGTTTTAGATGCTCTAAGTTGTGAAAAGGCGTCAGCCAACAACATCAGTTAGTTACTTTCTTTTTTCAATAGCTCGGTAGTTATTTTTATTATATATATATATATATATATATATATATATATATATATATATATATATATATATATATATATATATATATATATATATATATATATATATATATATATATATATATATATATATATATATATATATATATACAAATGACTTACTATATGCAAATTTTTATATTACTTTGTAAAAATAAAGTTAATTTAATTTGTTTAGATGAACTTGCTTTGCAACTACCTGGTGGGACAGCTGATGATTATGAAAACCATATATGTAATGCCATCGATCATATGGCTTTTATTTATTCTCATTTTCACTTGTGCAGCTATAACGAATCTCGTAATTCAATTATTAATAATATTTCTAACACAATGTCTGACCGAGTTACTGTTAATCATCTTACCATAAGCAAAGTATGTGCAACCTGGGGGAAAACTCTAAATGAGCTGAACTGCCATTTGCACCCTCTTGATACAATTGCCATATCATGCCGTACAGCATTGAAGTCTCTAGAGAATGAGAAATGCAAATTGTTTGGAAATGACTGCATGGCAACCTTGATTATTTTAACTATAAACAAAATGAGATTTAAAGATGTTAAAGGCGATCCACAAGGTTTTGTAAATTTTTTAGATAATAATGATTTACCACGAGGTATCATTCCTAGGTATCGTGGAAACAGACTTCACATTATTTTCCATACTTGCTTTATTTTAATGAAGCATCACAGTAAATTTAAACAATATCTAACAATTGGATTAGTAAAGTGTAAAAGTTTACAAGAAACTCTTCGAACAGTATTTTGTAGTGCAACCGCAATCAAACAAATGTGTGTACTTGCAGTATTTGGAAAACTTCTTACTGGACCCTGGATGAAAAAGTTTTATGTTACATCAGAGCAAGCAACTTTTGATCATGTTGATGGTATCCAGGTTGTGAAAAATGTTATACAAACAATTCAAACATGCAAATCCAATCCAGCTGGTTTGTTTTGCAGAAAGACAGATTTTTTTGAACAACCGCTAGAGCCAAATATTTTAGAATCAGTAACAAATTTATGCTCTGTTGATGAAGAGCTTCTTAAAATGACTTCAGCCTGTCTTATTGCAGTGGAAGATGTTTTAAATAGACAATATAGTAGATATTTTTCACTAACTGTGACAGAGACATTTAAAGAGGAAACAGCTAGCGCAAGGCTTCACAATATAGATAGTGAAGATTTAATGGGTATGTTTAGTGATGCAAAAATACGGGCTACTAATGCAACAACTTGCTATATCTCAAACTTAGATCAAAAAAGAATAGGACTGTCGACTATCTAGACACTCTAGATTTAAGTTTAAGAGAAAAGATTGTTAAATGGTCAATTAATGTAGCACGTAAAAACAGATTTACAAATCGACTCTATCGATGCAAAGTAAGAGATGAGATTTGCAAAAGACAAAAAATCAAGCGCCAAAAAATGGATGAAAAAGAAAAAAGAAAGTTAGAGCATGACCTATCTAAATTAAATTTTGAAGAGATTATTAATTCATATAAGCACTTATCCAATGACCAACTATTTGATTTAGAAGATGTCATGTCAGATAGAGTTGTTGGGAAGAAACTAGAACATGAATGGTACGATCCAAAGACATGCAAAAGTGTTTTATATCGCGGCAGAGTAAAAAAAGTTAATAAAAGAAAAAATGACTTCATTTACACCATTTCTTACTGGAAAGATGATGAAACTGATAATGAAGCTGTTGACTATTGCATGAAAAAGATCCAGCTTGCTGCTGATGTTGTTTCCGGTGAGTTACAATTTAATTAATCTAATAACACTGCAAGTGTTGTGACTTGCCAAAAATGTATTGCAAATGTTGTGACTTGCATAAATAATACAGCAAGTGTTGTGACTTGTATAAATTATATAGCAAGTGTTGTGACTTGCCTAAATAATATAGCAAGTGTTGTGACTTGCCTAGTTACATAGCAAGTGTTGTGACTTGCCTAAATAATACAGCAAGTGTTGTGACTTGCCTAAATAATACAGCAAGTGTTGTGACTTGCATAAATTATATAGCAAGTGTTGTGACTTGCCTAAATAATATAGCAAGTGTTGTGACTTGCCTAGTTACATAGCAAGTGTTGTGACTTGCCTAAATAATACAGCAAGTGTTGTGACTTGCCTAAATAATACAGCAAGTGTTGTGACTTGTTAAATTTTTTGATAGACGGCTCTGGCTTACCTTCACGTGGTGTCTATCGTTAAAAATGGTTAAAACAGTTTCATTTTTGGAATTAATTATTTTAATCATTCACTAAAAGCCAAGACAAAAATATATTGTATTTTCTTTAAAATAGTTTTATATTAATACTATTATTTTTTAATATTTTATTTATTTTTTATTTTGAAACAGAAAATTTGTTTGTTAACCAAACAAAATGGCTAGCTCGTTAACTATACTGTATGGTCCTTACTTCTGTTAATGTAATAATCACAAATAGACTTTATTATAGGTTTTTGCTATACTTGGTTAGAAAGATGACATGTTTTTTACAGCCAATTGACTTATAGCCCCACATTAGTAGTTGTATAATTTTTTTTGTAATATATATCCAATTAAATAATAATTTTTGGTAAGAAGTGGAAAGGGCATTAGAATGCCTCTTTCTTATGACATATTTGGATACGCCCTCTTTTAAACTCCACTCTCTTATGACCATGGATGCACCACTAATGTATCTTTTAATCTAGTGAAATATGTTTTTTACTTCTTTGTTGTTGTACTTTAAATATTCAATCAGATATTTCAAGAATTGAAACATTTTTTGATATTATAGTACTAAAACATCATCAACATATCTACTGTGAGTTTTACATTAACCTCCCATATTTGGTGGTTGTCTGGTATGAATTTATTTTTTCATTTATTTCCAATTTTTTAATTTATTTTTTAAATTTATTGTTCAAATTTTGAAAAAAAATTTTTTTTTTTTTAGGTTGGGTGGAGAGGTGGGGGGGGGGGGGGGTAGGCAGGTGGTGGGCATACGCCCCTTTGTAATAGAAACACCACTTTTATACGTAAGATTGTATAACACAACTTTATATTGTGTACTAATTTTACTCATTATAGTAAAGATATAAATATTTATAAAATCAAGTCGTTTTTGATCGTAGGGTGTGATACACCAATCGCCACCACACCCACCTCTATTGCTAACATTCACCTCTCGTATATTTTGGTGGTTTACTATAAATTTAAAATAACTTTTTTGTGTATTTATATTGCTTATGTATTTAAAAAAAAAAAATTTCTGAAAAAAGTGTCCAGTTTTATATGGGCGAGGTGGTGGTTTGGTGCCCCCTCTGTCCATCCGATACACCCGGTGGTTAGAGTTTAACATAAAGTTGTAACCCACTCTTACACCTATCTTTTGACACCAAGATATTTGTATTTCGATAAGAATTGGCAAAGTTATGACAATTTAAGTGAAGAAAAACATTATTTTGACCACAGTTTCTTCAACAAATCCATATATAGAAAAAATCGCTACTTAAACCGTCATAACTTTTGAACCAATTGTTCGATTTTGATAATTTTTTCACCTTTAAAATACTGTAATAATCCTCTTTCTAATGATATATAACATTATAGTATTCAAACAATTTGAAATTTTTTACACACGCACCTAATATATATATATATATATATATATATATATATATATATATATATACATATATATATATATGTATATATATATATATATATATATATATATATATATATATATATATATATATATATATATATATATAAGGGTGTCCAAAAAATATTTTCAGGGTTTTATTATGACTGGAAGTGCTAGATGTAAAAGCTGAGTTTTTTATCCAAAATAGAAATCACTCTTAAATTTTCTCTTCATATGAAATTAAAAAACCAATAAGACATAAATAATCTATAAGTAAATATATGCAATTGTTGTTGCCACTATTTAAGTTTGATTTTATAATCTGCAAATAAAAATAAATAATATTAAATGTAATATTTTCTAGCACATCAAAGATTATGTTGTTTTAAAGCAAAAAAATTTGAAAGTACAAATTTTTCAGCTGTTGTCAAGCTTTGTTTCGGTCATACTTTTAGGAAAATATTTTTAGACTTAATTGAAATTACTACAAAAACAAAATTTTGAAAGATATCTCTGTAGCTACAATAAAATCTTGAATGAACTTTTTGTTCATTTTTTTAGCATCATTAAACAGTAAATGGAATCCGCAAACAAACTCCTGCAGCTGAGGATGGTTAAGAGCTAAAGTGTTAAGACTATTTTTGATATCTTCAGAATTTATCTTTTGCTGGGTATATGCTGAATTCCAGATATTTTATTAATCATTTTTCCAGATTTCCGAAAAGCTTTTCATTGATACAAATTTGAATATACTTATTATTATAACTCTAGGACTATATAAAGAACATATTTAATTTTTAGAGTAATGTGCAATGGCTGGTCAAACTTGAGAAAAAAATTTTATATAAGTAAATTTATATTGGAAAACTTATGTTTTTTTTTAAGGATGAGCCAGGACAGAGAAAACAGTAAAACTTAGAATTTACATCTAGACGTCATTGAAATAAAAAAAGTTCTATGATTCTTGGAACTCTCTTCAAGTTATTACAAGAACAAACAAGTTACTCTAGTAACTTGTTTGTTCTTGTAATAACTTGTTTGTTGATACTTTTTCAAAATTGAAAGTATGATTAAATTAAAATTTAAAAAGTTAAATTAAAGAGTATTAAATTTAGAACAAATACTAACTTGCAATATTTTTTGCATGATAGAAATAATAAAAATGCAATTGCTTTTCTTCCAGGCAACTGCAAGTACTAAAAGCAGTAAAAGAACAATTGCAGAAAAATTAAAAGCACAGTGGATACAAAGTAAAGCACATGTTGAATGTATACGACACATATTTGTACAATTTCCAGAAAATAACAATCATTCTGGACATCTTATAAATTAGGTAAATCATTTTTACATACTCAAAAAGATTATCAACTACAAGTTTATATATTACTAGGTTTACTACCTTATCTAGCTATATTATATGCAAGTAGTAATATATTTTATTAAATATGGAACATGACCTACTATAGTGACAGGCCGAGTAAACATATAACTTTAAAAAAAACTAATGGCAAGTTTTTTTTATGGAATCATTTTTTATGGTTGTTAATAAATAATGAGTTACTTATGTCGTAAATAAAAATTTTTGTTACAAATAAATGAATTCGACCTCTGAAATGAAAAAACTTGTATAATAAATGCAAACCACATTTCATTGATTCCATTTTAGGGTTCTACAATATTTTTTTGAAACATGGGTAAATTCGTAAAAAGTCAGATGACATCCAAAAGCAGTTAGATAAGCTAAGACAACAGTCAAATGTGTAAAGATGATAAAATAAAATGTATGAATAAAATATCCATTGACATTGATATCTCCAGGCAAAATTCAACCACCACAATTAATCTCTCTAACATAATCTCCGAACTGGTCAAAACAAAATAATCTTTAACTGGTGGATCTCTATTGACATACCCAGCAATGTAAACCAAAGACATTTTAGTTTCTTTAGGCAAATTACTTTCAATAACTGGAAGATTATGAAACACTGAACAAAATATTATCTTGCATTACATATTTACATTTTTCACATAAATGGCTTGATGATACTTTTAAATCATTAGTAATACCAATTTTATACTTTACCAAATTTACACTTCTTTAACATTATACTTATACTTTACCAAATTTATACTTCTATATCATTAGTGATACAAATATTCAGACAAAGTTTTTTTTTTTTTGTGTCAACTTTTTGCAATATTTGCTGAACATTTATTAAGTAGGTACCACCTCACCTTTGCCAAAGTTTTCCAAATGCTTTCTCAATAAGATCACTAGGAAAATGACCTTATTTTTCAATCATTTATCATTGTTTGATAAAAAAACAGCACAATATTTATCTCGTACAAATATCTTCATAAAGTCCTTTAACATTAACAATTTTAAAAATTTTGATAAAAATAAATAAAAGCACTGTGGTGTCGTCAACATTTTTTATAGATTTATGAGTTTTTAAAGCAGCTACAGTCTCATCACAAAATGTTCCTAAACAAATTAACACATTTTAACTTTCAATTGGTTTAGGAAAAATTGCAGTTTAATTAAGTTTAGGCAATTTTACAATAGCTTTTTTAAATTTTGAAAATTAAAAAAAAAGTTTTCTAAGATCTGACCTTTTTGCAGTTCTTGAAATACCTTTGTCAGTAAAACATAGTTCTTGGCATTTTTCAGTGAGCCAAAAGTTGCGAATAGATTTTATTAAATGAACAAAGTCATATAGAAGGAAAGTGTTATCGTTTGTGCACCTGGTGTTATTGAGATAAAACATTCCAAAAAAAAATTTATTTACTTTGTTATTGTCCAAAGAATAGCAACAACCGAACCACCACAATGCTTTAATTGTTTGGATTGTTTGATCATATTGAAAATTAGCATCTAAACCTGTTACTGGTAATGCTTTATAAACCATTACATACAAAAACATTTTTCAGCCAAATAAAGAACAAATCATTAAACCAAAAACTGTTTTTGCTAATTCATTTGGGGAATTCAAAGATTTACCAAAAATGTTTCATCAGTTAGTAGAATAACCTGTCTTAGAGAAGTAGAACATTTGTCAAAATACAACTTTAAAAGATCAACATATCCAACATTTCTAACTTTAGACATTTAACTTTGTCATCAAGGATATACTTGGTAGTTCAAAGTCATCACATAGTCAAGAGTAACAGTTTCTTGACAGTGAAAAGTACTTAAATGTCCTAGCAACCATATCAGAAGAATACTTTTTTTCACCAATAAACATTAAAAAGTTCATACTTAACATTTTCACAGTACATTTTCATAAAAAAAAATTTCACAGACTTTGTAACATCATAATCACCTGTTACTATAGTAGGCCATGATGTCAAACAATATATAAATTATTTTACAAATTTCTATTTTAGTTTGGAGGAGTTTCACAACAAGTCGACAAACGTGTAATAAGAAAAATCAAGGACCTGGTTGGGGAAGGTATTAGGGATGCTTATGAAATAAAAAGATGTCTTCAACGCTATGTTAACTATGACATTTTCGAAGGCTTGCAGCAGCCGGAAACAAGTAACAGGCGTTTTCATCCTCGAATTTCTGATATCAGAAACTATATTAGCATCACAATGAGTGCACTCAAATATTCTAAAATGGATCAGGAAAATCTTTTTTATAAGATAGGTGAATGGCAAAAATAACACCCAAATGATAAAATTTTGTTCAGAGGATACAAAAAAGTGGACTCACACAATATTAATCAAAAAGAAAGATTGTGGTTTAACTGTGGAATGGAAAATCTAACTGATGTCAATGTAAGTCATTTTATGTATTGTTTTATCTGTATCAAAATAACATATTTCTTAAAACTGTGTCATTATTGCAACATGAATTCTTTTGATGCTTTTTAGAATGTAGCATCACTTGATTTGAATGAGTCAAAAAATAATAGATTACTCTTTATTTACCAAAATGCTAACCATCGTTGTTTACTTTAAAGGTATGGAAACAGTATTTGTCTTCTTGATGCAACATACAAAACGACAAGATATGCCATCCCATTGTTCTTTTTAGTCGTTAAAACTAATGTGGACTACCAAGTTGTAGCATCATTTGCCATTCAAAATGAGACAGTTACCTCAATTACAGAAGCTTTAACATTCATTATATGGAATCCACTATGGCTACCACAAGCATTTATGGTAGACAACTGCGATGAAGAAATTCAATCCATCTTATTTTTGTTTCCAAGTAAGTACATTATTTGCAGGGTTGGGGTCGTTTCATTTTAAAGATACTTAAAAATAAAAAAAGTAAAAAGTAAAAGTACTGACTCTAAAAGTAACAAAGTGAACTAAAATTGGTATTGGTTAACCAAAATACTAAAATAAATGTATTTTGGTTTAGCAATACTTTTTAGTTATAAAGTAAATAGTACTTTGGTGTGTCACAAAATTAAATACATCAAACTTTAACATGAAAGAAATAAGTTTTTAAATTATCTTGTCATAAAACTTTACATATATTTTATCCATCAATGCAAGAAATTTTATTACAACAAATGTGTTTCAGCGGTTGTTAATATTTGTGGATTATTGTATAATACAAATTTATGTAAAAAAAGAATTTATTCAATGAAATGATAAAATATTTTCTCGTTGTCTTTAAAACGATAAAACTATACAAACAGCATAGCTGCGTATTGTTATAAACGTTTTTGAAAAGTGTTCCAAACAGACAGTTCTTTCATTCGTTATATAGTAAAAAAATAGGTCTGAAAAGTAACAAAAGTACTATGTTGTTCAATTCTTTTACTTGAATGTTTGTTCAAGTAAAAGTACTCTATTTACTATAAAACGTATTTTTATATATAATATAATAAAAGATGAAAACTATTAATTTTTTTTGACATTTTCTTGCAATGAAAATTAATCGTTTTCGTCTTTTTAGATACACATCCTTTATTATGCGTTTTCCACCGGGAGCAAGCATGGGTTCGATGGTTATCTGCTCATAATAATGGACTACGAGATAGAAGAGAAACAATTTTGGTTATGCTAAGAAAGATTGCATCATCTGAAACACATGATCTGTATGAAGAACATGTTAGAGAGTTAAAAGCGAGTGAGCTTTGGAAAAGTGATAGCTCCAAGATTTTTCGAAATTGGCTCGACAAAACTTGGTTTCCAGTCCACCAGGTACAATAGAATAGTTTTATTACTCAGAGGTAATGAGAAATAGTTTTAAGCAAAACTTATACTGTAATTTTTGTCAATTGTCAATATATGTATTTTCTTTTATTAGTTCTGGGTACGTTACTATCGACTGGGTTTGCTTGAAGTTGCAGTTAATACAAATAATGGAGTGGAAAGTAAGAATAAAGAATTTAAATATGGCTACTTAAGTAAATTCCGTGATAAAAGTTTAAGTGGAATGATTACGGTTCTTGTGGAGCAATTTTTACCTGATAAGTATAACAGGTATATTTTAGTGTTGCTGTTTTGACACACACGTATATGTGTGTTTGTGTGCATATAAATAGCTTATAACTATAAAACTAATTTTCGTTGAATCTAATTTTAAAGAGTCTGGTTATTACCGTTCCTACCAACAAAGTCTGCCTTCTTGGCTACATAACCGACCCAAAAAATTTGTTGCCCACTGTATTGAGAAATTGGATTCATCAAAGTTCATAGCAAGCAATTTGATTTATAAAGATGGTGTAGTTTTTAAAGTGAAGAGTGAAAAAAAATGATAATATTTATGAAGTTTTTTTTGGTGATGCCAAGTTTGCGAAAAATTGCGAATGCCAAGTTGTAGTTGTTTTGATTGGAAAAAAAACTTACTTCCGTGTAAACATATGCTCGCTGTGACTACAAAATATAAAATATCTTGGGATTCGTTTGGTACACAATACAAGAAGTCTGTTTTTTTAAACTTGGACTATGATGTAATGGGATCGCGTACAGTTAAATCAGAAAGTATGTCGGTCAAAGAACCATGTCCTGTTGATGATCCATCTCAACTATCTAATATACCTATCAAAAGTTATCCAAAACAAGGTAAAGCTTCTATTTGGCGCGAATTGCTAAATCAAATAAAGTCATTGACTTATATAATTGAGTCTCAAGAAGTATTTGATCAACTAGAGGAAAGGCTACAAACCGCATTAAAAGACTGTGAAGAAAGTACATGTCAAGATCACGGGTTAGTTGTCGAACATGAAAAAAAAAGAAATCGTGCTATTTGCCAAACAAACAAAATTTACTTCGACATGCTACCTTCTACCAAAAAAAAAAGAAATCGAGTCTTTCAGCTAGAGTTGGTATTGCAAATGACGCACGAAAAGCGGCATCAAAAATATCTATTGGGACGGAAGCTTCTGGAAAAAAAAATTTATATAATGTTCAATAATAAAATAAATAATTGAAGTTGAAACCTTAATCTCATTATTTTTTATTACCCGGTATTTTTTATTATATAGATTATTAATTTTTTATTGTTGCTACTAATAACACATGGGTAGATAAACTATGGGTGTTAGTCTTAAGCGCTATTTAGTCTTTCGGCTTCAACAAAGTTAAAGACTCTACACCCATGTGTATAGACTTTAATTTTGTTAAAGATGTGCTAATTTTATATTTTTATGTTTATAGAGTATGAGCGTATCTTATGAAATTAAGTACCAACGCTACCATGCACTTTAGTTCGTGCATAATTTTTAGTGGAGAAAATAGTCTTTAAACATTCAAGTCAATCATATTTTATTAGTTAACTATAAATATGGTGTTCAATCAGTTTAAAAGTAAGTTATCTATCATGCTGAGTCTTGGCAAACTCAGTTCTACAGAAGAGTTGGAATATATACGACTCCTATGATTAGAGCTAGAGTCTCTGTCCCAAAACTCGTAAAGTTGCATCTCTCACTTTTCCACAAATACACTTTAAGGAAAAGGGTGACGTTTTCCTTTAGATTGATGTGCAGCTGTAACTCCTATACACAAACGTGGACTTATTGTGCATAGTTGTAGATTAGTTGTGTTACTCCACACCTAATTGTGGAGTAAAACTCCACAATATCTGCGAGAATGTAGTACCATGCAAATGCTATTATCTCTTATTCCATAAACCAAAACGCAATTCTTTTACTGTAACTGTTGTCTCAGGCTTAAAAACCGTGTATTTACTGAATTTCTTGTACGTCTCTATTTTTTCTTGAGTCATACAGTTTACAATTAGTTTCTGCTTTTAATTTTGTTTAATTTTCTGTCAACTGTTTTTTTTGTACTTAAACTCTCTTCTTTAATCCAAACTTTAAAAGTGATTTCTTGCGGAAACGTTGGAGCTTAAAAATATAAATCGAAGTAAGATCTAAAACAATGGTACAAGAATTGTAATTCAATGTTTAAACAATTTAATGTTCGAAAATTACATTGTTAACTGTAATATTTGCAAACAAAACAACTTTTTATATGTTGTAATTAGTTTAGTACAAAGTTGTTAGGGTTTCTTTATCAAGATCTTCTTATTTTATAATCAGATAACGTAAAAACATTGTAAGTTTTTTTCATTTTTGACTTCCAAGCTATCATATTTAGCATGGAATTGTTTTAATTGGGAAGATTGTGAAGCATTGTTCTGTTGTATTTCCTGGTTTACTATATTTGAAATATTTTTTAACAACATTTTGTTAGCTATAAAAGTAATTTTCAACTTTTACGTTTCATTAAACCTTAGTTGTTGTTTCTTAAACGAAAAGATTTGACTCAATAACACTCTTTTTTAATGTAAAACTTAAACAGCAGTTCTTTGCGGAAAATAAAGTACAAGAAGTGTTATTTAATGTTTAAAAATTACATTATAAACCATAATATTTGTAACAAAACAACTTTTTATAGGTTTTAATCAGTTTAGTAGTAAGATTCTTTTAGAATCAGATAGCGTGAAAGCATTTGTTGATTTATTTATATTTAATATTAATTGATTGTTTAATCACAAACATTTATTTATAAATATACTTTAATTTTACTAATGATATTTAAAAACTAAGTATTTAAAACCTAAATTTATTAGAGAAATATTTACTCCGCTAATTTCTTTTGGAATCTTTATTTTTTTTTTTCTTAGAATGTTATTAAGAAAGTTTCTGAATTGATATTCAAAAAATTTTCACTCCATCTTAGAGTTCTTTTATTTTAAAGTACAAATATAATCCCGTTGGAGATCGCATTGGTAGTTAGTAAAATGTAGATAGTACTTTAAAGGATTGGATTTAATGTTTCCCTAACTTTTTTAGTTAGGAATACGTCTAAATCTTCCTACCGCGTCCGAAAGTTAGGACGTATCTTAAACTTTTTTTGTTAGGAATACGTCTAGACGTACCCGTAGCCACTGCGTATCAAATATCAATTCAAACATATATGATTATCATATTTACGTATCAAATTTCAATTACAAATCAAGATATCAAATTTACAAAGTTTAACATATATTATATATTAAACTTAGTAAATTTATTTTTTAAAAATATTAAAAAAATTTTATATAATGGTAATAAATGAAATTTTAAAACAACGTATTTTTAATTTCACAGCATGGCTGTTTCAGGCGAGCTTTACGGCTTTTGTTATTTTTAGAAAATATTCACGTAAGGGGTGTTACTAAAACCTTTATAACTTTTATAACATTAGAGAGAATTTTGTTCTGTTAAAAGAATAATAACACCAATAAAATGTTTTATCTGATGACATTTCACAAATGTATTAAAAAACTTATTTAATTTTAGAATAAACGCGCCAAATGACAAACTTTGTTAAATTTTAGTAATTTGAAGTTACTTTTTATCAAAAAAAAATCAGAAAGAATATATTTGCGATATTTATTATTAAATGTACACATTGTTGGACTATTTTAAAAACAAAAAAATCTTACTTAAACGTTTAAAGTTAACTAAAACAGATTTATTTTAAGCCAGTAAAGAAAATTGAATTTTCGCAAAATTACGAAAATGTCGTTAAAGGGGGATATTCTATTAAATAAAACCAGGATTAAATTAAGAAATATTTAGCCTAAAATGTTAAAAGCTTATACTTTTAAAAACTTTTTATTATGTGTACACAGTTCTAATAATATGTTGTGAGAATGTTAATAAATAAAGACTCGCCAACTTTAATTTTTTTTTTGCGTGTTTAAATATACAAATAAAATTTGAAATTGTTTTTTTCCTCATAAAAAACTATTCTATAATCAGTCGGTCCATTGATAGTTCTTTAAGTAGTATTTCTTTGTACACCCAGTTGATACTAGACTCATACTTCATTTTAAACCAGAAGAACGGTTGCTTGACTGAATAACTTGTGACAATAACTTGTACTAATTCTTAAATTATATTTTTCCACCAATTTATATGAGAATTCCATTCCATTCGTTAACAAGAGTGGGGGTAGGTAGAGCAGTGGTACCGCAGAGGTAGAATTAACTTCTAATGATAATAATCGAATGGACATCTAATATATAAAATACATGTTACATATAATAACTGACAATAAATGTTTTAAACAAACTGCACACACATACCAGATCAAACACAACAAACATACCAGTTGCTTTGCGTAGGTTCTTAAAATAATATGCTAAATTTTTACACCCATTTGATGCAAGACTTATATTTCATTCTTTAACCTGAGCGGAGGTTTTGCTGAAGTAGAATGGACTTCTAAAAATAAGAATAGAACTTCCCTACAATATATATAAGCAATATTACATATAAAAAAAATAATTTAAACAAACATTACAGACATACTTTAACTGAATAAAATTCTTTAATTTATAAATCAAGGATCTATTTTTTTTTATTTTGTTTTTTTTTTAATCATTTTAAAATATTTAAACTAAGTTAGATGACCGCAAATAAGACAGACACCTTTTCTATAAAAAGAATTTTTGCCACGCTCCAAACAAACAACACACTTTCTCACCTTATAGGCTTGAAGCTTCCTAACAGCTTTGCTGTGCAATTCAAAGCGTTTTAAAAGAAGACGCAGCTTCTGGTCCAGATTTCTTACTGAATGCAACTGTCTTAATTCTTTTTTTACGCTGCTATGCAAAGACTGTCTCTCCTCTTCACTCAGCAATCCAATAGTTTTATGTAAATTTACAAATAGTGGCACATTAAAAATGAGTTCATACATTTTTCGCGTAATACTTTCTTTGAAAAGCATGAAACTCAATAGCAAATAAATTTATATATTGATGAAGGTCAGTAATTTCGCTTCAGAAAGAAATTTTCGCTTAAAACGAATAGGTTGCAATTTATTAAAAACACTGAACACACGTTTAAATTTTTTTTTAGTTGCTTCATCATCAATAACACTACAAAGTTTATAGTGGTTTCTTAAGGCTATTTTACAATGATTAACTACAAACACATTACCGTGGAAAGCTTGTCGCTCCACCTTCATATCTTTAAGGTCTTATTAAGAGATTCTCATGAGTCCCCATGTTACGTTTGGATATATTTTCTAGATCTTCACACTCTATCTGCAATCGAATACACTCACCATCTAAAAGTTCGCGTTGTGCGCGTAAAAAAGAAATTTTTTCAGATATATACAGATTAAGATTTTCTATATCTTTGCCCTGACAAACTAAACAACCATAATTTTCTATGTCACACAATACACTCTTTTCAGAATCACCAATAATTTCACAAAATTGATGAAACCATTTGTGACACAAACCACACTGCACCCAATCAATGTTAGAATCATATTTTGTAATTAAACACCTGATACTAGCACAAATTTCTTGCTGTTTACAGGTGTTTTTTTCATTGGAGGAGTTTAATGATATGCATTAATAAGTTATTTTCTTTTAAAGTTAACCACCGCGCCTGTAGATTTGCAACGTCTACAAATTGATTACCTAATAAACGCAAAGCTTCTGCTGTTTTAGAATATTCAACGTTTTTAGCTGCCCACAATTCATTCGTTTTCACATCCTCCTTATGAGATAAAGACGAATAAGCTTGACAATCTAAAGTCCTACACTCCTTCAACAGTTTGAACACTATTCCTAACATAATATGCAAAACAGGTGGCACTACATTATCTAAAGTTGTTATGGGGAAAATCACAGGAGCAATAATTGAATTATGAAACTTACCTAGAGTCCTTAGGTTTCCACCTTGTCTATCTTCACACAAGTTCTCATTGTAAACACCTTCTAGAGGTTGTATTGTTCTCCTTAGGATTTTACAATTAGTAGGTGTGTGAAGCATAGAAGCATGGTGTCTTAGAGAATTCAACTCAACTAGGTCCGTAGAACTAGGAAGCTAGCAGCTGAATCCTAGTGTCCCAGAACATCATCGATGAAATGAAAATCTCCACCTAAGAATAGCTTAACTATTTTGCCTTTTAGCTTAAAATATGACAACTAAATTCTTTTTATGTCGTTGGCATAATGCCCAAGAATTAAGGCAATATTCTCACGACAGTCTAAACCCTGATACATACAAAACAAATGAACATCATATACAGACCCTGATGATTTAGAATTGACAACTTCAATATGGAATTTCATATACTTTTCACCCTTATCCCCAGCAAAAAGGAGCCATACCTCTTCGCAAAAACCAACATCCAAGTTAAGGTGGTCACGAACGTAAAGACTGTTAAAAACCTCTTTAATATAAATTGTCAAATTCTTAACCATCAGTACAGATACTAAACATGGTACTTCATTTGCAGATGGATAAAGCAACATGGACTTCACAGTAACATGTTCTTTACTGACATGCATTGTCCGCATTTCTTGTTCTTGTCTTATCTTAGACTCAGATGGAAGAATTCTTGCACCAAGATTACACAGAATATGTCTTAGTCTACGGAATTCAGCCGCGGGCATCCTTATTGGCCCTGCAACTCTATTGCATCAGAAACACTTAACTGAGTAACGAAACCTAACTTATTTGCAAAACAACGAAATACTGACTTTTCACAAGACACAAAATCACAAAATAACATACACAAATCACATTCTAAATCTGAACAAGCTAATAATTGAAGGAATATAAAAGCAAGTTTAGATCGTCTAGCTGCAGCATCCCTACCTAACTTAGAATAAGGTTTACCATGTCTTAATTTAACGTAAGTATATTTTTTCCCAACTATTGGCATTTGTACTGATATATTCTGTGGATTACTTAATGTAAATCCACAGAACAGTTCAGAAGAACCTGTTGTCATAGTCTAAATAAGAATCAACAGCAACTATTTCCTTATCACCGCTTAAAAAACGTTTGCAAATTTGGAAACCATTCTGGTTTATATTCCTAATTTTTGCATTATTTTTTTCAAATTTAATTTTTTTTAGCAATCTTACATTTTTTGCACGAGCAGATGCAAATTTACGTTGTGCTGTTTTGATTTTCTTTTTTTTTGAAATAAGCTGGAACTGCTCCTCCTGTTTTAGCCTAACACTCATAGCCTCTAATTAGTAAGCTCGATCATCAATAACGTGATTTATGTTAACGACGCTCCTATTAAGTTTCAAAGCAATTTAAAACATCTTGGTTTCCTTTGCGATAATAAGAACAAAAATATGACGGCAACACTCCAAAAAACGAATATAAATGAAAGGATAACGCAATTTTTATCTGTTGCAAAATCTCTTATAAGAAACGGAATTCGCTTCTGCCAGCCTGCTACGATTATTTATTTATTTAATTCCCTAGCTACTCCAATGCTATTATACGGACTAGAACTGGGTGGTTGCAACAATAAGTTTCTACAGAATATTGATAAAGTTGGACGATCTGTCTTAAAATCATTTTTTAATATTTCTAAGCATAGTAAAAATTACCTCCATTCTTTTTTCAAAGTAAACTCTGTATCGAACATTCTTATTCATAACAAATTAAACTTATTTATCAGGCTACTTAATGACCCCATATGTTACTCCATTATAATGACTCAGTTGCCGTGTATAAATAACCAAAGTTTATTTGTTGGTGAGATATGGCTAATATGCAAGCAATTTGGTATTAATATGTTGCAATGTATGATCGAGGGCAATAAAATAAAAACTGCACGCCCTAAGGAAGTGTTAGATGCCAATGTCGCCGCAATTTTAAAACAATCTGTCCAATTATGGAATTTAAAGGAACAAAGACTTATATTTAGAACTTTGATGGAAGAAAACATTCCAAGAACAGTACAAGAACACACATAGCATTTTCTTTATTTGTTTTTTTTTTTTTTACCTATAATTTATGTAATTATTGGGTGTTTAATAGAATATATATATATATATATATATATATATATATATATATATATATATATATATATATATATATATATATATATATATATATATATATATATATATATATATATATATATATATATATATATATATATATATATATATAAGTTAATTGGTCAACTAGACTATTTAGTTCCTTATTCCTATTTAAAATTGAAAAACAATCTGCATCTGCAGATTTTCTTTTTTTTTGTTTGTGGAGCTTGTGACAGTTGCATTTTAAAAAATGCTTCGTTTTTTGAAGCGTTAAAATTTTTTATAAAATGTTTTTTAAGCGTTTTAAATTTTGACACATTTTATTTAAATCCTCAAAACTGGGCAAATCAAAATCAATTGGCATAATAAAGCTCATAAAACTAAATAATGCTTTTAAATCAAAGACTGAAATTAAATTTAAAATCACGTGGTTAGTCATTTTATCAATGCTAACTAATCGCCTAACTAATACAAAGTTACACTCCTCTTCCCAACAATCTTCCCATTCGATGTATAGTTTTAATAATTTCCTTTCAGCAGAATACATAATGCTAAATAAATCTCGTAATAAAAATATAATGCAAACAAAATAATATTTATTGACAAATGGATGAACAAGATATAATAGGATTAAACTTATATGATGTTAGTTAATTACCCTCAAGAGAAAGAAACCGCCTTACTTTGTTTATTTAATAGTTCAAAATTTGTCTCGCTAAAAAAGTTGTTTTCATAAAATTCATGATATTCTTGTTTGGGTCGTAAGGTATTAAGGTCACGTGATTGTTTAAAAATGTAAACAAAAATTTACGCATAAAACAATAAAAATTTGTTGCTAAACCAGCCAAGTTTGATTACCATATTTTTTAACATAGCTGGAGGTACATAAAATAATTTTTTGATTTTCATTTTTATAAAGAATTGAATTTTCAATAATTTGTTGAATATTACAAAAAAAATTTGATTTACATTGTAAAGTGATAAAATTAAAAATAGAAATGCATTAAAAACTAACTTTTCTTACAAAAATGAGCAATATGCACCAAAAATCAGATAGAATAGATATTTATTGATAAGTGTTCTAAATTTCAACTATCAAACATGTAGCTATATCAGAATATCTTAGTTGGTCCAAGACAGGTTTTCCGTAAAAGTTGTAATATTAAAAAACAGAAAAGTGATCCCAAATGTTTAGCAATATTTTAACAATATCTTATTTTAGTCCGTTTAATGGAAATATTTGTTTAACAAGGAAGAATAGTTCTTTTACATTTTTTTAATTTGAAGATGAAAGAATTTATAGAAAAAAAATACTATTACTTTAAAGTTAGTGTATTTTTAAACTTTTTACGCGGAAATACTTTTCTTTTTTTAAAACACTAAAATTCTTGTGACTTCAAGCTCGCTTTTATATTGAGTGAAACAGTCATGACAGTGAAAAAATACATCAAAAAATTTTTTTTTTTAATTTCAATGTAAATATAATGTATACAAAAAATATAATGCATAAAAGTTAAATTTTTAAATTTATTTCACGCACAATACGAATTATGGCAATGGAAAAATGGAAAAATGGCAACCATCGAGTAGGTTTTGTTATGATTTTTTTGAATATCAGTTAAAAACTTTTGGGAACGTTATGGGAAACCCGTCAAATCCCAATATCCTTCGGCCCTGATAAAAACCAGATAAAACCCATCAAGCAAATTTGCTTTTTTTTTAACCATATGGGGCTTGTCCGGAAACCAAAACACTCACTCGTTAAAATCCCGTTTCCGTAAGCCCAGAGAAAAACCATATGGTACCCGTCTGTCAATGTTGGCTAGTCGAGTTTTTAAATATATAAAATCTCATATTGCTACTATTGTTCTTAATTAACCAGTGTTAATTAAAAACAATAGTTGATCCAAAGGCGACCTCAAAGGATATCGATTGCGTATTATAAATTATATTTTTAAGATTAACACCGTTTGTATTTGTTACTTTTAATTCAACATGTAAATAACAAAATTTTTTACTTTATTTGTACAATTTAAAACTGTTAAAAATAGATAAATTAGTTATTAATAGTCGCCAAAAATGTGCTACGTAGCACATTTTTGGCGACAAGCAAAGTTATAATTATATATAAACCATAGCAAAGTTATAATTATATATAAACCATAGTTTAATTATGGTAACCACAACCACGCAAAATTATAGGATCGGTATGTCCTATCATACGTCAAGTTACAAAAATAATTTTAACGTAAATTTCTTCCAATCATTCTTCCCCTCTTTGATAGACTTCAGTCTATCAAATCTTTTTATTTATCTAATTCAAGAAGACACAACCTTGTAATTGGTCGTATAAATTCTTTTTCGCAAATTTTAACTTTTACAACTCTTACACATCCATCTTTTCCTTCAAATACTTCTGTTATTGTATCGAGCGGCCAATATCCTCTGGATGGATTCGGAAAAATGACTAATACAATGTCATCTATTTTCGTTTTGCGGCTTTCTTGATTCCATTTATACCTCTTTGAAAAAGAGGGAAGCCATTCTCGCAACCATCTTTTCCAAAAACGACGTAATAATTCTTGTACTCGACGCCAGCGTGTTTTAGGATGATAATTTTTTGATTGACTTGAGCCAGGATCGAATTGTCCTCGTATAATCCAATATCGTTCTGAATATTTTGTTAGTAACTGATTTCTTTCATTACATGATTTCCTTTTTCATGGTAATTTTTAACAATTTTGTAACAGCATGACCTCTCGGCAAAATGATTGGATATTTAACATCGTAAGGCAAGGTGTAAGCATTTTGTAATCGACAATAAGAGCGTAATAAGACATCTTCATCAATTTGTGGATTTAAGGATATAAAAAGGATAAAATAATACTTTTTAACTTAACTCTGTTATATTGTTACGATATGTAGGTGAAAAATTAGGAAATATTCCTTGAACTCTTAATCAAAAAAAGTTTCGTATGGAAAAGTAACCTAGCGCTAAAAGTTTCTTAAGATTTTGGAGCTTCTTGTACTTGTATTTTATAAACAAGTTTGTTTATAAAAAAAAAAAGGTGAATCAGATGTCCAGTTTGTACAATGAAAATCTTGATTTTTATGGATAATAAACAAACACTTAATTTCTTATCTTGATTCCAATAACTTACTTTCTGATCATCAATATGGATTTCAATCTTCTCGTTCTACAGCTGATTTGCTAACAATAATAATTGATAGGTTATATCGTGCATCAGATATAGGTGGAGAGGTTAAGGCCATTGCTTTTGAAGTTTTTAAAGCTTGTCATAAAGTTTGGCATGCTGGTTATCTCCATAAGCTTTCTTCTTATGGTGTATCTGGTAACATCATTGGGATTACTGAATTCTTCCTTTCCAAACGTAGTATAAAAGTTGTTTTCATCGTTGTTTGATGATGATACAGTAGAATCTCTCTAATTCGATATTTATGGGGAAAAATAAAAGTTCTAATTAGAGAGATTTTTGAATTAAAGAAAGTTAATTTCTCTTAAACGCATTTCACGGTGACTTTGCATTTAATCGAATTATGGAGGTTTTCGAATTAAGGAGATTTGAATTAGAGAGATTGTACTGAACTACCATTTGAGCTTGAAGAGGATCTCACTTCTGCTATAGCTTGGGGCTCACAGTGGCTGGCGAACTTTAATTCCGACAAAACTCAATTTTTTTCAGCCAATCATCATCACAATAACTTAGATCTTCCTATATTTATGAACGGTGATATACTCGATGAGTCATCTACCCTTCATCTTCTAGGATTAACTCTTACTTCTAATCTTTCTTGGAAACCTTATATCAAATTCGATGCAAAATTAGCACCTGCTAAGGTTGCATCTCTTTATCGAGCTTGATACTTTCTCACTCCGGATTCTATTCTCTATCTCTTTAAATCTCAAATCCGTCCTTGTATGGAATAATGTTTGCATATCTTGGGCGGATCTTCAAATGATATCCTTTCCCTTCTAGACAAGGTGCAAAAACGCATTAAAAACATAGTTGGACTTGCTCTCTCATCCAACCTCTAACCATTATCACATTGTCGTAATGTTGCTTCTCTTTCTCTTTTCTACAAATAATATAATGTGCACTGCTCTAAAGAACAAACGTCATTTGTGCCATCTATTAAAATTCATTCCCATGTTACTCGTCATTCAATTAAGTCAAACTTTATTTTGTTACTGTTTCGAAGTGCTCCAAAAACTCTTATTTGTCTAGTTTTTTTCATCGAATATCAGTTCTTCCGAATTCGCTTCCTTCATCTTGCTTTCCTGATTCATATAACTTGCAATCCTTTAAGTCGTCTGTCAATCGTTATCTTGCTCTACAATAAACTTCTTTTTTCTTCGAGTAAATTTCAACTCTAATTAGTGGTTGCTTGTAGCCTTGTTGGAAGCGAAGATTTCAAAAAAAAAAAAGAAGATTTAAACAATTCGCAGACAGTAGATTAAAACTATTTCCAGACAGTCGATTTAAACTATTCGATGACAGTAGATTTAAACTAGGCAGAGGTTCTATTGCTCATTGTTGGCTAATGATAACTTTAAAAATATTTCATCTTAACTGAAGTAATAATAAGTTGGTAAATAACAACTTTGTAACTTATATAAAAAGCCACAGTTTTGCACGTTACCGTTGGCAACATGAAAACATATTATTTAAATTGATTACTAAGGTAAAAATTGATTAAAGTACTTGGACAAGTAGCTTAGATTATAATTTCAACAGGTTTGTAATATACACATTAAGTTCTAAAAGTATCCGCAAACAGTTTCCGTTGACATTTTTTTGATTTTGAATTTGTTGAGGGTCACTGTGACAGCCACATAAATTTTATAAAATTTGTATGGGTATTTTTATAATTTAATAATAATTTTACAGTTTTAGAGAATGAGTAAAAAATAAATAAAAAACAGATGTCGATTTAAATTTGTTTTTAAAAGTCTTTTGTCAACCAGCATAAAAAACGTTACAAAAAAAACCACAAGTATATAACTTTAGAACCATTTCATATTAAATCACCTAATGGTTCTTAGAGTAATAACCTCCGGGTACCACCTCAGATTTGCTTCAAACTTTGCCTACCCACAGATTTTATGAAAAAAACAAAATCTCGAAAAGTTTAGCTTGATTGGCCAGTATTTTCAAAAGTTATAATTGGATAAATATTTACCAAAATTGAAAATTTTGGCCAAATTTAGACAAATCATAACTTTATAAGTAAAAAAGGTTATCACCTGAAATTTTGTATTGTGATTTTTGACCCAAATAATTCATTTTAAGTGATTATTTTTTTTAATACAATCTTCTACCTGTTCAAAAGATATGATTCAATAATAACTTTCGAGCAGGTAGGTCAATCAAGCTAAATTTTTCAAGTTTTTTTTTTTAATGTTAGTGGTCAAAATACAAATATTTTGAGTAAAATAATAAAAATAAAAAGTTATGCAATCATTACTATCATAACAATAATTAATATTAATCATTACTATCATAACAATAATTAATATTAATCATTACTATCATAACAATAATTAATATTAATCATTACTATCATAACAATAATTAATATTAATCATTACTATCATAACAATAATTATTATTAAGAAACAACATGAAGTAAAATTATGCTCTGTATCAAGTCACAAAATAATAAACTCATATATTATAAAAATTTAAGTCAATAAAAATATAGAAATATCTAACTAGAAAACATCAAACAATTATATTAATGAAAAAAAAAATTGTAATTAAGTAACATGGTTATAAATTATTATTATGAATTTAATGCTCCTCACACTGAATATCTTAGCTCTAATACAACTGACACTGTTGTCACTGTTTTTGTGTTTTTCAATCTCCTACTCATTTAGTCAACTATGCGACTCTAATGTTCTTTAATGGTACTTCAGCAGATGTTTTTCATCTTAATACTGAAAAATGTGCCTCTTCAACAATCTTTTGGATTCAGATGGGAATCGAAAGTTTCATTTCTACTTGTACATCTTCAACAATCTTTTGGATTCAGATGGGAATCGAAAGTTTCATTTCTACTTGTGCATCTTCTATTTCTAAACGTAATCATTTCATTCATCTTTTTTTATAAAAACAAATCACTTAAAAACTTTCATTTTTTCTGCTTAATTTTATTGCAATATTGAGAACATTCTAATACTGATGAATGTCAACACTCTTACCCAACCCTCTGACAACACTCTTACTAAGTCATCATCTTACAACACTCTTACTAAGTCCTCTTATTTACATCATCTTGGATTCATCTTAATTGTGTGACTGAAGCATGAAATATAAACCGCTCGGCTGTTTTTTTTAAGAATGAAAGCTTGTACACCATTTCTTACGCCTTTCATATTTGCACCATTGTCATAGCTCTGATATTTTATGTTTTCCGCTGACAATTTATTTTTTTTCAGAGAGTCAAATATCTTATTTGAAAATTCAAGTCCTGTCAAACCTTCAATTAAGTTCAATCCAAGAAAACTTTCATTAATTCGAATTTCGTTCTTATCGTTTACATCAACATATCGAACCAGTATTGACATATGCTCCTGGTGACTGATGCCTAGCGTACCATCAACAATAATTGAAAAATACACAGACTTTTGGACATTTGAGCAAATTTTGAATTAAATGAATTTGCCAATCAAGTCAATGATTTCATTCTGAATATCTTTTGCACAGAATTTGGTTTTTTTTTTGCTCTCAACAAATGTTTTTCCATAACTCGATTAAATTCAACCAAAATTCCTTACATTTTTAGAACGTTTCCATTATTATTTTGATAGACTTTGTCACAAGAGCCTCTGAGTGGCAGATTTTGCTTTGCCGTAATAATAGTTAGGGAAATCAATCTTCTCATTACGTTGTCCCAATGTATAGCTTCTTTAAATAAAACTTCTTTTTTCAATTTCTTTTTGTAATCTATTTTTCAGATCCATCCACATGCTCTAGCAGTCAAAATGATCGAGGCTTTTTTCGTTTTTTTTTTTAAATTTGTGAAATATGGCGCCAATCATTACCACCATTACGAGCTAACATAATAGGATTAAGTTTACATCAAAAGTTAAGGTTGTTAAAGTTAAAGTTGTTAGCTTCTTTGAATTTACGAACAACGCTCAATGATTTTTTTCACCATTGTCCATGCTGCGGTACAAATAATGATTTGAAAAACTCAAACTATCAACATTTCTTAGATTGTTAATAGAATCTTTTTTGAAACTGTTAGGACTTTTTATAACAGCATCTGGTATGAAATCATTGTTTAATTTTCCTTCCACACGCTAATACCGTCAAAGCATTCTGAGGTAGCAGTTTTAGTCAATATTTTAATTGTTTGAGTAGTTTCAATTGAATTAATAGATTCAGTTGGTCTGGTTTCATTTCCAAAATCAACCAGATCTTTAATTATTGGACTTTCTTCGGCCATTTATGATGATGAGTTTTTAATAGAAATTTTTCTAAGATGTTTGATTTGATTTCAACTATTCTTCTTTTCGTAAGCGAAAAGAAGAAGAATTGTGTTTAAGTTCCCAACCTGAAAGTTTTCTTTTCTCCATTATTTATTTTAAAAGAAATCAACAAATATTATATAATTTTATGGCAATAATTAACTTTATACAAAAATAAAAAGATAATTGAAATTCTCAAATAAGCAGGTCTCCTCTGGAAACGCGTGCGGTCGCACGTGTGATGAGCTTGGAGAATAATTGGAAATAAAATACAGTTGGCATAAAATCAATATGACAGGGATTATTAGATTTTTTCCCTCAGAAAGATCAACTGCATAGTTAATATATAATAAGATTACTAAAGTTTTAAATCAAAGAGTTTATTAATTTTCTGTTATTTTTATTTAAGTGTAAATAATATATGAAAACTATAAGAACACAAAAAATAATGAAAGCAATAATAAAAGTCTGTATTAAAATGAGCACTACAGAAACGAGCATGATTTATTTGTTTTTTGTTCAATTTTTCTCTTTTAATTGCAGCAACCCATTTTTCTCTTCTGTTAACATTAGGTCCAGCCTTATTAGCTGGTATTCGAATAAAGCTCAAATGAGCATTAGCTAATGTGTTTCTATTTGTGCTCCTATAATTATAACACACGTCAGACATAATATTTTATAAATATAAATGATTATTAAAAAATATTTTCGTTAAGGTAAACCTTTCACTCCTATAATATTAAAAGACGTTAAAATTTACTGCTTCGCTAAAAAATGATTTGTTTTGAATGCCAAAGGCGTGCGCTTACGCGTTTGTTACGCAAAATCAAAAGAAAGGGTCTAAAGGGTTTCAAAATATGAAAGGGGTCAATAGTCTTTCAAAATATGCTAGCGGGTTGTTAAAGCGAATTTTTCCTTTTTTTTCAATAATTTGGCCTGGTTTTTATCTTTAACGTTGAATTTTAATAACTTTTTATTAATAATTTTGATAAATATTTTATCAAAAATTTTATGTTATTAATTATACTACTTTAAGTATTTTTAAATATATAAAAAATTCGTTTTTATTAAAATTTTTATCTAAAAGTTAAAATTTGCTAATAAAAGCCAGTAATTTTTTTGCTTTAACGGTCCTGAACCTTCAAAAATGCCAACGGAAGAAATGTTACGCAACTGTCATCAATGTTAAAGATACTTTTATGTAAAAAAATATTGAAGTTAATATGTAGAGAAATGGTCGGTGTTGAATAAACTTATCAAGACCTGTATTTTACCTGTCCGGACGCTAGTTATTATTAATAAATCACAGAGCCGTAGCCACCGGGAGGGAAGGGGGCCTAGCCCCCGAATAATTTTTTTTTTAATATTTTTTTTATAAGAAACCTTTTGTAAGATATGTAGAATGGCTTAATTTCTATAGTATTTATTTTCTTGATATAAACCTAAAATATGCGAAAACCTTTTTTTTTTTTGCTCAATGCAAATTGAGCAAAAAAAATTGCAGTATTGAGCAAATTGCAAATTTGCTCAATACTGCATTTTATTTCAAAAAATAAAGTATTTATTGTAACTAGCAGTAAGCAACCCGTAATACGGGTTATTAGTAATTATATCATTGCTTTTAGTTAACGACAAAAAAAGGCTACATTAACATCAGTTAAGTTCTTTTAAAAATCTGTTACACTCAGCAGGTACCATAAAAGGAAAGTCAAGTAAAGCCTGCTAACACCTAAAAAAAAAAATGAAAAATAATTACTATTTTTAATTACAAAAGTATCATTTGCATTTTATTGTTAGTAGAATTAGGATAATAATATAACAGAAAATATAAAGAATTAAAAAAATAGCTTTAACAGCCCAGCTCTATCAACACAAAACACAGAAGCAATATCGCATAGCATACGATATTTGTAAGCACACATTACAGACATTACTATGTCTCTCCAAAATATTAAAAAAGAAAAGATTATAAAAATGCAAGACAACTTAACGTAAAAACACGGCCAAATAAAACCACAAATTATTAAGATATTTTATTAACTAAAATACTTGAACTAAAAAGACTTTATTTATTACAATATTGAACAATTATAGTTAAACAATTTGAACAATTATATCATAAGTAAGCAAGCAACTCATAAAATGTTTTATATACATGGTCATTATCAATTGTGGTATTAAAAAATACGTAAGAGCTCAGTAATTACATTTTTTATTGATGCTTTCTGTACTAATTCTCATTTAACTCCCATCTAAGAAAGAGAGGGAGAGAAAGAAAGTGTTTCCAAAGCAACATATTAAAAAAAGTAAAAAAAGACGCACAATAAATAATATCAACTGGTTTTATTAAGTTACCAGAAAACAAAATTATTTTTACCTTTATTATTTGAAGTTCCAGCTTCTCTCTAACTGTTGACTAATGATTAATAGAGTAAATTTGATATCATTAAATTTACAGAATTAAAACCATGTTTCAACAGTAAGCAAACTAATCAAGTGATGACTTAGGCAGCTAAAAAAAAAAGAACATAATTATGTTTAAATTTATAAAAAAATTTAAAATCATTTTAATTTAAAGCTGTTATCAACTGTTACTATAAATAGTAAAATTGAATCTTAGTATTGTTTTAAAGTGTTTAAAATCAAATAAACAAACATTAACACTGCTTGACACTGAATACTGGCAAGTAAGTTTATCAAAAATAAAACAATATATATTTACATCAATAAATTGTAATTTAACAAAGAATCTAGACTACAATACACAATCTAAAAGTGTAAAAAATGAAGCGAAGCAAGGTTTTTTTTCTGAAAAACGGAAACATCTGTTAGACATTTGAACGAATATCTTTTGTTTGAAAATTTTTTTTTTTTGAAGAGTAGCATGCTTTAACGGCAAGCTGTTGAAATTATTATTTTTTGCTTTATGAAATTTAAAACCCTAAACTTGCACGATGTTCAGGGTTAAATGCAATTTTAGTAATTCTTTTTCTATTTATATGTTATATATAGTATGAAATACAAATAAAATAAAAGAATCTGTTCACAGGAAAACTCTGCAATTTTTTGGTGAACATACTCTAATGTTTTGGTGAACATGCTCTAATGTTCTACAACCTCAGATAATCTATTCCTTTTCATGATAACAATTTATATGCATGCTAAATATTATTGTGATAATTATAATAGCATGCACAAATGATGCTCATGAGATATTGTGTCTGTTGACCGAGTGGGCCCACCTTTTTCAGAATAGGTAGGTGGTCTAGATCAGTTCGCCACTGCTGATAATAATAAAAAAAGAAGCGCATTTCACAATCCTGTATCCAACATAGATTATTAACATATTGTAATTAGTAAAATACCAATGCGTCTAATTCCTGGCTGTGCATACTGCAAAAACACAAGAATGCGGGAGAGGGTAGTTTCTTTTCTAGTTCTAGAAAGTATTTTTTCTAATAATAATGCATTTGTTAGGATAAATAATATATTTTGATATCTTCGTATCAAAATTACGATACAATTTCAAAACAAATATAAACTATATATACACATATTTGGACTCAATTTAATTTACGTTCGAAATGTTTTTCTTTTTTTAATTTCCGGCTTCATTGCTTTGGTTTTAGAATGGTTTCGTATACAATGTTCCTTCAAAGTGCTTTTCAAGCGACTACAACCTTTCATGTGCCAAAATAAACGATTAAGATTGTTAAATTCGGGATGGAAACTTTCGCCACCTTGTTCCCCATAAACTCCAATGCCCAATCCCCAATTTTGAATAAATTATAGAATATGGGATTCGACCAAGTGCATCTTCGGAGTTATAGATTCATTTGGCCGAGCCAAACGATAAAATTCCATAAGATTGCGTATTGCTGATTCTAAAATTAAATAATTAACGAATATGAAAAAAATTTGATAGGTATTTTGTAAATAAATTTCTAACTCCTACCTAGCTCATGAATATCATTCTGTTGAAAAGATTGCGAGCTGTTCATGAAGTTATGACATTTTGAATAATATTGAAACAACTGTTTAAATTTCTGACTCAAATTATTTGATAGTAAATAAACATCAGTGTCAATGAAACCAAGATTCGAAATTAGTTTTGGGATAGAATTGCACAAATCAAGCAAAGGCTGAGACTAAATTAAATATGTTAAATTAAATAATTTTTAAAATATTTTTATTAATAAAGATTTTGAAATATAATATATTAAAAAAACCTTAAGTATTGTGTAAACATGGTTTCCAACAAAACATTTCCCATGATAAGCCTGTCTTTGTACATGATAAGCCTTTAAAACTTCATCAAGTTGCTGAATGCAGGGACCTGAAATTTTATCAAGAATGTTTGCTTCATTCAATGAATTTAGTTCTTTTTTTTCTAAAAAAATATTTTAAAACATATGCTACAAAAATTGTTGGAAATGGAATTGAAATTGATATATTTTTTGTAGCTTTCAAAGGTCTTGTTCTAAATTAAATAAAATTCATATTTTTTATACAAACATAATTATGTAACAATGAATACTTTGTCACTTCTTTTTAAATCATAGTGGTGTATTCTTGGTACATATACTTTCTTAATTTCTTCAGTTTTGTTTGGTTCACATAAAACTTTCACTGAAATTGTTTCTTGTAAAAATGTTATTTTATTATCACAGTCATCAATAATACTTTTTGTAACATTTGATTGAATATGCAAATTAACATATTTGTCAAAATCATCTCTTCCAATCGTATTATTTTGTAATGCAAGTTCTCCAGCAAGTTTTATATCTATTAAGTGACATTCATCCTCAAACATGTTAAAAAACTTCAAATAGATACCTAAAGATATATGTAAAGCGGGTATAACGACCTAAAAACAAAATTATAATTACTTTTAGATTTAACATCAACTGGTCCAACACTACCACTGAAACCACTACCAGCATTAAAAATCCAAAAAATAGTGCTGAAAATAAATAATCTGATCTAGAGGAATATTAAATAATGTTTCATTAATGACATTGTTAAAAAACTTCGCCTTTTTTAAATTTCCGCCATTATTTTGGAAACGATGAAAATCAATGTTTAAAGACTTTAAAGATTTTGAAAAGCACAATGGAAAAAACAGCAGAGTCACATTTTTCACATTTTGAGAAAACCTAAATTAAAGGTTTGAAACCTTTTTATTACAAATTATGTGAGAAACTGTCAATTCTTTTAATTTTTAAGGGAAGGTCATCCATTTAAGCATCAAATTTTAACAAATAAATATTCTGAAAATCATGTTAGCTCATGGAAAATTTTGTTTTTTCAAAATGTGTTCAGATTGGACTCTGCTGTTTTTTCCGTTGATTAGGACTTTGCCTGTTTTTCTATTGTAACACATAAGAAATAACTATATAAAACCATTAAATTTTAAAATTTTTTTTGTTTTAAACAAATAAAAAAATAAAAAATGCATGAACATTCACTGGTCTTGACCCTCATCTTCAACTTTATCGTCATACGGCAGAGCATCATAGAATGCCTCATTGGTGGTAAATTTTTTGAGGACTTGGATGTCTTTGTACTTTGCAGCTGATATAGCCAGTCTGTCTTCATACAAAGCTACTGGCACTGCTGTGCATACTGAAAAATTGTTTTTTCTCGTCGGAACAATGATGTTTGTTTTCAAGAAAATACCGTTCCATGAGTCTCTGTGACAAACGGTCCCTGGACCTTCATCCTTGTTAAAAACCATTTCCCGAATGGGGCGCGTGGGGAACGGGCAGCCTTTCTTATACAATGGCCTTAGAAAGCCGGAGAAGTTTTTGACCAGATCCTGTTTAACATCAGTCACGTTAAATGGTGTAGGATGTTTTCGTGCTTCACTAAATATTTTTATCCAGTCTTCTGGAACACTAGCACAAGACTTTGTATTTACTGGACCCATGTCCCTGTCACACTCCATATAAGAATGTCCGCGCTCAGGGAATGTCACTGTCACTGAGGTAAACCTTTTTCTATGGTGCACCATATAATCTAAAAACCGAATCAGGGTAAAGTTCTTATTCTGTCCTGAGCAGGAATCGCAGAATAGTTCAAGGTGAGTAACCTCTTTGCTGACCTTGGTTGTGATGAGGTCATACAGGAAAGAAGCCACCTCATCTGAACCTTTTCTAGCGACAGTCTCATCATAGCAGTAAAGAAAAACATCATCAGTTGATAGTTGGTGAATGTTAAATGATTGGTATGTGAGCTTTCTGTTGTAGTAAAAGTCATTGGTGGACTTGTTGGGTAGGTTGACATTTTTTTGGTAGTCAAACGTAAAGGCCTCAAGATGAGGTGTAATCTTGGCCCTTCGCTTAGCGTCTCTTTTTCTCTGGTAGAATGTGTCAGCCTTTCGCTGGTGGAGATCTTTTTGAAATTTTAACTGCTTCAGGTCCCTTATGAGGACTTCATTTGTTGGGTCTGATTCAAGAGTCTTTGTAGCAATTTCTATTTTTGCCAAGAACTGGTCGCAGGCTGAGCAAGTGTCGGTTCTTGGGTACCCAAAGCCAATGTTAAAATCGTTGTTGAATATAAGCCTGTATGACTCATACACTAAACTGTCTCCTGGCCACTTCTCTTGATATAAATCAAACATCTTGGAGATGCTGAGTTCTTCTGGCAGGTACAGCCGTCTCGTCTTCTCTTGTGAGTAATGAGACTGCCGACCCCTAAACGAAGAGATGTGGTCTCTTATTCTCTGCCGCAGTTCATCAGATATTTTGTGATGACTGCCATGCTTTCCTCGTCCATCAACAGGAGGCAGGCCTGGGGTGAGTAAAAAAAATTAAAAAAAAGTTATAAAAATACATGTTCAGAGAATAACAGCACTCTTTATGAATTTCAACATTTCTTTTTAAATTTTGAAAAATATTAATATATAGACAAGAAAGGATTATAGAAAAATGTGCATTTTTTTTACATTAACTATGATAAGAAAAAATAGCTTTTTTATTCCACAAACTGAAACAAAAAACTATTGCTAATAGTATAAATTACCTGTAGTAGCAAGACTTCTCTTGATAGTCTCAAGTCTCCCTTTCTTAATTCCAAAGATGGAGATGAAGGCTTGAAAGCAAACATAGGCAAATGAATCTGGGTCAACATCATCTGTACTCTTCAGGAATACTTTATATTGATAGCTGTGATTGTTTGCACTTTTAGGCTCTTCCTTTTGAGGTCTTTTTCGGCTAATCTCCGCGACTGTAATCAGTGAAGCAAGATAGGAATCCTGTAAAAAGAAGCAATATAAGATTATTAACGCAACCGGTCACACATCTTTGGAAACACAAGCATTTTTATAAAATTTAAAAATATATAAGCCTACCTACTTTGTTAGAATTAATAAATTTGTATGCTGCGTTCAAATAGAACAATGAACTGTGATATTGGGTCCACCCCACTAAAAAACTAAGTTAAAAATGCCTATTAAACATACAATACCAGCCTTGGGTATCATAACACAGTAATACAACCAGATGTCTACCATGGTTACGATTCAGATGTACAGGTCTAGCTATTTTAGACCTAACTAAATTTGAATGAAAATGAGAATGAGAAACTCTTTGTCTTATTTAATCAACATGTTCATGGTGGAATAACAGGTGCATTAAAATTATGAATCTAGGTCTAGACCTAAATCTAGAGCTAGTATTATAAATAAAAAAATAGTCTAGAACTATATTTAAAGAGTTTAATTTAAAACTTAAAAGAAGAACTCACCTGAGCATCCTTTGTTGGTAATGCATTGAATGACTCGAGGAGCAAAGCTCTATTCTCTTCTTTGACTGTTTGAAAGCATTTAAGTCTTATACATTTACAGTCAGGGCCAGTTACATGAGATGACAACCTCTGTTTCTTTGCTATGTCTTTCTTACTGCCATTTTTCTTTCTCTTTTTTGGCTTGTCTGTAACAATAGATGTAGCATCGTAGTCAGCCATTTTGTTTTAGTATAGATTCTTTGTGTACTGGTTACTCAAATGAGCTTGTGTACTGGAACTCAAATGAGCTTAATAAAAACACCCTATTTTGATCCTTATGAACTTAAAATCAAAAAAGATTTAAATTTACTTTCTATATTACACTTAAACATAAGAAGCATGCGGCAAAATTTTGAAAAGTTTTTCTTTGAAAAGTTTTTCTTTGAGTCAAAACAGCAGCAAGGAAAATGAAAAAAAAGATTATATTTTTTGTGTGGAATGGATGACCACTAAGCTCAGCACTGCTCTTAAAACTTTACGAATTTAAAAAGCGTTTTTTTTTTTTTTGAAAAGAATTTCTATCTATTATAAATTACCAAACTATAATTAGAATTCAACTCTAGAATGTCCTCTAGAGTTGAATTCTAATTATAGTTTGGCAAATTACAAACTAATTAGCCAACCACGAGGAAGCAATAAAAAAGGCGGAGGCATAGGTGTTTACGTGCTCAAAAAGTATTAATTTAAAATAAAAAAGCCATTAAGTGTAGCAAATAATAGTTATGAAATAATTAAATATATGAGAATCACAATAGAAATCAAAACGGCAGAGTCACATATAACGTTATTATATGGACCCTGCCTTTTCTTTCCTTGTCACTGGTGGACACTGCTGTTTTTTCCATTGTATACCATATTTTCTTATTCCATTTTACCATAGACTATGTCGGTTTTTTCATTTGAAACTTGGCTTAAAAGAAGCATTTTTCAATGCTTTATTACCCAAGGGCCATAACTGAAAAATTATAAAAATGTGGCTCTGCCGTTTTTTCCATTGTGGTCTTCCTTTGCGAAACACTGTCCTTTCTATTAATTGGACCCAGTTGGATATTTTTTTTGGTTATATCACAAAAAAGACAGCAATGTCGACCTATAAAAACAGCTAAACTATCATTATTGTATGGTGTTAATCAAACTAAAGAAAATAAAACAAAATGGTAACCTTTATTATATAAAATCTCTTAAAATACAAAAAATCTACCGATAGCTCCTGTGATTCCATATACACTGCAAAGGAAATCATAATCTCCAAACATAAAAACACGAACATTACAATTTCTGAATAAAATTTAAAATTAAATAAATCAACATAAAATATTTGAATTTTATTTAAATTATGATGCTATTTTATTCAGAAACTGTAACTCACTGCCATATCATTTTTTGTATCTGGTCAAATTGTAGTGTATATCGATATAACCCTACTATGAGATTAGTTCGATCTTTTACCTCAAATGTGCTGAACACAATACTATTAGATTTTGAGTTTGGTTGGTCTTGGTTTACAATTTGGTAACTCATTTTAAATGAACCACCTCCATGATCTCCTCCAATTTTAATGTGTATTTCATCATTTTTTTATTCCATCGTGTTTTATTAAGTTATAACTAGAATGTTCAAATAAATACATAAGATATAAGAAAAACATTTTTAACATTTACTCTTCTTTATATTTATATTTTCAGTTAAAAATGTCCATACCTTTCAAGAATATTTAGCATAATTTCAATATTTTTAGGCAGATTGTCTATATATGCCCAGGGAGTAAGTTTGATTTCAAAAACTAACTTATTATTTATATTTTGAAAAATAAAATCTGAATCTAACACAACAAGATCACTCCCTGCCAAGTCATTTGCAACTACTCTTTGTTTAATGTTTGAAGCAGTGTTAATATTTTTTGAATTTAACCACCTACAAAATTAAGTAATTATCATTTGGACCTTTTTACCACGTTTAATTGACTCATTTGAATATGCAACATTTATAACTCTCTATTTATTACTCTCTAAACAATTAACATTCTTTAAATATTTTTTTACCTAGTCAAAGTTTTTAGTTTATTCCACGGTATTCCTACGTCAGCCTTAAAAGCAACCAATTCTTCTGCAGTATATTCAACTATTCCAATCTTAGCACTTTCTAACAATTTACTTTTTTGATTGTCATCAAATGATTTTAGCATAACTGCTGTTTGTATTATTTGCGAATCATTTGAATTTCCAACTTGATGATTAGATTGCATCAGGAATCTGTGTCTTTTTCTCAGTGTACTGCTGCTGCAAGATGCACTTTCCTTGTAAGCTTTAGGTGTAACAGTTAAACAAATGGGCTATAAGCCAAAAATAATAATAAATAAACCTATAAATATATAATTAACATAAATCTTTATTATGTTTATTCAAAATTAATCAAGTCTTTTTTTTATTTTTTTTATTTATTTCAGATTTAAGTACTTTACAAATTTTATTATTCTTACTCTTGGCCCACCAGATAGAAATTCTATTGTAATTGTTTTTCGAATTATCGAGTTTTTGTTTAATGACATGCAACACTGCATCTTCAATATCACTTGGAATATGACTTGATTTATTAACTTTATATAAATCATCAACCATTGTGCTGCAGTTTTTTCTTAAATGATCTTTCTTGCACTCATGGTTTATAAATTTGTCTTTTAAATAACTTATTCCACATATCTTGCATGTAATATATAAATGTTTCATTATCTCTAATATTTTACTTATTAATTTTGTTAAAATCTTTTTTTGAAAGTTCATATTTGTCTGATATTATTGTTGGTGCACTTATTAATGTTATTACATTGGTGATTGGTATCCAACAATAATTATTCCTTTTCGGCCAGAAAAACTGTTCAGATGGACCGTGTGGATGCATAAACTTTATTTTTATATTATTATATTCTTCATCTTTTTCTTCAACTACTGAATTTCACCAAAACGAGTCATATGTACATGTGCAATATTTGTATTTCTGCATTAGCTCAAAATTTATTAAACTTAAATTTTGGTAATTTGATTTTTTAGTTATATTAATAGATTTTGGATTTATATTGTTACTAGTTTTTTTAAATAATATAGATGCTTTCGAAACTGGTATGCAATTGCGAAATCCTCGACTTGCTGGTATTGTTTTTCCCTTCTCAAATCATTTGTTTTATGTAGCTCTAACGTTAACCATAGTTCCTTTATCAATTTTAAAGAACTTTATTGTGAGCGTTTTTTGAGTGCGAAATTCAAACGTTGCATCAATTGTTAGTATTTGATTTTTCTTTGGACATCTTTTTGCTGTTGTTCGTTTTACTGTATCACCTATTGCATCACAAGAAGATTTGCCATGACTGGTTGCAAAAAATATCCATTCAGCTTTCAATAAAAAATCTTCTGAGTGATGGCATAGATTTTAAAAATTTTTATACTGTCCTCCACATCCATCAGAAAAGTAATACAATTTGAGAATTAAAGAAGGGTTTCTTTGATATAATTACATAAAAAATATTTTAAATCAAATTACCTTTCATTTTTTTTTTTATGCACTTTATAAACATTACAAAAATTGCCATTTTTCTTTTCAAATCTTTTTCCAAAGTAGTGAAAATGGTGATTACAAATGCTGAATAGTTCTTCACAAGCACGCAACTCAGATCTCCATAAAATGTTTTGACGAGTATCAGTGTCTAGGTCATGTAGTAAAAAAATCTCTTTATTTCTAGAATATGAGGTTTTATGGCATTCTGACTTTAAAACTTTACCAATATCACATGAAATCATTTTGATAATGAATTAAAAAATTTTATAATTGCAAATTTAAAAATGCACAAGTATTAATTACATTATTTATGTAGAACTAATTGCAACATTTAAATTAGATGAATATGTCTGAATTCAGCAATTAAACTTATTTTTTCAGCAATTAAACTGATAATTTGAAAAGAAAAGGAACCAAATAACAAAAAGGATACAAAAAATACATTAAAAAAACTTTCATAACTTGAGAACCACTTAGATTTAGATTTAGGTAGGAATTATCATTTTTTCCTAAAGTACTTTGGCGAAAATTGAAAAAAAGTCAGAGAATTTAGGGTTGTATGGCCTGGTTGTTTTGAAATGGAATTACTCTTAGGAAAAGAAATAAAAATTGCACGTTTAATTCAGGAGCAGATCCACAGTTTTTTAGTGTTTGAGTTAAATAACTTTCAGGTAAGTTCTATAATCCAAACCTTTGAATGTTCATACTTATGTCATATAAAGATGTTTTGCAAAAATTTGCGCTGCAAAGAATTTGGGAACAAAAATACCGAAAAATTAGAAATCTAAAACGTGGGGGAAATTAATTTTTTGAAATATAAATTCTAATATCCTAAACTAGGTAGAAATTTCTTAAAGGTAATAAAATTTCATTGAAAAATAATGATTTGTTTAGAAATCATTCCTAATTAAACAACCCCCCTCGTTTTGAGGGGGTTGTAAACTTTACATGGTTATACCTTCTGAATGCCAAATGATTTTTTGACAAAATTTTAAAAACATGTACAATTTTTAGTCTTATTTAAGTTAGTAATTTTTCTGTTTGGAAAAATCAATTCCCTTCACGTTTGGGCGGATGATTTCTACTTTTTAGGGTATTTGTGTTCCCAGGCTCTTCGCAGCGCAATTTTTTGCGAACATCCTTAAATGACATAAGTATGAACATTCAAAGGTTTGGAGTATAGAACTTAGCTGGAAGTTATTTAACTCAAACACCAAAAAATCGTGGTCCGCCCCAGCAATTATATATACATTTTTAGCACAAAAGTAAAATATTTACAAAACTATGTATTTGGCATAAATGATTCTTTCACACGATGTCCTTCAAACATACAATGACCTAATTTGAAATTTTAGACTTAAAAAATTTACCGCACACCTAAAAATTTTACAGTGGCAGGTATCCATTATTTTAACATTTATAATTGATATTTAGGTACTTTTTAATTATAAAATGAGTTTTTTATATATATATTTAAATTCGTCACCTTGAGATTAACTAAGTCACTTATTTTTAGAATTCACACGTTTAAAGGCATGGTTTTATAAAGAGAAATGTATAATTAAAAATGGCGGGAAATGACCAAAACAATAATAGTAGCCACAATTAAAACAACCATTACTCACGAACCGTTGGGAGTTAGACCTTGAAATTTTGGGATTTATCTTACTTTATAATGTACTAACTATGGTAAAACTATAAAAAAAATCCAAAGACATAGGGTTGCATGGCCTGGTTGTTTTGACATGGAATTACTATATAGTAAGTTTTAACACGGTAAATAAATATTTATATATTTTAGTATTTGTATCAGACGCATGCGCATAATAAAATCACAAGCTTTCATAAGTATTGAATCACCGTGTAAAACGTTTTAAAAAAATGGCGAATATTAGCGTTTTTTAGTGTAATTTTTTAAATTTCAACAGCGAATTAGAGCACTTTTTGTTAATTTTCAGACCCATATTTTTATAGGTTTCTTAATCAGCATAAAATTCTCTATCATAATCAGCAATAAAAAAAAGGAGGAGGGGGGCAGAAACTGCAGTAGTGCCGACAAAGCTTATGAAAAATCTTTTATAAGTTTAGACTACTGTTTTTATAAAATTAGACTACCGCTCTTACATTGAGAAGTGATAGCACATTTTTATTAAATGAAATAAAAGTTTGTTTTAATATTTTAACTTATTACTTAAATTTTAATTGTCTTAAATTGGTTTTTTTTCAGAGCGCCATTTTTTAGAATGCTTTTAGCTGCAACAAATAACTTGAGAACTACTAATTATGGCGCTTTGAAATTTCGTACAGTTGTAGTAATATATAAAATAAACTCATCGAAACAATATTTTTATTTAATTTTATTCATAAGCAGAGTTATAGGGTTCTATAGTGAGCTGTTTTGCGATAAATTTTGAATAATTAGTTGTTTATGCTATAACCTCTTCATGCTTTTAGATAACTTTATGATTTTGCTTCATCTGATTTAACACTGAATCACACTGAATCAACACTGAAGGCTTGAGCTTTTATAGGATCTACCGTTATTTCAATACCTATTGATGATGCTCTTAACTTTTATAGGGTTGCGACAAAAAACAATAATCTGAAAAATATTATCTGAATAAAAATCAATATTTATTTGTTGAAATAAAACTTTTTTGAAAAACAAAGTTTAATCGATTTTGTATAACTAATTGAGCACTTTATCTTTAAAATAAAGTCGTTTAGCCCAATTTTGATATCTCAATCTCTTTTCCAGTTTTTAAAAATAAGTTAAAAAATATTATTTTTTTAACGAATAATAATCTTTAAAAAGAATAATAAACTTTAACCATTTAATAATAATTTATCAATTTTAATATTAATTTTGATATTGGTTTCAATATTTTAGATTGCTATTTTGAGGGGTCGTCCATAAATTACGTCACGCACTTTTTGACCGTTTTCGACCTCCCCCTCCCCCTCCCCCCCTTCTTGTCACAAAATAGTAGCACCTAAGAAGCAATTTTTGTATGAGTCGTCACAAAACCAACAACTCCCCCCTTATAGCATGACGTATTTTATGGACGACCCCATATTATATTCATATTTCAATTTTTATATGGTTCTGGCGACAAGATTAGTATGGTCTTCTTCCAAAAACCAAGTTTATATTGTACGGCAATAATTCAAAATGAGAATTTGTGTTATCAAAACTTGTCGAATTAATCCAACTTTCAGTTAAACAAATTATGTTAAAAAGGTTTTTAGTTTCTTCAATAAGATTGAATTTTTTTTCAAAATTACGACTTAGGATTCTTAGGGACTGTCCATTAATTACGTCAACAATATTTTGGCAGTTTTTGCCTCCCCCTTCCCCTCGTCAATAACTTATTAAACTTCCATAGAACCCCCATCTCCCTATAAAATTACGTCAACATTTGCTCTGAATAAATCAATTGCAATGATGGTGTTAAAAGTTTATCATAACTTATGTACAGTGTAGAGTCACAATTCTTGAATTTGCCAATCCTCCTTACTTTAACAATAAGACCTAATCCTATTTTACAATTAAAGCCAATTATTCATATTAGAGTCTAGTATAACAAAAAATGCATTTAACAAATTGCATAAACCAAGGGTCCGCTACCTTGTGAGACCGAGGAGCCAAAAGTTACAATAAACAAAAATTTCCAGTTTTTATAGAGCTTCCGTCATCTTTATTTCAATATTATATTACTTTATATATATATATATATTATATTATATTACTTTATATTATTTTATGTATGTTAAATAACTACAACTAATTTCCTTCAGAATATATATGCAAGGCAAATAATAAAGTAAAATTTTTGATAAAAAAAAATTCAGAACAATTAAGAAAAAGTATGGATTTATACATCTGGTGAATCGCCATTTACGCGCCGACCACCACCATTTGATTTGTCGGGTGCGTTATTTTAATAAATTCGTTATTTCTTTTCTTATTTCGCGAGTCGCGTGTTGCCAACCAGGTATAAACATTTAAATAATATAATGTAGACTATGTACTCGCATAAATATTATTTGCTTACACAAAAGACTAATCAATAGCAACTTTGAAAAAATAATAGTGTTATGAATAAACATCTTGTGTGTGCTTTTTAGTTCTGTATGTTACGTGTCATTTTAAAGCACAACTTGGTTTCTAAAAAGTAAGAATATAAATAGCATTATTGTAATGCTGAAGGTTGTGCGAGTGTGTAACACAGAACTGCACACACTGCCTAATTTTCTTTTTTTTAAGTATTTAAATTTATTTAAAAAGTAAAATAATTTACGTTATTTTGCCTTGACCTTTCCCTGTGAACAATTGTCAAAAAAACTTTTGAAGCTAACCCTATTTTGTTGACGTATTTAACGGACAGCCCCCTATATAAATGTGGATAGTTCTTACCGGATCATAATTTTTGTCATTAGTTTTCTAATATAAAAAAAACTCTTCTAATTTGCTAGGATAATGAAACTTTGAATGAGTAAATAAATCCAGATAATTTTTGTCTGGGTCGATGTTTTCATCCGATGAGAAATAATTAGTTTCTGAAAAGTTAATGATTCAAGATAATTCATTTCCGACATTTTAATTAGCGTAAAATTCGAAAAAAATTTTTGTTTTTTAGTAATACTTAACTTAAAAATTACTTTTTACGTTTCCTACAAAAAGTTGTGTCAAATTTTAAAACGGCATACTTACCTTTTTTTTGGAACCTTTGTTACTTCTTCCATAATTTTTACTATAAGTTACCATAAAAAACCATAAGTTTCTTTTGCATACGGCAATACTTAGGTTTATAAGCACTTTTGAAGTTGAACATCTAAACATTCATTGAAGTCTAATATCTAAACATTCATTTTGAAGTCTGGTAAGTATTTTATAGCCAGCATTTGTTTTTAAAATGCAATAGAGTATAAACTAGTTCTATTATTAACATAAAAAATTAACTTTTAAACCAATTAGTATTAAAACAATCGCTTGCTCTTTTTCTGTTTTTATTGAACCCGATCTGTGCGTTCTTTCAATGATAATTTCTTTATAAACTTGGTGTTTTTCAGTAAATATGTTTTTAACAGTTTTAATCATTTCCCCAAAATTCACCTGATAGTTCTTCAACACCATCAGTTCGCAAATTATTTCTTCGGGATCAAATTTAGAGATCTATTTTTTTTTTTTTTTTTTTTTGTCTTTCAAAATATTTGATTCATTATTTGCCTCAAAAAGTTTTTTCATTGTAAAAGTTTTAAACGTGATCGAAGCGTTTGTTAGTTTCTGATATTTATATCATTAAAATCTCTTCTTGGAAATGAATAGAGGACCTGCAAGTGTGTACATTCTCGTTTTCAAAATGATGCACGCGCGTACTTGTAAGCAGAAAAAACAAATATTTGGAAATTTTCCAGTAAAAATTTGAGATATTTGTATGTTCTGTTAGGAAATACATTCACTTTTTTATTTTTAAACATTTTAAAAGGTTTCTGTGTTGCTAGTTATTTAAAAAGATGTGAAAATGGGAATTTGAGGCAAATATGTTTATTTTCTATGAACTTTCTCAGACTCTAATAAAAATTATCTGGTTTTTTGATGAAATCAATCAAAGTTCCTTGACTTTTGTAAAATTTATTTCATTCTATGACTTTTGTAGGATGTCAAGCATTCTGCTTTTCTATTAAATAATTTATAGAGAAACATTATTTACAGATTAAAAGTTTAAATTTATTTAATGGGTAATAGTTTTTATTTGTCTTTTGTCTTTTTTTTAAATTGATTTTCAAAAGAATTTTAAAAAGCAAAATTTAAAAAGCTTACAAGAGTTTTGTTATTTTTGTCTTACGAAATCAATCTGAATTTAAAATTTGCTGAAGAACTACTTGAAATTTAACGAAAAGAAATGCAAAAAACTCTTGTTTGTGTGTTTTTATAAGATAAACTTATGAATGAATTCTTATAAAGTTTAAATGCTTTCTGCCGACAAGTATGCGCGCGCTTGTTGTTTACAAAAAGATATGATGTTTCATGTGACGTCACATCTTTTTGTAAACACAAAGATGACTTGCCGTACATGCACAACAAGTCACCAATACTCTCTTTTAATTCATTTATATCTTTTTGTATATTTTGTATATTTTGCGATTTTTGCAAACTATTATTATTCTTGTTCTTTAAGAAGTTTTTCTGTTTCTTTTAAAAAAAAATTTTCTCTGTTACTTTAACATGGTTTTCATTAATTTTTCGATACTTTTTATAGAAACTTCCATTGTATTAAAGTATGACTTATGATATAAAACAAATAAATGTAAATATTGTATTTTTTAATCGAGCGGGAAAAACATGACTGTTTTCTTTAAAGAAAAACGAATTTCAAACCTTAAAAAAAAACTTACAAACAACTTTTACCTCAATAGCTTTCAAAGTAAACTTTCTTCTTTTATTCAATGTCACTTTTCTTTTATTAAATTTTTCAGGAGTAAAAACACGTCTGCTTTCTTCACTTCTGATCAAAAAAAGTTTGTAAGTAAAAAAACTTTAAAAAGAGTTACATTTATTGAGAAAAAAACTTATTCATGATACGATGTTTAAAAGGTTCGGTTTGAGAGTTGATGAACCAAGAATTGACGGATCAGGAACAAAAAGTTTACAGAAGTTTATGCCGATGACAGTCGATTTTTTTTTTTTTTATCTTTAATTCTACGGCCGTTTTTCAAAATGTCTTAAGATGCTTACTAGATATTTCTTGAAAATCAAAATAAATTTTTAGGAACTCTTTGTAAAATGTTTTTTTAAAGTATTAATTTTTATGAATTTTTTCTTAGTTCTTCAAAAATATTTATTCAGTAACATTTGCTATTTAAATTAGCTTGTTTTGTAAAAAAATCAGTATTACTCAGCAAAACTTTAGAAATTGATAAAGAAATTATTAACATTATAATTGCAATCAATAACAAAGAACCATTTAATCCTTACTTGAGTTGTTTAAGTTTTATTTTGGTGTTTCTATTGGATTTTTTTATTTATTGCGTTTTCAAATTTTCTTCTAGTGGTGTGGTAAGTAGTTTGATTCGCACAAAAATTTGGTTGTGGTTGGTTTTGGCTAGGTAGTGAGTCCTTTTTCACTGCAATGTGGAATAGACGTAAGTCGCGGGGTAAAGCATAAGCAATATTCGTACCATATACCCTTTTTAGCCACGCTTCAAAATATGTGGTTTTCCGCCACTATGTTGATTAAGCGAAAAATTTAAACGTTTGTGTGGGCTTTTTATTGGTACGCGCGTACTAATGTCGTTCAAAGTAATATTGAATAATAATTAAAACTTATTTGTATTAGCATGCATTCATTAAATAACTATATGCAGTTAAGAAAATTAAAAATATTATCGTATTTAAAACCGCAATAAAATGTTATATTATAATTCTCTATTTTACTCTTTTTAAGTATAATATCCACATAAATACAACAAATATTATTAATCACTTATTTTAAATGAATAAAAATAATTATTGATCACTTATTTTAAATGAATCTTTTAAGTGTGCGATGTTTCATGGTGTATTTCACGGTGCCCAGTTTTACGCTATATAATTTCTTAAAAACTTTTTGTTTGAAAAAAATTAAAAAATAATGTAAATTTTAACGGGTAAGCAATCAAATTTTTTTGCAACTCCACAAAGTGTTACTAATCAAGCTCGTTCTGATAATTATCTTAACATCGTAGATGTACAAAAAAATCTTATAACTGTAGGTAATTTTTTTAAGATCAACAGAAATAACTTTTGTTATGAAATTCAAATTCATTACTGAAAAGTTTGTTATTTTAATGACTTTTTATTATAATATACATTTGTCGGTGAGACACTTTTTTAAACTAAAATTTTCTTTTGTGCAAAGTAGGATATACGGTGGTTTTTTCCTGATGAAAACAAAGAAAAGAAAGCGAAAACAAAGAAATAAAAAACAAAGTCGCCTTTCTTTACTTTGTTTAAATGTGTCTAAATTATTCAAAACGAACCAATATTAAAACGCTCCATAGTTTATCAAAAGAATTATTAAGTAAATAAATAGAAACATCAGTAGGGTTTTCAACTTAAGTGATTGTTGACTCTAAGCTACTTTAATAGTATTTTTTTTAAAAACATGTAATTGCGCGTTGTAATATATATATAAAAAGAAAATTATTGGGATAACCTTTGGTTGATTTCATTGTTCTCAAAATTTTATGAAACCCAGCAGAAAACTATGTATCATTTATATTTGATTGCTTCTTCATTGTGCATTTATTGGACGCATGAAGTTAGCAGTAGTTTGCTAGGTAACTTGAAAATTTGTTTATACAAGAAGATCTTGTTTTCTTTTAATGTTTAAATTGGCATTCATTAGCAATTGTTTTTAACTTATTGTTTAAGTTTTCAGTGTTCTTTTAGTAAAACCTTTGCACAGGGCAACCCTGGGTAACCCTAAATTAAATTAAAATACTCAGACAGTTTTCATGAGTTTTATTTTATGAGTTTATTTTTTAGTTTAATATATTTATAATTTCACTACTTATTTATTTTATTAATATATAGTATATATTTGTAAATTATTATATGTAGCATTTAATAGGAAGTTGATTAGGAAATATTAAACAGCTGTCAAATATCTTTAATTTAAAAAATCACAGGGTTTTATTCATATTTTTTTAAACAAAGTATATTGAACAAGTTATTTTTTTAAATTCAAAATTGCAAATTATTAAAGTTTTAAAAATCTTTCTGTAAATTAATTTAAATTTTTTAAAGTTTTCATTTTATTTAAAAACCATAACTTTAAAAAACCTTTAATTTTGGGTTAAATTGTAAAAAGTTTACCAGAAAAGGTTAATCAAACATATATTTAATAAATAAATATTTTGTTAATAATTATATGAATTAGATTAATTAAAATTGGGTCTGTATTATTATTTTTAATTAAAAAAAAAATTTTAATAAAAAAATTGTGTTTATTTAAAATGTAAGAAAACACACAAGCGTATTTACTTATCAAATATTTCATCTAAACAATTTTTTCCTTTAACATACAGGATATTCACACAGCTATTTGAACAAAGATTACTTACCGCCAATTGATAAGTAAACTAGTTTTCTTACCCAGTGGTGAGCTTGTCTAAGAAAAAGATTTTTTAAATCTCTGCTGCAGCGAGAACATATAAATAACACTAATATATATATACATATATATATATATATATAAATATATATATCTATATATCTATATATATATATATATATATATATATATATATATATATATATATATATATATATATATATATATGTATATATATATATATACATATATATATATATATATATATATATATATATATATATATATATATATATATATATATATATATATATATAGTATATATAAGTTATGTTAGTGTATTCTACAAACAGAGTGCTCAATGTTCTAAAAGAACAGAGCAATAATAAATTAGTAAAAACACTTATGTAATTTTTGATTACTTCAACACTGTGTTTCACCATCAGTAGGTTCATCAGAGAATAATTTCTTCCTGATGAACCTACTGATGGTGAAACACAGTGTTGAAGTAATCAAAAATTAGATGTGTTTTTAATAATTTATATATATATATATATATATATATATATATATATATATACATATATATATATATATATATATATATATATATATATATATATATATATATATATATATATATATATATATATATATTTATTTGGCCTCAATAAAAAATTACAATTACAGAATAGGTTTATTACAAATATAATCGCCAAGAATTCCAGAAGATCATTCAATCTTATCATGAAGCCCTTTATAATATCAAATATGATAGTAATAATAATAATAATAATAAAATCATATTAACCAATAAAAATAAATCAACTTAAACTATATATAACTGTGCATTTAAAAAATAAATATACTGGATAATTATATTAAAGAAAAGAACTAAAACCAAAAAAACAAAAAAATTTTCAATTTTTTAAAAGAAAACTTCTTTTAATTTTCGTTTGAAAGAAGTATATTTCAAGCACAAATCAAAATTAGGCCAAACTATTTTATTCCTTAAATAAGCGCCGCGAGTAGAAATATATAGTTGATCAAATTTAGTTTGGCAGAAAGGTTCTTGGAGATTTTTTTCATTATGAAGATTGCATTTTTTTATGGGTTTTATATTATAAAGGTTTATAAATATATTAGGAGATAAATGATTTTTAGATTTTAACATAAAAGATAAAATATTATAAACATTTAGTTCGTATACATTTAAGGCTTTCATTTCTCTCAGAAGTGGTTTTGAATTTGAAAAACGATTTACAAAATTAATTAAGCAAGCTGATGTGTTTTTGATGATGAGAAAGAGATTTAAGTTTAGTTTTGTGCGCGTTTCTTCATACAATATTTGCATAATTTAAATGGCAGTGGATAAACGAATAATGTAGTTGTTTTAATTATTGTTTATTTTTGTATATTTTTAAAGTCAGTTCTGCTTATCCGGCTACTGGTAATATGTAACCCAATACAACCTGCTTCATGTCCTGCTGCCTTATAAGAAACGCTTTTTTAGGCAAAACTAGGAGAATCCGTCTCCGACTTAAAATACCCCCTGCCTTGGGGTTGAGTAAAGGCTAGAGATGGTGTCTCAATAAAAATCCTCATCTTAGCAGATGTTAAACACAACCGGCTTCTGTCTTGTAGAAGGACAAAGACTTAAAGGATAAACAGATTTTAACTGGTGATCAGCCTTGCACCCCGTCTTTATCTATTAGGCTGGCGCAGATGTATCTACAATACATTGTTTTCAGTTTAGGATGTTGAATGCAGGATGTTGAACCTTCTTGACACAATGCATGAATTTTGCTTGTCTCTCTGTTTTTATGAATGATAGCTCATTTTATTATCACCTAATGAGGCTACAGCTTTAAAACTCATTTTTAAGGTTCTGATGCAGGCTGGTAGCATCGTTAATCTTGCTTACAAACTTCATCTTTTCTCTTCCAGTAACTTCCAACTCTAATATGAATACTCGTGTATAATAAGAATTTCTAAAAGAATCAGAAATGTTACGTGTTAGTTGGCGTATGGCGTGTTCATTAGAATTGTTTCTCTGGTAGCCAAATTGATCATAATATAAAAGTTTAGTATCAACAAAATAATTGTAGACTTTGCTATACACAATTCTTTTTAATATTTTAGAGAAGAACTAAAAAAGGACAATAATTATGAAAATAGCGATAAATTCAAAATATAATATTATATATATATATATATGTATATATATATATATATATATATATATATATATATATATATATATATATATATATATATATATATATATATATATAACTTAAAATAATTAGAATAATAGCAATAAAATTATTTTTGACCTGTAGTAGTAAAAATGTTTCGTACTGATAACTATGAATGTTTTTAGAGTTTTATTTATTCACGGCGCTGAATTTTTACAATCAAAATATATTAGTTACAATAAACTTCATGTTCAAATATTTACCTGTTTTAAATTTCTGGTTATGCTCATTAATAAATTTCACTGCTTGTTCAGCAAAAATATTCGTACGTGGTGTATCGTGTAATAAAACTGTCAGCATTCCAGTGAGTTACATTGGAACTGTCAGGTCCATTGCAGATACTCAACTGTTCTATATAACAGCATAACACTGCCTTAAGTTAAACTGGAAGTGTTTATTGTTAACCACTATGAAATAAGAATAGCATTTTCGATGGAATATTTCATTTGTTTAATTTATTGACTAGCGATTTTTTATTTGCAAAATCTTCAATAACTTTTTCTTTATCCATAATTGTAGCTTACTTTTAATTGCTAGTAGAGTTGATTGATTGAGAAATTGTAGACCGTAGATAGGTTTTGATGATTTTAAGTTTTGAAAATTATCTTTTACACAATGCAACATTCATTGGAAGTGTTATAAAGAGAACACATGCAGTTGCAAATTCTGGCATCAAACAATTTATTTCACTTTGAATAGATGTTGCAAATATCTTAAAACAGTCTCTCTTTTGAAGAAGCCCTTATGAAATTCTTCCTGTAGGAATGAATATCTTGCAAGAGACTGTTATTCACATCATTGTAGTATAATTTTACAAATTCGGTTGCAACAAGTTTTGCAAGGATCACTGAGTGTAAATTATTGGATAAAAAAAAATCTATTCGTTAGTTTTGGATCTCAACAAAAGCTTTATTAATTGACAAAGTATAAGATAACCTCTTATACGTCTTGTTTTCAGTGTAGCAAGACCCAACTTTTTCAATCTGTCAGTATAACTTACATGTTTTAGTTCAGTTGCTAATTTTGCTGCTTGTCTTTGAACGTTTTCAAGGTTACTAATAATTTTTTATTATTTGGGCACTATACTGGAGATGCAAATTTTATGTGAGGTCTAATTTGCAATGTGCGTAACTGCCTCACCATTGCAATGTTAAGCTACTTGAACCTGATGATTTCAATTCATATCGGATGAAACTATTACGCCTAAGTCAAGTTCTTTTGTTATTGCTTTTAGAAGAAAAATTTGATTGTCCTATTACATTGTGTAGTTATAATTAATACTTTTTTTGTCCAATGTGCATAACACTGCATTTACTTACGTTAAATTTCATTAGCCAAACATTTGACCATTCAGTTAAAAAATCAATGTCATTTTGCATGTTGATTAGATCGTTATCTTTTTTTATAACAGATATGATTATAGAATCATTTACATATAAATTTGCAAATAAAGAGATATATATAACAGGGATATATAACAGAAAGAGAAGAGGACCTAATACCGAACCCTGTGGTACACCACTACCAATCTGATATAAATTTAATCTCGTACCAATCTGATATAAATTTACCCATTACCACTCTTTGTTTTCTGTTTTTCAAAAAAGTCTCAATTCAATTTAAAACATTGCCTTTTTTCCATAGTTTGAAATCTTATATATAAGTGGGTGTATGGTGGGGTACCTTACCGAATGTCTTTGCAAAATCTAAAAACAATATATCAAATCGATAACCATTTTAAATTTCAGTTGTAACAATATCAAAAGTTTCTAAAAAGTTTTTCAGGCACCCTTTATTTTGTACAAATCCATGTTATTAAATAGTATATATTAATACAAATCCATGTTATTTTCTATTATATAAATTATCAGCTTTATTTTAATTATTTTTTCCATTACCTTACTTGGTATCGATGTTAAAGAAATTGATCTGTAATTGAGCGGATCCTTCTTGTCTCCTTTTTTTAAAAAGTGGTGTCATGTTTGCATAATTGCATAGTTCTAGCAGTTATCCTGAATAAATTAATTTCTTGTTTATTAAAGATAAAGGTTTAGATAATCCTTCTGCACAATACTTTAACACATAGGGACTGATGTTATCGCAACCGAGAGATTTGTTTTCATTAAGTTCTAATAAATAATTAAGGATAGTATTTTCTTCTAGTTCTTGATCCCAGTCAATTTCAAGTTTAGATGACGTGATGATCCAGTTACATTGTCAATCCAATGCTAAAGTAGATTTAAAACACATCGATAAACAAATAACCAGCGAGGCTCACAATAAGGCTAAGGCTTAATAAAAAGTAAAGACAACTGTTTTGGTTAGGGTTTAATAAAAAGTAAAGACAACTGTTTCCTGAAAAGTAAAATAAATAAAACGCTTTACTAAATACTGTTCGTCCATCTTTGCCTTTATCAAATGGCTTACATGGTTTATGTCACAGAATAGATTCTATCAAATAGAAGCTATTCAATTTGTTATTGTTTCAAATTCTATCAAATTGAAACTATTATTTGAGGAAAGATTCCAATATCAGTTTGAAATTGAGCTGAGAAAAAAAAAACATTTGATTATATATTTATATGCAAAAGTTCACATGTTATTTCATTTAGTAATTGTTCTTTTCCTGTAAAGAGTTATATATAATTTGTATAGGTACATATGCATCAACATTTTCCCATGCATTAGAAGATTCAAAATCAGGAACATTGCGTTGAACAGCTTGACTTCTTTGAATAGGTGAATATAGATATAGCAAAAATAAAATTGGTTGTCTTGCATTTTGCTAAAGTAACTTCAGCTTTTTTTTTATTTTTCCGTTTTACAATGAATAAAATCTTTTTATATAAAATACAAAAAGATAAATTTGTAAGAGCATTTAATTTAGAGAATAAGAAACGTGTACATCTACAACATGAAATTTAAGTATTATTATTTTGACTAAGTTTACCACAACACATTAATCGAACTAAAATAATGAATTAAAATTTTTACTTAACACAAGCTCACTAAATTTTTTTTCCAATAAATTAAAAACAATATCAAATAATCAAAGAACATAGAACAGAGTGTTTTTTATAAAACATAGAACAATATAGAACATTTTGTTTTCTTAAAAGAACATAGAACAACATAGAACAGTTTGTTTACTTTTAAATCTTTGAAAATAAACTTATTAAAAGTTTGAATTTTATCATTAACTTGTTTTATAAACAGTTTGAAATTTAAATAAAAAGGTTATAAAATTTGTGTAAAGCTATACAAGTTTGCCGACATATGCAATAAAGAGAAAAGCTTTTTTTGTTTTCAAAACCTAGTCAATTTTCCAGTTTTCGAAAACTCAATTAAGTTTAAAATAAATGCTTTCTCATTTTATTAAATTCAAATGAAACATTGCACAGGTTTGAGCCAGTACAAGAACTGTGCTGGGAAAATGCCAATGCAAACAAACCACAATCTACACCATTAGTAGATTGCATTTAAATAAAACGTTAAAGCGCGTTTTACAATTTAAATGAAGTTACTCTGAACATTCATTTAGCCTGCATTGTTCCAATACTTTTTACTTTTACTATCAAAGTCGCTTAGAGTCGAAAAAGCAGCATACGTTGTCCGGACAACGTTCGCTGCACGTCTCATGGACGTCCATACAGCATACGTCCCCCGGACGACGCATGCTGACTCGGAGAGGAAATCGTTCAGCTTTTTCAACAATTTATGAATTCAAATCGTTTTTATACCATTTTAAAATTATAAATACAAATCGTTTATATAACAATGCATGTTTTTAACTTGCATAAATCAAAAAGGCTTTTGACGTTTTTTGAAAAAATAAGTTTAACAAATTATCTTGCAGACTTAAAACATCTTCTGCCTCATTATTTGATATATCTGTGTTTAGTTCTAAACCTGATATATTAGAAGTAATAAGTTAATGGTAAATTTCGATTACAAATAAGTATAGTGAACTTATTTAGATGGTAAAAAAACTTAAAAAAGTAATATGCAGTCATTTCCATTTCAAAAATTTTTTCACTTTTCTTATTTTAAAGCTATTATTTTTACTATTTTAATCAGAGCCGTGACTAGGCTACCCCAGTCTAGCCAAGGCCCATTTGCGAATTTAGGGGTTCCTTCGAAAATTTAAGGAGCTTATTTTTTAGTAAAGGAAAACTTTATAAGAAATTGGGGCCTAATACCAAGTTTTTTTTTAAGGAGGGAGGGGGGGGGGGGAGGCTCTGACCCACCACCAACCACGGCACTGATTTTATTTTTTATAATTATGTTATATTATTTATAATAATAATTACATTATATATATTTATCATATATTATATTTTTATATTCCTAATATAACTATTATAACTAATTATTTTATTTGCTCTTAGATTAGACGCCTGTCAATACAAAAAGTAAAGCGCTTTTAAAATACCGAAATAATTAAAAAATATAATTCGGATAACTTTATAAAATATATATAAATATACGCATATTTATGTTTCCCTGTGCACTTTGATTATAGGAGTAATTAGTACAAGAATATTTTCATAAAATCTCTTTGTTTACAGCTGCTAAAGTATTAGTCGACCTATTATTAGATTTAATTTATTGTTTTTGATACAAGCATATTTGATAAAAATAAAAAGCTGGGTACTGCAAACATTGCCATTTGCATTATGATTGATACATATAGATTCAGCTCACAATAGTTTATAACCGGACGTTCTTTTAATTTGTTCTGGTGAATTACTGCCATCAATTTAATTATACCATTGCACTTCCTTCGAATCGTTTTAGCCATCCAAGTGTTATCCATGCTCTTACTTACATTGCGTACTCACTTTCAAAATGTACAGAGATATGATAATTTGGTGTTTTTTTTGGGTAAAGTTGGTTAACTTCTTAAAGCCATTTCCAATATACGTTCATTCTTAAATTCAGCTGTGAATTCTTTATCAATTAATTTTTGAATAGTGAATGAAGAGGCTACATTGTTTGTTTCCTGAGAGACTGCAGTAGCGCCAATGTTCTTTGTTCCATCGAGGTTGTTCTTTGTGTTTTCATTTAGAGATAAATCAACAACAATTTGGTGTCATACTTTAACTGATTCCCTATTCATCATTTTTCACATTTATAACGTCGTTTAAAATAGATTTTAAGTATTGAATAATGCTTTTAAGATTCTTTCTTTCACAAACACACAAAACGTGGTCGGTATAACGTTTTGTGGAAAGTCGCTCGAACAAAAACGGGTGGCCTTCCCTAGACGCTTTTTAAATTGATAAAGTTTTAAGAGCAGTGCTGAGCTTAGTGGTCATCCATTCCACACAAAAAATATAATCTTTTTTTTCATTTTCCTTGCTGCTGTTTTGACTCATATGCCTATATTTACCGCAACTGTTACAAGTAATCATCTTGTGGTTACATTTTCAAGGAGTCTCGGACTAGCGGCAGGACGATTTAATTCAACAAATAAAGCAAAATTCTTTATGACGCGTCATAAAAAATTTTTGCTTTATTTGTTGCTTTAATGGTGCTGCCGCTAGAAATAATAAAAAGTTTGATAATCTCACGTCATGACTTGAGATTATCAAACTTTTTATCTTTTCAGCAACCAGGGACATTCTTGACAGTAAGCATGCAACCAGGGACATTCTTGACAGTGAGCATGCAACAAGGGACAGCGACATTCTTGACAGTGAACATGCAACCAGCAGTTTTTTTCTTGCTTCGTCGGGTAATCATAGAATAAATGCACAACTTGTTATCCATTCATCACTTACATGATATGATACCAGCTTGCTCATCTTTGTTAGATTTGCTAGATAAATATCAACAGACTCGTAACATTCAATATTGATTCATTTGCAGTTAATATTGTTTTTTTATCAACTTAATATGCAATGACACCACAGCTTTACTATCTTCAGAGGTAATTCTTAGAATTCCATCAAGAATAGAAAAAAATGTAAGAATATCCTGAGAAAATTTTTATTTATTCAACTACCTCAAATTGCCTTCTTATTCTTAAATTCCGCAATTACTATATCTAATTCTAACGTTTGTGCTTTTTCGTTCACTATTAGCAAAAATATTTTTTGATTAACCTTAAATTGCTAAAGGATCTTTCTGCACTAGCAACTGTCAGTTATTGTTATCAGTAGCAATGTTGCTGTATTTGCATCTGAAAAATCGAACTCCATAAAACTGTATTTGATCAACAGTATGTTGGGTTAGGGTTGCCAGATGTTCCGATTTTACGAAGGAGAATTCTGCGCCAAATATGTAAAAATATTTTTTTTACTTAGTTCTCCTTCGTAAAATTGGGACATCTGGCAACCCTAGTTGGGTAAATCTTTTTTTTAGTTGTTTCTGTGATATCATTTTTAATAAAAATGATTACATTAACTAATTGCTCTTTACATAAACTAAAAGGCTCTTTAAATTTGTAGAAGGGCCCTTAAATTTTCAAATAGGTTCCTTATAATTAGTGCCTTCCCCCTTCTATAACTGCAAGTAAAAATAGCATCTAATTTAAATAAATCGTCACTTGATCTAAAATCTTTCAACTTGAATTTCAGATTACCTAAAAACATTTAGGTTTAAGGACTTTTTTTTTTGAAATTAGAGTTTAAACTAAATCTAAAAATAGAAAAGGTGAACAAAAAAAAAAACTTATGTAAAACACTAATTAAAATATAATTAAGATTCATAAATTTCTGCGGGGAAATAAGAAATTTTGAAAAAAAAACAACTGTGGAATTTAAAAAATCAAATGTTTCTTGATCCCAAAAATAAAGAAAGTAATAAATCTCTAAGAGCTGTAACAAATTTCACCAAATAAGAAATGTAAATGATTGACAATTTGTTTAAGTAATTTTTTATTCCATCCTGCTCATTAAAGTTAGAAATTTAATGTAGATACTGAAGTTTACTAGATAAAGTCGTTTCCAAATTTTTTATTTAATTACTAAAAATGATCTGAAAAATTAATCTCATTTGGAAGAAAGCTTTTTAAAACTACAGCTTGCAAGTCTTTCTGCGGTTGCTAAAACTGCAGTTTTAATATTGATATACTTTTTTAATTTTTAATAAATGTTGACGGAACTTTTGAATAAGAGCATTTTATAAAAGTTTCTTTTTCAAAAATGTGCCTCTAAATCTTAGGCCCTAAGATTTAGAGGCACATTTCAAAGATTTTTTCTTAACTTTTCAGTTAAGAAGTACATTATTTAATTACATCGCACTTTAGTTATTTTTTAATTTTATATTATTAAGATTTTATGATTTTGTAAAAACACCATTGAAAAATGTAAAAATACCATATAAGGTATTTGATTCATATGATATGAATCAAATACCCAATATGGTATTTTTACATTTTTCATTTTGCATTTTTACATTTACATTTTGCTTAGAGTTTTTTTTACTTCCTCTTTTACCACAAATTTTAAATTTAGGTAAAAGAAATTTCATAACACTAGTTAATTGGCATATTGTACGAACAACCTTTTTATGCATCAAACATGAAATATTTGATGCAAACAAAAATTATTCAGAGTTAAAGGCTAATCAGATAGTTTTGAATTTGACATAAACATCTTGATAATAACATACATTACTTAGACTTATACAAAACTAGTATTATAAAAATGGATTTTTCTTTAAATTTTAAATAAGTTCTTGCTTAGAAATTAGTATGCGTGTGAATCACACAAAAAGCATCACACACTGTGTGTGTGTGATGCTTTTTGGTTGAGACAAAAGTATCTACAATAATTTGTATATTTTTTGTAATATTATTATTATATATTATCATTATTCTTATTAAAAATTATTTTTTGTTTAGGTTCCATTGACGTTATCGATATCTTTCATTTATCAAACCACAGCTACTTTGCCCAAACACAAGGGTTTTGTTCACATAGACTCATTGATGGAAATTTATATGAAGACACTTCTTTTGTTACTTTAAAGCCATTTAGTGCCTCAAAGGTTATAGATGGACATTTTAATACTAATCAAATTTCTATACTTGCCACTATTAAACTTGTAGATTCTCTAATTGATGAGTTTTATCTTCTTCAGTTTGTTTATTCTGATAAATGGGTAGGCATTAGAATTGGAACAACTATATTTGTTGACTTTTATTTAAAAAAACTTTATTCTTACAAGTTTAATTATGAGTTAAAAGACAATAGCTGGCACAGACTTACTTTTTCTGTAGAGAACACTACATTAGAGTTTTTTGCAGATTGTGAATTTGTAGGAAGATTAAACATTGATGTTGGATTTTTTGTGAAATCAAGTGAGCAAATAACATTACATATTGGTAACCCAGAAAATAAAAAATTTGATTTTCAGGTTTGTTTTTTATTGGATTGTTGTTATTTACTTTTTTAATTTGTTTTTATTAAATAAAAACATTTTTTTCATGTGACTTTATAAGTTATTATAGTTAATAAAGAATATTTTTAACTCTAAAAAAAGAAAACTTAGTTGATGTTTTTTATAATGTCATGCTTCCAAGTTAAATTTTCAGTCGTGTGTGTATATATATGAAAAAAAAAAGTACATATATATATATATATATATATATATATATATATATATATATATATATATATATGTATATATACATACACGCACACACATTTATACATATACATAATTTCAGGGATTTCTTCAAGATTTGAGAGTTTTTCCTGACAAGAGATCTGCACCAAACTACTGTGCCGTAATAATGCCTAACTGTGATGTTAAACAATTCATAGCAAGTAGATTACCTCAGGTATCTCAATGTTTTATTTGTAAGATTTTAAAATGATTAGTTTAAAGTTTTCTTAATTACTAAACAATCTGTTTAATAACTTTGAAAAGTAGCATGTAATTTTAATGCTTATTTTTATATATCTTAATAATCTAGGGTAATACTAAAATCCCCCAGTAATATTCTTTTATTTTTTAATTTATATTTTGAATAACAAAAGTATTATTTAGGCAAGTTTGGCAGTGACAGCCATGGTATCTCAGTTAATTTTTTTTTTTACTGTTTTACATCTTCATTTACAGGTATCACACATCACAATAATAATATGCATTATTATTATGTCTTTTCTGAAAAAAATTTACGTAAGATTTATATAAATTCTTGGTTCGCATTAAGTTTATTAATTTATTTATAAAAAGATAAACTGCTTTTTAACTTTGATTTATAAAAAGTTTTTTTGAGTTCTTTTGAGATCAATATTATATTAAGGCCAATTTTGATGTATAAGAGTTAGCTTAATGTTAGAGTGGAAGAGATTGGTGTTATTGGTGGAAGGGATTGGTGTTAATGTTAGAGTGGAAGGGATTGGTGTATTTTTTAAGAATCCCATCTTACCTCTTCTCCAAAAAAAAAAAAAAAGAGAAAAAGTCTACTCATTTTCTATGGAAAATTCTAAAATTACATTTTTCTTTTTAAGGAGATTCTAAAACTAAATAAAATTAATGTTTATTAAAAATAACATTTATTTTATTTCTAAAAACCATTTTTTTCTTTTCTAAATAAAAGTTTAAAAAAGATTATTTATACATTCAATTTTAAATCCAGTTAAAACTAAATGTGTCATATGATTTTCTCTTATACAGAATACGAGGGAAAGGTAATTATCTGTAACTTTATTTACAAATTTTATAGTAATAATAAAACAGTTGTTCAATAGTGGAATATAATTATCAAACTCCTCTAGGAATATTTTTAACAAACTCCTCTCGGTAAGTTATTATCAAACTACTATAGGAAAGTTATTAACAAATTCCTCTTGGAAAAATTATCAAACTCCTCTGGAAAGTTATAATCTAACTGCTTTAGAAAATTTTTTATCAAACTCCTCTAGGAAAGTCATATTTAGATATAAATTTTTTTTATTTTAACAGAAGCAATAAAATAATGAGGCAAAAAAGACTGTTTAAAAAAAGCAGAAAGAAAAGCTTCTGCCACATTTAGGTAAAAATCTAATAAGGTTTTTATACTTGAAAAAATTATGTCTTACACATTTTTTCATGAGCTAGAAAACGATTGACAGTCAACTTAAAAGATTGCAAATTATATGAATCAAGAAAACAAGATGAAAAAAGCGAATTCCAAAGAACTGATGGTCCAGGAAAAAAAACTGGGTGAATAAAAGTTTTTGAGCACTTAGGAACAGTCACAGTTAAAGGATAAGACTTAATAGAATGATGAGTAACACAAGAAAGAATTTTTGTAGATGGCACAAAAGACGCTAGCTCTTTAGAGCAGTGCCTATTATAGTATTTATATAATAGAGAAAGAGAAACAACATTACGAAGATGCGATAATAGTTGGAGGTTCGCTGCAGGAGCAGGCCCAACTAAGTTTACAATGTGTCTTTTTATCTTGTCTAAAAGAGAAAGGGCATCATTGGAAAATCCAAAATAAAATACAAATAATATAAAATTAATAAATAATTATAATAAAAAATAGAATAAATGGTAAAATAAAAATGTTTTATTATAAGTATTCTTATGTATTATTATAAAAAATATGCTTAGGCTTATGCTACATATGCTTTAGTAAGCATATTTATTATTAGAAATTATGTTTTACGATGTATTGCAAACATAAGCTTTAATAAACCTATTTAAGTTAGAAATTATATTTTATGATGTATTGCAAATGTAAGCTTTAGTAAGCATATTTATTATTATAAATTATGTTTTACAATGTATTGCAAACGTAAGCTTTTGCAAGAATTTGTAGGAATTATTGATAATTAATTATAATATTTATTATTCTGTTATATATTGTTCTGAGAAACAAATTTTTTTTACTAATTTAATTAAGATATTTTGATATTTTTGTTTCAGTAATTACAAGTTAGTGTCCAGTTCCTGTAATTACAAGTTAGTGTCAAGTTCCAGTAATTACAAGTTAGTGATAAGTTCCAGTAATTACAAGTTAGTGTCAAATTCCAGTAATTACAAGTTAGTGTCAAGTTCCAGTAAAAGTGTTGCTATAAGGAATAATACTTTTTACTATTACAAACTATTACAAAATACTCAACCTTTTTACTTTTACAAATTTTCACACAACCTTGATCATATATATTTTTCTTTTCTGAGTTTCCAATATGTATGTTTTTATGAATTAACAGTAATCTTTTTTTATTAAGGAATATAGAATTTAAAAAAAACACTCTTCCCCTGGTAATCTTATATTCTTTTAATGTTAATGTTAATATATAGATTTATTTTTTTATTTTTATTATTACATGATTGACTTAAAAAAGAAAAATTTCTTTTCTTAAATAAAAAATTAGGCTACAGCTAGTTTTGTTACCAATTATCATTTAATTTTGTTCTGCTCTAAAAAATGAAGTGGAAGGCTGTCTATGTATCAAATTTTATGTTTATTAGGCATTGCTGTCTAATGATAAAAAATTATTTTCACATTTAAAGATTTTTTTTAGTTGCTTTTAAACAGAAGATGACTAAAAATTTAATAATTGGATTTGTCTAAGTTTTTGTTTTAGGCTTCTTAAAACAAAAGTACTGATATAACACTTAGGGTTTTACTTTGTTGCAGATAAATTTGTATTAAATTTAAAGCAAAAAACTCAAAAAAAAAAAGTGCTAATATTAGCAAAAAAATAAAGTATACACATTTTTAAAAATTAAAGTACGCTCAATAAAAAAAAAGTAAACTACACACATTAATAAGATTAAAATTAAGGTATTAATGAAGTGTTTATTAACACACCTTAGACCTTGAAAAAAGTAATTCTTCTCACAAAATATAATATTCAGTTCATAACACAGTAAATTACATACTCCATGTCATGTCTGGCAAGACAAATGTTAAGTTAATTTTTTGACTTAAAAAGTTAAAGGTTGTATGAGTCAGGAAAGCATGAAGATAGGAGAGAGTTTCAAAGGGTTGAAGTGTGAGGAAACAAATAGGGGAATTAAAGTTAATAAAGCATGCAGGGACAGATACAGTAAAAGAATGAGGTTTTACTGAATGAAAGTCAAGCGAGAATGAGTTTTAGATTATGGAACTAGAGATGATCGCTCCTTGAACAGCGACCATGATAATAGTTGCAGAAAAGAGAAAGAGATGCAACTTTATGACAATGGAGAAGAGGCTCAAGCTTAACAGATAGAGTGAGTCTAACTACATTTACAATCCGTTTTTGGACCTTGTTTAGAAGAGAAAGAGCATTTTAGAAAAATCAGCCCAAGTATGACAACAATATTCCATACAGAAATGAATAAGAAGTTTGTAGAGGTAGAAAATTGAATTAGGAGAGAGAAAATGGTGAGCATGAAAAAATGAAGCAATTTTAGCAGATGCTAATTTAGCAATCAATTTTATATATGGTTTCCATGATAGGTCAGTAGTAAGTACCCTTAAACATTGGGCAAGTCCCTAATATTATTAAAAAAAATGTTTTTCAAAAGTATATCATGTTCAGTCTCATATGAAGCTAAAGTGTAAACCTGCCAAAATATTTAATGGTCTCGAACAATTTAAATCTTATAACCTAATTTTTGAAATGGAGTGTTGTTTTATTCCTTAGAACACAATTGGGGGGTAAAAGTAAACATTTTCCAAAAATGCCATTTTATTGGCACCTTTATATACACTTTGTATAAAACATGATTATTAAAAAATTGTCATGGTGTTTGATAAACTTAATACCACTGTGTTTAATTGTAAAATTGAATAATTAAAAATACAGCATGTGTCTGTTAGGTGCATTAAAGTTCTAAAAAAACATTCTTTAAAGAGTAAAGTAGGCTTTTCTTATCTGTCATGTTTATCATGTATGATCAGCCCTGAAATGGTTTACAAAATGACCTTTAAATGGTTTTAATACCTTTTTAATTTTCATAAAATACTTTAAAGACCAGAGTTTTATTTATTGTGTAATGTTTTTTAATATTTTTAGATAAATGGTCCCCATGAGTTTTCTGGATCAGGAGAACGAGTAGGTATATATGATTTTTGGTACAAGTTTTTGTCCCTGATTGTTGGTAAATGTATTTTTTAAATGTTATTCACCTCCATAAGGCCAAGGGAGCCATTACAGCTAAAGAATCTGCATATTGTTTTTAATTTTTATTGCGGTTACAACTGTCTTAACTCTATAATACCAAAGCACGAGTCTTGATGAGCAAGTTCTCTGTGCAGAGAAATAAGTTGAGCACAATACTACCAGAGACATGGTGGTGATTAAACTCTGAACTTCTGATTTGCAAAGTGAGCACTTTACTATCACACCACTACTGTATTAAAGTTATAAACCCTTTATATTATAAACCGTTCTGTTGTTCTCTTTTTAGTTGGTATGTTTTTGTCCAGTTTGTTGAACATATTGTTATATAGTTTTTATTGTTTTAATTTTAGGAAGAGAAACGAGTTATTGATTTAGTTGGCTTGAAAGGTATCATAAGTGAAAGGGTATTATTGATATTTTTGTATACATATTTTTTATAATCTTTTCTTTCAACTTTATTTTTTAGCATATCTTTTTTTTAGTTTTTTATTATTGCGTTTTATCATTAAAATTTTAGGGATTTCATGAAACAGCTGAAATACAAAGATCTCAATCGGATTTTCCTCCTAAGTTCAGTGTTAAAGGCGAACAGGTTTGATTTTTCTCTTTGTTAATTTTGTTTAAATAATAAGTGTGTAAATTTTATTATTATATGATGTTAAAAATAGTAAGTTATTCCATTCCATATTTTTGACTAAAAATTGTATTATGTGTATATATATTTTAGTCATTAGGGAAAAAAGATTTTCATTTAAATGCACAAATAAAAAGTTGTCATAACTTAATAAATAATTAAATTGAAATTGAAATGAAAATTGAATTTATTTTGTAAGGGAGTCCATGGTTTGATAGGACCATCTGGTGAGCCAGGATCAGAAGGAGTAAAGGTAATAAAGCATAATATTAATAAATAAAACAAATAATAATAATTTAAAGTTTTTTGTTTAAAAAAACTTTAAATTATTATTTAAATTATTTAAAAAAAAAAGTCAATTATTACTTAGGGTGATAATGGAGATATAGGATTCCCTGGACCCCCTGGAGAAAAGGTAAGTTAAAAATAATTATAAGATAAATTTTTTATATAACATAGGTTATTAACACATTATATATATATATATATATATATATATATATTTATATATATATATATATATATATATATTCTAAACTTATATAAATATATATATACATATATAATATATATATATATATATATATATATATATATATATATATATATATATATATATATATATTCTAAACTTATATAAATATATATATACATATATATATATATATATATATATATATATATATATATATATATTCTAAACTTATATAAATATATATATACATATATATATATATATATATATAAATTTAGAATATATATATATATATATATATATATATATATATATACATATATATATATATATATATATGTATATATATATATATATGTATATATATATATATATATATTCTAAACTTATATATATGTATATATATATATATATATATATATATATATATATATATTCTAAACTTATATATATATATATATATATATATATATATACATATATATATATATATATATATATATATATATATATATATATATATATATGTATAAGTTTAGAATATATATATATATAAATATATATATATATATATATATATATATACATACATATTCTAAACTTTTATAAATATATATACATATATATATATATATATATAAGTTTAGAATATATATATATATATATATATATATATATATATATATATATATATATATATATATATATATATATATATATATATATATATGTATAAGTTTGTATATTTTGTTTGTAACTTATACATATATATATATATAAATATATATATATATATATGTATAAGTTTGGAATATATGTATATATATATATTCTAAACTTATATAAATATATATACATATATATATATATATAAATTTAGAATATATATATATATATATATATATATATATATATATATATATATATATATATATATATATATATATATATATATATATATATATATATATATATATATATTCTAAACTTATATATATCTATATATATATATATATATATATATATATATATATATATATATATATTCAAGAGCTCCTTTAAAACAATTAACCAATTTCACTGTAACAATTTTAGTCGAAAGTAAATTCCATGCATTTGCAATTCTATTAAAAAAGAAATGTTCTCTTGAAGGGTGTTTAGCAAATTCTTTATGGTATTTAATACAATTCCCCCGCAAACAGTTATTAACAAGTGGAAAACATTTTCTACTGTTTATCTTTTCAATACCATACATATGTTTGTATAGTTCAATTAAATCTCTCCTTTTTCTTCTTTCAGTTAGTGTTGTCAAGCCTAAGACAATGAGTTGATCTTCATATTTGAGACAACTAATTGATGAAAAGAGTTTAGTTACTCTATGTTGTATTTTTTCAACTACATTACAGTCTCCTTTCATATAAGGAGACCATACTGGAACAGCAAATTCAAGAAGTGGGCAAATGAATATTAATCAGAGAGATCTTATAAGTTGACAGTCGAATCTTGCAAATGATTTCTTTATCTGTCCCAGCATTTGATTTGCTTTACTAATTGTCATGGTTACTTGATTTTTCCATTTTAGATTTGTTGAAAAAGTAACTCCAAAATAATCTCATTCAGACTCAGAATCTTGAAGTTGTATACCATTAATGAAAAATGGATGGTTCTTATTGTTGGAGCCAAAATGCATTACAACTCACTTTTTTCTGTTGAGTTTTAGCAACCAGTCTTGAGTCCATTCAAGTAATTTATTAAAGTCATCCTGTATTTCTTTAACACACAAATCTGAATTTACTATTGATAAAACTTTGGTATCATCTGCGTATAACTTTGAAACGTTTTTGATTGTATCTGGCAAATCATTAATGTTGATAACAAAAAGAAATGGTCCAATAACCGAACCCTGTGGCACTCTGCTAAAAACGTCAACCCAATTAGAGACACCTCTAACCACTCTCTGTCTCCTATTTCTTAGAAAGGATGTAATCCATTTTAGTACTAATCCATCAATACCATAAGCTTTTAGTTTTAGCAACAATCTGTTATGAGCAACTGTGTCAAATGCCTTTGCAAATTCCAGTAGAAAAACATCAAATGGAGTATGATTTTCAATGTTTAATGTTATAAAATCTATTGTTTCTAATAGATTTGTTGTACATGATTTTTTCTTTATGAATCCATGTTGTTGTTCTGATAGCAAATTGTTGTTATAAAAATGAGTTTCAATTTTTGTTAGAATAATACCTTCTAGTATTTTGCACACCACTGAAGTTAGGGAAACTGGTCTGTAATTAACTGCCACTGCTTTGTCACCTTTTTTAAAGAGAGGTGTTATATTTGCAGATCTAAAATGAATTGGGAGTTGGCTCGAAGCTAATGATTCTCTGAAAATTAATGTTTTTTATTATTATTATTTTTATTATTATTTTATTATTATTATATTATTATTATTAATTTATTATTATTTTCATTATTAAATTAAGGAAGAGCAAACGCCCCTGCAAAATTCTTCAGTATAGAAGGGTGTAGTTTATCAGGGCGAAAGGTTTTATTTTTGTTAAGACTCTGAAGCCTGGTTAAAACTAATGTCATTATGAGTAGGATTAGAAAAATTTTCAGCACAATAATTTACTCTTGACTCAAAATTAGGAAGAGCACCATTGGCTTCAATAATAAATACATCTTGAAAACACTTGTTTAAATTATTTACAATTTCAACTTTATCTTGTGAAATACATCCATCATCTTTTAGTAAAGCTTTAATTGAATCTTTTACAACTAATTGATTGTTTATATATTTATATAGCAATTTTGGATTTTGCTTTGCTTTTTTTACTAAGTCTTGTTCATAATTAATTCTAGAATTCTTGACTTCAGATTTTAAAACCCAACAAAGTATTTTATATTCTTTACTCAAATTAGTATCTTTCTATTTTCAAGCACAATTTCTATATCTCAAATTTTTCTTTTTTCTAATCAGAGATTTAAGTTCTTTATTTATCCTAGGAGATTTCATATTTATAATTTGTGAAACATCAACAGTGGGAATAAATAAATTGCTTGCAATGCTTGAGTAGTAAATCAATTCATTCTACATATCCTAAACTGGTTTATTATTGTACAATTGTATCCAGTTAACATTCAAAATAAATTGAGAAATTTTATTATAATTTGCTTTTTTGTAAACAAATTTATAACAGTTTACCGGAGGAATTTTTACATTATTTGTAAGAAAATAATTAAAAAATATAACCAAATGACCTCTAGTGGTATTACCAAGAACAAACTGTGTATCTATTGCACATACATTTCCGGATTTCGATTCTGGAGTTGTAAAAATCAAATCTAATATATTAACTGCCACTTCATTTGAGATTTGGACAGTTGGAGCATTTATATGTTGATATAAAAAAGTGTCATTTAATGTATTACTAAAGATATGCTCAATCCCTGAGTTGTTGTTAATAAAAGATACATTTCCATTATACTAATTTATTGAAGGAAAATTAAAATCTCCCATAATTAAAACATCTTTGAAGCCTTTTTTATCGACAAAATTTCTAGCTTCTTTAAATACTAAATCAAAAGCAGCCATATCAACAAAATTATTTAGCCTATAGAGGTAACCAACTAAATATTGTTCTTTACCAAATAACACTACCACCCAGACTTGCTCAACTTTGATCTGACTAAACTAAATGTTGATAAGCTCATATGAATCAATCGAACTTTTTACATAAAGGCATACACCACCTCCTCTGCCTCCATCACATCTATCTCTTCTATAAATATTATATCCTTGAATATTGACTATTAAGTTGCTTTTGAACCAAGTTTCGCTAACACCAATTAGGTATGGGCAATTTGTATCGACAACAACCATAAATTCATCGAACTTATTTTCCAAAGATGTTGCATTTAAGTACATACACCTAAAAAAAGTATTGTGTTTAAAGTTTTGATACAACTCTTTATCTAGATCATGTTTTTTTTGAATTTTTTGATTTGATTTGCAACCTTCTCAATTATACTGGCTTCACTTCAACTTTATCAATAAATGACAAAATACCTGTAATTGCAAATTCATCTTCTGCTTTTTTTTCAACAGTTGATTCTTTTTTGGATTCAGGTACTAATAGACAATGATATTTTTCTTTCGTTTCTCTCTTTCATTTAGTTCATTGATTGTTGCATTTTCAACAGTTAGATGTTCAACTGGCTTTTTGAGGTTTTTACTTCCTTTTTTTACTATATTAACCCAATGATTGCTAATACTAGGAGATTTTAATTTATTATTTGCTGCATTCAAGTCAAATCTCAACTTGTTAATTTCACACAAACGTTGTGTCTCATTTTTTTCTAAACTTTTCAATTGATCAGAGAGTGAGAAGACAAACTGTGAGATTTTACCACACCAATCATGTAACAATTTTGCTGCGTTTGAATGATTTCCTTGACCAAAAACTGACCGGTTTTCCTCAAGTAAAAAATCAACATTTATTTTTCGAAGATTCTTTGATTGATCAGAGGGCTACCACCCTAAATAACAGTGGATTACCTCCTGGATGTGAGTTTTTATAATATACTTTATTTCTTATTACACAGGGACTAAAAAGTTTCAATTTGTTTTTTTCCGTATATATATATATATATATATATATACCCACAACCCTCGGAATTTGGGTCGACATTCGGCAATGCCAACCTAAATGCCGACCTGTAAGTGTATGAGGTCGGCAATAATTGCCAACCTTGTTTCTATGCTTTATAGTAAAACCTTTGTATATATAATGTAAACATAATTTACATATATATATATATATGTAAATTATGTTAGTGTATTTTAAAGAGTGCTCAATGTTCTTAAAGAACAGAGCAATAATAAATTAGCAAAAAACGCTTATTGAACTTTTTTTTTTTTAACTTTTTTTTTTTCAAGAAAAAAAGTTAGATAATTGTTTTTTACTAATTTATATATATATATATGTATATATATATATATATATATATATATATATATATATATATATATATATATATATATATATATATATATATATATATATATATATATATATATATATATATGTATATATATGTATATATATATGAAGATATATATACATATATATATATATATATATGTATATATATGTATATATATGTATATATATATGAAGAGCTCATTTTCAAAACGCTGTAAATCCATTTTTTGTGTTTTGAGTAAATCGAACTTTTCTCCTGCATAAAGAAATTAAGTATTTTGGAATAAGTTATTATTGATTTAGTTAAACATGTACTTTATTAATAAGACTATAATGTCTACTGAAATTGAGCGATATGAAATCGATGTATATTTTCAGTGGTTATTTTTGTTTTATTTCAAAACGCTGTATATCCAATATCATTTATTAACAAAACGCTTTATATCCATTTCATTGATAAAATATATCTATTAATGAAACATAATATTATTTTATTATGCCTTCTAAGATCTACCTTAAAATTTTGTTCTCCTTTAATATAAATCAGCAACTTTTTTTAAACAACTCACAAGTGTAACTAAAAAAATATATAAGGTGTTAATGAGTATTTTATCTTGTATTCAATAACGTTAATAAAAAAAACAACAAAATAAATCATGTTATGCTGGAAATTTTTTTAAATACTTGTATCTTAAATTAAACATGTTTACAAAACTTACAGCTAAAAAACATTTAAATCAAATTATGAACTATCTTCTTCACTAAGACTAGCATTATCTTCAGTGGCATTACAGAGTAGTGTTTTATACATACTAAGTATTCTGCCTTCTGCTCCTACAAGACCGAGAAGACGAAAAACATCGTCTTTCTTAGCAAGTTTAACACAGTTATTTAATTCCAAACGTTGCGGTCTAAATGTCTCCCATTTCTTCCGTTTTTTAAGGATACTGTGTGATTTTGGCTCAGTATGGTAACTAAATGCAACTACTTCGAGCTTGTCTGAATTTATAAGAAGTTTTTTGCTTCACTGATTTTAAATGTTTTTTTGCTCATGACATACTTTTTGACTTCTGATTTGAAGTCATGTGCTGACCAATTCTGCCCGTAAACCATGACTTTTCCATGCAGGCTAAGTATGTTTATGTATTCATTAGGCTCAAAAATGTGGTCTCTTGTTTTAATATCTAGCTGAACTCGACCAAACACGCGATCAGCTGGCAGATATGAGTGAACTTGTTCTGGAAAAGTATGTGTAATCTGCAGTTTATTAAAATATTATTTTCTTAGAGCTAGAAGCATACATGTCATATTTATGTTTTTGTTCTGGCCATAGCATGCATCAGAAAACAATCGAAGTGACGAGGCGTTGAAACATTTATCTTTTAAAACATTTTTAAGTAGATGTTCTCTAGCTGAACAGATCATATTCGAATCTTTCCTATTTTCACACTCCATCCAAGTAAAAAAATATATATGGTTAACAGACTGAGACTTATCACCTTTATGAATAACAACACCAAGGACATAAAAATAAAGCTGTCTAGAATAGTAAGCTTCTCCGATTGATAATTTTGGTAGTACAAGGTTCTCCATCATGTCAAAACAGATAGTGATCTTATTGGGATGAATATCATTGAGAAGACTATAAAAGTTTCTGGCTTTCCTTCGATGAAGAATGAAAAGAGCAGTTTTTAATTTTTTTTGGTTATCAGTAATATTTTGGTTTTTCATAGCCAACTTATATGTTTGACATGTAGAGCATGTTCTGTTGCTGGGTATCCAAAAGCTAAATTGAAATGATTCATAAATACCCCATAATAATAATGGTAGCCTACAGTAGCTACAGTATAAGCATTGTTTTTATCCAAAAAAAGTTCGTACATCCGCTTTACATTTAAATCAGAGGGCAAATATTTACGTCCTGGAGCACCTTTTCTTCCATAATGACTTGCTCTGCAATTAAAAGACTGAATATGGTTTTTAATAACTTCTTTCTTTTCAGAAAAAGCTATTTTCTTCCTGTCTCCTCCTCTATTTTCAGGTCTGGTTGTTCCATGTTCATACCAGTGTCTTGCAATTCTTAAAACTCTATCAGGTTTTATGGCTGGAATAAATTAATAAAATATTATCTTTTACTCATTAATTTTTTTTAACAAAATATACATTCTATTTCTGAATTAAAAGTAAAGTAACTTTATACTTACACAATACTGAACAAAATGAAGCTTGGCAAACTCGTACTTTAATTCCCTCGCAGCATAAAAAGTACTCAATACTCATATTTCTTAACTTTATTCGATTATTATATTTCACTCTGACTCTTTTAACACTGATTATATTAAGCATTAACAGTATAGTAGCATCTTGTGATGCTACTATACTGTCAATACTTTATTTGCAATACTATAGAATTCTGAATGATGTTTTAGCAAATTATCCTTTGTTATATCTCGAGCCTGAAATAAGTCAATAAATAAATAATTATTTTGCCATAAACACAAATTATACCAAGTAATCTTACATTGTGTATAATAAAACTTTAAACTCATAACTAAATTATAATTTCAACATACGAAGATCATTAAATTAAAAAAACTCACTTTGCAGTAACCTGAAACATGATTACATGATATAGTAGGAATTTTTCCTCCGCTTGAATGTCTAAATAACTTATTTTTCTCTCTTGCAGAGCATTGTTTTTTTTTTTTTTTCGTGATTTTAACGTTAACACAACACTTTCATCTAAACCATCCAAATCAGCCATCTATATTATTATTTAAATATGACTATTGCGCTTGTGTGGAGTTAACTTTATATAAGCACGGATTGGTCAAAAAAATATACAGCACATTGAAAATAAACTAAAAAAATTATACAGCGTTTTGAAAATAAATAATTTTTAGAGCCTAAATTAAAAAAAAAAAATTAAACCTAATTAATTAGTTACAAACATGACTTAAAAGTATCTAACTTTCTCTTCAAAATTATCCACTTAACGCAGTTTTTTCGAAATTGGCGCTTACCGCGTTTTGAAAATAAGCTCTTCGTATATACATATATATATATATATATACATATATATACACACATATATATATATATATATACATATATATATGTTTAAATATATATTTAAATATATATATATATATATATATATATATATATATATATATATATATAGATACATATATATATATATATATATATATATATATATATATATATATATATATATATATATATATATATATATATATATATATATATATATATATATATATATATATATATATATATATATATACATTTGCTTTTTATGCAAGTATTTTATTTATATTTAGGGTGCAACTGGAGAGCCAGGCATTCAAGGTCCACCTGGTCCAAGGGGTTTGCAGGTTGGACTTTTACACAAAGTTGTTGTGGTTTTGTTAACTTTTTATTGAATTATAACATTTTATCAATAAATAATGAAGTAAAGTAATACTTAAACTACTGTGAATTCAGTGTCATGTGACTGTATCATGTAACAACATTATCATTTTACATCATTCTCATCTCTTCATTGCAATGTGGTTTTCATTATCACCATAAGCATCATCCTCAGCATCATAACAAGAAATCTTTAATTTGATTATAGCTTGCAATTCTGTGAATCATTCATAGGGATTTACTGGTCAGCCTGGTCCTCAAGGAAAACGTGGTCCTGTGGTAATTTTAATTTATTTTAAATTTCAGGAAATGTAATGAATTAAATCTGTGTATATATATATATATATATATATATATATATATATATATATATATATATATATATATATATATATATATAATGACGTTTTTTCAAATCAGGGACCAATTGGTGAACGAGGATTACCAGGAGGAATTGGTATTCCTGGAGCAAGGGTATTAAATGATTTATATTTTAATTTTTATAAATTTTCTAAATTTATTTATATTAAGTCTATGTTATTATTAAATCATAGGGATTTATTGGTCAACCTGGAAATCCAGGTTCACCAGGAGATAAGGTATATGCATACTTTAATTTTGTTTTATTTTAAAATTGTATATATATATATATATATATATATATATATATATATATTTCTTTGGAATTTTTAAATACTGAATAGTGAATATATGGACAAATTAATATTTTCTCATTTGTTGATAATAAGCTACAAGCTCTGCCTGTTGCTTACAAATGGCTGCACCAATAGGGTATTATTTTGCTTGTCTATGTAAATGATTCTTTAATTTAGACTGGGTTGGCGATTTTCAAGATTTGACATTTGGCAAAATTTTGCTACATCTTGACATTTGTCAGCAAATGTCAAGATCTAGCATATAAAATTGTTTCAATACATATACTCTCTCTCCCTCTCTCTCTCTCCCTGTCTCTCACTCTCTCTCTCTCTCTCTCTCTATATATATATATATATATATAAATATATATATATATATATATATATATATATATATATATATAAATATATATATATATATAAATATGTATACAGTAGTGGCCAAAAAATTAAGGCATGTCATAAAAAGTAACTCAAATTTTGCAGTGTCAATTTTTTATTGAATAAACACAATAGAAAATGTAAAATAAATGAAAAAAAATAGATAAAACTTATCAAAAGTTGTTAATATTCAATAAAATAATAGTTATAGCACCAAATTATAGCAAAAGTTTAAATGACTTGAATGTTATAGTTTGATACTTTGTTGGATGTCCCTTATTATCAAGCACAGCTTGTATTCTTCTTGGCATACTATGTACTAATGTTTTACAAAAGTGATTTCATTAGTCCACACTGCTTTAAGAACTTTTTGAAGATGTTCTTCAGATTTTGGCTTATGTGCTGCAACTTTCTGCTTCATTATATTCCAGCAGTTCTCGGTAACATTAAGGTTGGGTGAACTTGAGGGCCAATTAGATAATAATATTAATTTTATTATCAGTAAACCACTTCTTAACTGTTTTAGCTGTATGACAAGGTGCTGAATCTTGCTGGAAAATGCTGGTTTTAGTAATTTCCATGTGCAGTTTCACTTTGTCTTTCAATACACTTAGATACTTTTGTGCCTTGACTTTTTCACCTTTTTTAAAGATGTGCAACCCGCATTGGCCTTGCGCTGTGATTGCTCCCCATACCATGACTGAAGGAGGATGTTTTACTGTTGTTATGGTATACTTTGGATTCAGGCATTCTCCCACAGGTTTTCTAATATAGTTATAGCCCGTGCTTCTAATTTGTTGAAACGTACTTTCATCTGTAAACATTACGCGTTCCCACCATTCCAGTGTCTTGTTTTTTAAACTCTTACAAAATTTAATCCTAGCTTGTAATTGAGATGGAGTTAAAAGGATTTTTAACTGGTCTTCTTGTAACTAGACCAAAGTCATAACACAACCTTCTTCTAATTGTTCTCGAATTAATAGTAAGTCCCCTTTCCATAACAAGTCGCAGATGTTGTGTATCCATAACCTTGCAGATGTTGTGTGGGGCTCACTATTAACAACATTCTTTAAAAAACGGTCTTCTCGTGATGAACTCACACGTTTTCTACCACAATTTTTGCACTTAGTCTTGCACATGTAAAGTATTTTGCACGGCACATCTTGATATTTTTAATTGTTTTGCTATACTACTTTGAGGATAGCCCTCCGAAAATAGTGCATTTATTTTACCTTTAACAAAGTTATTATTATCACGCTTTTTACCCATAATATCACAACTATGGCAACCTGACGGTGTAAAATAAATCAAAATATCTTCAAAAATCAAAATAAAATAAAAAAATTATTTGTATCCAAGGTAATAACGCCATAAATAAACAATAAGTTAAAAAAGTTTAAAAACCGTAGCTTACCTTAATTTTTTGGCCACTACTGTATATATATATATATATATATATATATATATATATATATATATATATATATATATATATATATATATATATATATATATATATATATATATATGTATAATTATATATATATATATATATATATATATTTATATATATTTATATGTATATATATATATACGCATACATATATAGACATATATTCAAAAGTATAAAATTAATAAAATTATAAAAAATAATGAGAAAATGTTTATTAGAAATGCTTTTAATTGTTTTTAAGGGAAAACAAGGTATTGCAGGACTACCTGGACCTCCTGGAAATATTGGGCCACCTGTAAGTAGTTTATCATTTATAAAAAAAATTTCTATATTCAAATTTAAATTTTTTCAATATATATATATATATATATATATATATATATATATATATATATATATATATATATATATATATATATATATATATATATATATATATATATATATATATATATATATATTTATATTATAGGGTTTGCCAGGTCCTGAAGGAATTCAAGGAAACAAAGGAGAACAGGTTGGAGTTATTATAGTTTGTTAATTATTTTATAATTGGTTTATTATTATATAATTAATTGAGTATTATATAGTTATAACAAAAATTTATATTTCTTTATATATTATCTTTAATTATTAAATTAATTATGTATAGTAGTTTATAATTTCTTAGTGTGACATATATATTTACAATTATATTTTATTGTATTCTGCATCACTTATTTGATTTGATTTAATTAATATTTTAGGGTTTACTGGGCGCTCCTGGTGCAATTGGATACCCTGGCCCAGAAGGAATAAAGGTTACTTTTGAAATATTTGAAATTAATTAAGGAACAAAAAATTTTAAAAGATAGTATAATAACCCATTATGTCTCTTTTAGGGTGAAGTTGGTTCTGTTGGTTTTCCTGGCATGAAAGGGGATCCGGTAAGTTTTTTATTTTAAGATTTTTTATTTTCAATGCTTAACCATGGTTACTGAAATAATTTTTTTTTAACTAAAATTATTTGTTTTTTCTTAATGTTATTGTTATTTTAATAGCTTAAAAGAATTTTTTTTTATTTCACAAAAAAATTTTTACTTTTGATATATGGTACATTAATTAATTAAAAAGAGTTTTTTTAAAAATGTGTTTTGTTTAAAATTTTGTTCCTTAAAATTTTATGGTCTCAAAATAGGTATTAGACAAAAAGTATATGTAGTAAACCTTTTATAATTATTATACATGTTTTACATATTTTTATAATTATTATACATAATTTGTATTATAATTTTTTTTGTATTTTTTATTGTAAAAGCTTTAGTACTAAATTAAAAAAAAATTGTGTATAAATGAAAATTTGGGCAAATTTAGGGTAATGATGGTGCCCCGGGTGAACAAGGACCAAAAGGATCAAAAGGTGATCAAGTAAGTTTTTGCTTACTTGAAAATTGTACTTTAATAATGTTTAAAGATTTAAAAGTTTTTATTTTTAATATAGGGTATTTCTGGCGATTTGGGTCAGCCTGGGCCAGAAGGGAGATCTGGAACCAAGGTTTTATTCATATTTTTTTAAATGAATTTTTTTTTTTCAGTAATCCACCTCCCCAAGGCCAAGAAGGCCACTACAGATGAGGAGGTGGCTTGTGGTTATAACCCTCTCCCAACTCTATAACTCTGTAACATGAACCTTGACGAACAAGGCCGCTGCGCAGAGAAAAAAGAATTATTAAAAAACTATATTTTTTTAAATAAATATTATTTGTTAGTTGTAAACTTTTTATATATTTTTGTTTAATTTAGGGTCGATTAGGTGTTCCAGGAATTCAGGGTCCACAAGGTTTTTCAGGCCAAAAGGTGTCAATTTTATATTAAAAGTTTCTATGCAATTTCCATTTGAATTTATCTATTAAATAAAAATCTTTATTAAAGGGGGAGCGTGGATTTCCAGGAATGCAAGGATTTCCGGGTCAACCAGGTTCAAAGGTAAAATTGTTTTATAGAATATTTTAAATTATATTTCTATATACTACAAATAATTGTCTAATTATTTTTTGCAAATATTTTTATTTCAACTAATTGTTAATATTATTTTTGTATTACATTTATTCATATTTTATTTATTATACGATATATATATATATCACACCTCAGAATTTGGAAAAATGAGGCCGGCAATAATTTGCCGATCTCAAATTTTTAAAGGTCGGCATCAGTAAAAAAAATTTTTTGCCCACCTCAAACACTTTATGGTCGACAGTTAGGTCGGAATTGCCGAATGCTGACCTTAATTCTGAGGGTTAATATATATATATATATATATATATATATATATATATATATATATATATATATATATATATATATATATATATATATATATATATATATATATATATATATATATATATATATATTATTATTATTTATCTCTATAAACCCCAAATCTATCCTTGTATGGAATGCTGTTGCCATATCTGGAGTGGATCTTGGAATGATATCTTTTCTCTTTTAGATAATGTTCAAAAACTCATTGTAAACATAGTTTGACATGCGCCTGCAGCCAACCTTCAACCATTGTCACATCATCATAATGTTGCTTCTCTTTCTCTTTTCTATAATTATTATAATGAGCACTGCTCTAAAGAGCCAACATCTCTTGTGCCATCTACTAAGGCATTCTTGTGTTACTCCTTATTCAACTAAGGCTCATCCTTTTACTGTAACTGTTTCTAAGTGCTCCAAAAATTCTTATGCATCTAGTTTTTCTCCTCATTCAACATCATTCAACATCGTCCTTTGGAATTAGCAAACTTCTTCTTGTTTTCCTAATTCATATAATTAGCAATCTTTTAAGTCATCTGTTAATTGTTATCTTGTTTTATAAACTTCATCTTTTCCCTTCATGATCTTCATGATTGTTTCTGATCATCAATATGGATTTCGGTCTTCTTGTTCTATTGCTAATTTGTTAATGGTAACAATCGATAGGTTTTATTGTTCATTAGATAGTTATGAAGAGGCTAAAAATATCGCTCTCCACATTTCTAAAGCCTTGATAAGGTAAATGTTAATTGTTGTTTTGCTCTATAAACTTCATCTTTTCTCTTCCAGTAACTTCCAACTCTAATAGTGGTTGGTTGCAGCATTGTTAGAATTGAAATAAAAAACAATAATAAAATTAAAAAGTATATATATATATATATATATTATATATATATATATATTATATATATATATATATTATATATATATATATATTATATATATATATATATATATATGTATATATATATATATATATATATATATATATATATATATATATATATATATATATATATATATATATATATATATATATATATATATATATATATATATATATATATATATATATAGTATTGGACAAAACATTTGCAACTAACATCGAACAATGCTAAAAAGTGTTCCTAATTTTACATGTCTTAAAAACAAAACGAACTATACTACCACAGCAAACAGTTCAGGAGTCTAGAGTCATAGCATGCCATGACATGAGCAATCAGCTGACAGGTGACAGCACACAGGCAGAATTTGCGTTGACAAGTGCCATTTTGCAGCAAACAAAACAAGTGCAATTTTTTTTGTTTGTTTCATTTTCTCAAGTCTGGTCCGTGTTAACATCACGGAAGTTTTTTAATAATTAAAGGAAGTATCCAAAAATTTCCAGAAGCTTCCAAAAGTTTCCAGAAGAAGCATCAAAAAGAAGCATCTATAAGAATCTTCCAGAACAGGTTCACTCAGGTTCATTTTACTATATAAGAGACATGTAAATTGACATGTAATTCAGTCAGTATATGGAAGTCAATCAGTCAGTATTATCAAGACAGTTTATCGAAGTGAGTTTTATCAAATTTTTTTATCGAAAAACATCAATACAAGAAGTGAAATACAACAAGTGTTTCATTACATCAATACAGTCCACATCCAACCAAGACGTTGTGTTTCACAGAGCATTATTGTATCATCACAAGGTAAATAAACACGGTAAGCCTTGAGAAGCGTGGTTATTTATTTTTATTATTTTTATGACTTCAAGTGGAAAAATGGCTCCCAACAGTCTTGGATTGGAACTAAGAAAGAAACTTATTGGCGATTATGTAAGTGGAATGTCACAAAAAAGTATTTGTGATAAATATTGCGTGAAAAAATGGACCGTATCAAGACTATGTTCCAAATATCATTCTACGGGGAAGTTGGCAGCAGATAACAAAGGTGGAAGACCGCGTTCCACCACTTCTAGAGAGGATTCTATGATCGTCAGATCCGTCAAAAAGGATCCCTGGATATCATCAGTCAAGATACAAAAGCAATTAGAGCTGCCTGTATCGGACCAAACATTCAGATGACGTGCTGTTGAAGCAAGATTGTTTTCTCGATGCCCTGCAAAGAAACCGCTGATTTCACTAAAAAACCAGAAGAAAAGACTCCTGTTTGCTACATCTCATATTGACTGGAATGTGCAGAAATGGTGAACTGCCCTGTTCAGTGATGAATCGAAGTTCAACATCATTGGGAGCGATGGCATTTGCTGTGTACGTCGACCGGCCGGAAAACGCCTCGATCTATGTCCAATACATCGAAACGATGGAATAACAGACCGTTTCATGTATAAAAATATCCTGAAAGATGTTATGTTACCTCATGCTGAATGGAATATGCCAATAAAATAGGTTTTTCAGCAAGACAACGATCTGAAACACACTGCAAAAGTAGTCAAGCAGTGGTTTCAAGACAACCCCTTATCGCTGGTGGATTGGCCGTCTCATTCTCCGGATCTCAACCCTATCGAGAACCTGTGGGAGATCGTCAACCGCAGAATTCATCGTGAAGGTATTCGTAATAAGGATCAACTGTTTGAACAAATCCAAAAGGCCTTGGCAGCAATTCCACAAAGTTTCATTGATCACCTGATCGAATCTATGCCTCGAAGATGCAAGGCTGCGATCGACAAGAAAGGGTTTGCCACGAAATATTGATAGCGAAATACAGCTTGGTCAACATTTTGTCAAGTTGCACTTGTTTTGTCCAGAAGGAAATTAACTTTTTTTAATACTTTTGATTAATTGATTAATTTTCGTGTACAAATAATGAACTTTATGATAAATAAAACTTGAAGAACTTTGTCTCTAAACAGTTACATAGTTAATTCTCTAAATTGAAAAAATGCAGCACTTTTATATAAAGAAACTAAATTAGCATTATTTGGTTGCACTGGTTTTGTCCGATACTGTATATATATATATATATATATATATATATATATATATATATATATATATATATATATATATATATATATATATATATATATATATATATATATATAAATATAAATATAAATATATATATATATATATATATTTATATATATGTATATATATATATATATATGTATATATACATATATATATATATATATTTTTTTTTGTTAATTCACCTCCCCAAGGCCGAGAAGGCCACTACATACGAGGAGGCTACTTAATTGTGGTTATAACCCTCTCTCAACTTTATAACTCTGAAACACGAACCTTGACGAACAAGGCAGCTGCGCGGAGAAACAAGTTGAGCGCGGTACTACCAGCCTTGAACTTTCTTGAATCTTATGGAGCTTTCTAGAATTTTTGAGACTGTTCTGGATGTTTTTGGAAATCTCAGAAACTTTCTTGATTTTTCTGGAGTCTTCTAGAAGTTTATGGAAATAAGTAAGGTTTAGACTATATAAGCTGCCTGATTGAGCAATGCTAATAATTTTATATGAATCTGTATTCGCCAGATGGCTGCCCAACTGTATAGAAGTACTATAGCACTTACATTTATTCTTATTACCTTTCAGAAATATATTTAAGTATCATCTTCAATTATAATGTCTAATAAAAAAAAGTGCTTCCGCTACTAAAAGAAACAAGACAATCTGGGTAAAGAATCTCACACGATTTTATGAGTCACATAGGAAAAGATGAGTTGTTCCACAAGAAGAACAATCACTGAAAGATAATAGCAGAATACTACTCAAAATCCAAATTTTGGGTCGATTTCTGTTCCTGAAAGAGATTTAGAAAGAATTAAATTGAGAATTAAATTAAAAATTTAATTCTCAATTTAATGAAAGAATTAAATTGAGAAAGAATTAAAAATTGAGAAAAAATTAAAAATTGAGAAAGAAGTAACAAGTTTATGGCAAAAGAAGTTAAAATTTCCACATTTATTAAAATAAGTCAAAACAGACAAAACTGGATCAAGTGCTAAAGACTTAAGATAAATATGTAAAACAAAGAAAATATGATCTATTGAATGAAGTTTTTTGACATCACATGAAAAGATGGTGAATGGCTCTGCAATGAGATAAAAGATTGTATCATCATCAGATTAAAAGCAAAGGACAGATTGGGTATGCAACTGAGAAGGCTGCTAGTTTAAAAACTATCCATCCACCAAAAAAAAGAAAAATGACCTTGAAAATTACTTCAACAACAATAACAGCAACAGCAACAAAGTCAATTTCTGAATTAGAGTCTGAGCAGAATACAGGGCCAACAACGCTAGGGATGGGGGGCAGCCATGGAATAGCAAGAATCTGAAAATTCAGTAGAACAGTTTACAAGTATTGGGAAGAACCTCAGCAAAATCAAAACTGCAACCAAATTAGTAACATTTTTTAAGTTATCAACCAGCAAAGCAGCCACCATTAGTTGACAGTTATCTCAAGATGGGATTGACATTTAGACACCTACATAGTCCAGTATATTTAGATCAACATTTAAAGAGGCTGTTCAACTTAAAGAAGAAAAGAAGAAACACTACATTTAGAAATCTGGTCACTGCACTTTGATGGTAAATGTATTAGTCACCAAGAATATCAAGTCCATATCAAGTGTTGAAAAATAAACAGAGAGAAGTTAAGTTACAAGCACTAGATCTACCAGATGGAAAAGCGGATACTGCTGTTATAGGTATAACAGCTATTCTTGATGAATACAATTCATGGAAGTATAATATGATTGTAGCCGAAACTTCAAAAAAAAATTAAACACTGGAAAAAGGAATGGGGTTGTCAGTCAGTTAATTAAATGTTTTACTGAAAAAAAACTGGAAGAACCATAATTCATTGGTTCTCAACATTATGTTCTTGACTAAGTCATTCCTATAGTAATGAATGAAGAACTTAAAGAAAGCATCCTACTATCAAATATCCTTTTTATTCCAGAACTTATAAAGAACTACGAACAGCTCAAGAAGAATGGTAAAGAAGTGATTATTGAAATAGCAGGATAGTATGATGATATGAAATTTATATTTGATTTAATTTGGGTATTCCTTTTTTTTGAAGAGTCTGTAGTATTTATGAAAGTGAAGTTTCAAAAAAAATCTAAATTAAATAATGCAAGATGGAATTCCCAAGCAATACTAGTTCTTTTGGCATTTATTCTTCTTCCAGATAGAAAATTATCCGCTCAACATATGTAGATTTATCTATTACAGATAAGTGGGCCATTTGGTTTACTAACCAAATGTACAATGCAGGTGATTGTTGGAAGCTTGTAGCAGCTTGCATGGTCATGAAAATGCATTAAACTTAGTGAAACAGTTTTGGAATGAAAATGCCATTGACACTGGAAATTCCCAGAATAAATCAGTGTGCAGAAAAAAAAATCAAGTGTCTTCAAGATCTTTATGATATGTCTTAAAAGAAAGAAATCCTCCTGCTTATATTTATTTCGTCTAACAATGGATAAGAATTGTATATTATGGTTTGATTAAGCTAAATACTACACAACATTTTTTTGTTATATACAATTGCTTTTCCTACATTTCGAATTGTTATTTAAGTTTGTAGTTTTATATTTATTTGTATTTAAGAGTGTTATGATGTAAATATCATAATCCTTATATATATATATATATATATATATATATATATATATATATATATATATATATATATATATAAATATATATATATATATATATATATATATACATATATATATATATATACATATATATATATATATATATATATATATATATATATATATATATATATATATATATATATATATATATATATATATATATATATATATATATATATATATATATATATATATATATATATATATATATATATATATATATATATATATATATATATATGCTATATATATATATATATATATATATATATATATAGCACTCCCTTGCGAGTCAGGCTATTTGTCAGTCAATGTAGCAGCACTCCCTAGCGAGTCAGGCTACAAGATAGTCGATGTAGCAACACTCCGCGCAGGATGGACAGTAAAAAAAAAAAAAATAAAAACATTTTATTAAAAAAAATAAAAATAAAAACATTTTATTAAAAAAAATTAAAATAAAAACATTGTTTATATTGTTAAAAACATTCAAAATGTTTTAAAAACATTCAGAATGTTTTTAAAAACATTCTGGTCAATTAAATTTGCGTTTTTGTGGTTTTTTTAAAAAACGATTAATTTGTAATTAAATTAATGGTTTTTACTTTCGTCCAACACGGGAATGTTGGACGAAAGTTAAAAGTAATTAAAAGTGACGTATATGTTGGCGTAAGAATCACTTTTTTCCTTCCGCTCTTCCCAAAGCCAACAAACTATAGATCTATATATATATATATATATATATATATATATATATATATATATATATATATATATATATATATATATATATATATATATATATGTATATATATATATATGTATATATATATTTATGTATATATATATATGTATATATATATGTATATATATATGTATATATTTATATGTATATATTTATATGTATATATATATATGTATATATATATATATATACATTTATATATATAAGTATATATGTATATATATATATTTATATATATATATATATATATATATATATATATATATATATATATATATATATATATATATATATATATATATATATAAATATCTGAAACATCAAAAAATCCTGCGGATTTTTTGATGTTTCAGATAGGACACCTTTTTTTTTTTTTTCGTTATTCACCTCCTCAAGGAGGCCATTACAGATGAGGAGGCTACTTAATAGTGGTTATAACCCTCTCTCAACTCTAAAACTTCGAAACACGAACCTTTACGAACAAGGCCGCTGCGCGGAGAAACAAGTTGAGCACGGTACTACCAGGGACATGGTAGGATCGACCTTGGAACCTCTCGCTTATGAAGCGAGCGCTTTACTTACACCACTACTGCATTACCACTACACCACTTTCACACATTGTGTAAATTCTAAACTTAGGTATATTCATACCTATGCCAAGGAGACCTTGCAAAAATTTGGGATGGTGGAGGCCTGGGAACAAAGAGGGCCTAATAAGCTTGCCCCCCCCCTGCCCAAACGTGAGGGCACCGATGTAGTAAAATTTTCAACTTTACTATCTCAAACTAAATTTAGATTTATTGACAGATTTTAAATTTCGTAGAACATATTTTAAGTTATATGAGTTTTTTTGACCATGCAAATTTTCCAATCCCCAAAATGAGGGGGATGTAAATTTTGCATGGTCATAACTTTTGTAATTTACAATATTTTTTTATGAAATTTAAAATCTGTTGATAAATTTAAATTTAGTTTGAGATAGTAAAGTTGAAAATTTTACTACATCAGTGCCCTCATGTTTGGGCAGGAGGGGTTAGCCTTTTAAGGCTTTTTTTGTTCCCAGGCCTCCGCCATCCAAAAATTTTTGCAGAGTCTCCTCATTTGGCATAGGTATGAATATACTTAAGTTTGGAGTCTACACAATGTGTGAAAGTGTCTTATCTAAAACATCAAAAAATCTTGTGGGCGCCCATGTATATATCAGGCAACCAAAAAAGTTAGTGCAGTTTATCCTAATTGCCTATTTCTAAGAAATGTATTAAGAAAACTGGTTGTGGTGGGGGGATGATTTTGCATATAAATAAAGCTTGTTTTAAGGAGAATCAATCAGTGTGTTTCATAAGTTTTATTAGTGCGTTTTAAATTTAAAAGTCTTTAGTGGAGTATGGCTGTGTCAGATGCGATAGTTCCCGCCTGTTTACTTTATGAGTTCAAAATTGGAACCAAAGCTGCAGAGGCTCGTAAGATATGCGTTACTTTTGGGGGCATTGGTATGAATATACTTAAGTTTGGAGTCTACACAATGTGTGAAAGTGTCTTATCTAAAACATCAAAAAATCTTGTGGGCGCCCATGTATATATCAGGCAACCAAAAAAGTTAGTGCAGTTTATCCTAATTGCCTATTTCTAAGAAATGTATTAAGAAAACTGGTTGTGGTGGGGGGATGATTTTGCATATAAATAAAGCTTGTTTTAAGGAGAATCAATCAGTGTGTTTCATAAGTTTTATTAGTGCGTTTTAAATTTAAAAGTCTTTAGTGGAGTATGGCTGTGTCAGATGCGATAGTTCCCGCCTGTTTACTTTATGAGTTCAAAATTGGAACCAAAGCTGCAGAGGCTCGTAAGATATGCGTTACTTTTGGGGAAGGTACCATAGCAGAACGGATGGGTCAAAAGTGGTTTAAAAAATTTTCTTCTGGAAATGAAAACCTTGAAGATGAACCAAGATCTGGAAGACCATCCGTCGTAAACAATGAGGATATCAAGCTGGCAATCGAGCAGGACTCCAGTCAAACATGTCAGGACCTTGCCTTAAGATTATATATATGAGTGATGAAACTATTTGTTTACATTTGCACCAACTTAGAAAACGTTGGAAGTTGAGCAAATGGGTACCTTAAGAGTTGAGTGAAACAAACAAGCTACAGCCCTTAACCATTTGTTCGTCATTGCTTTCCCGCCACAATTTAGTGCCATTTTTTGACCGGATGTTGACGTGCGACAAAAAATAGATTTTGTACTGCAACAAAAAACGAACATATCATTGGCTATCCAGTAACGATCCAGTACTGATGTCTCCTAAACCAAGCATTCACCAACAAAAGGTTTTACTATGTGTATGGTGGACTGCAGCAGGTATTGTTCACTATGAGTTGCTACCAAGTGGACAAACCATTACTGCTGAGATATACTCAGCCCAATTGGACAGAGTTTTGGTTGCTCTTCACCAAAAACAAGCAGCTTTGGCAAACAGAAAAAGTGTTGTATTCCACCAGGACAACGCCAGACCGCACACCTCAAAAATCACGCGGAAAACTCTAGCACTTTTACAATGGGAGATTCTACCTCACCCTCCCTATTCACCAGACATTGCGCCAAGCAACTATCACCTGTTTTTGGCCCTGGATAATCATATGAGGAATCGACAGTTTCGAAATAGAGATCTCGAAAATGAGTTAATTCAATTTTTTAGCTACCAAACTCAAGACTTTTATAAAAATGGAGTATACCAGCTTGTTTCAGGATGGGAGAAAGTTATTCTTGCTGAAGGAGACTATTTTTCAGAATAAACTTTATTAAAACTGTTTTTATGTGTATTTATTCATGGATCTGCAAAACCGCACGAACTTTTTTGGTTGCCTGATATATATATATATATATATATATATATATATATATATATATATATATATATATATATATATATATGTATATATATATATGTATATATATATATATGTATATATATATATATGTATATATATATACATATATATATATATATATATATATATATATATATATATATATATATATATATATATACATATATATATATATATATATATATATATATATATATATATATATATATATATATATATATATATATATATATATATATATATATATATATATATAAATATATATATAATCATCTTAGGAAAATCCTAATTTTTTTTTTAGTAAATACACCTCTGTTAGACAGAGGACAAGTCAAGACTTTTGTTTTTAACAATCCTCTCTCAAACCTCTTTTCTCTCAACCCTATAGTTTTGAAGCATAATCCTTGAAATATAAAGTTGCTGCTTGAAATACAAAGTTGCTGCTTGGAGAGAGAGGCATAAAATGCATGTTGACCTGGTTATCTAAAAAGTTAATTAGAGTTTATATAAATAGTTAATTGATAAGAAAAAGAAAAAGGAAAAGAAATGCAAATCAGTTATAACGAAACCATTCTTTTTTAAGACAAAAGTCAAGTAGCATCTCACCTAAATTAATACCTTCAAACTAGCATAATACCTTTAATATTGTGAGAAGTCTAAAATCTTTTTAAATTATTTTCATGTAAAGCAACACTAATTTTTTAAAGATTTATAAATTTTTTTCAAAGATTTTCTAAACTTTCTTTTTTAAGGCATTTTATTTATTGCCCAACAAACAAGGTTAAATATTGTTTATAAGGTCTTTTATTTATTGTAGATTGTAGATTTTATTGTAAACAAATTATCTTATTATTGCTATTTTTTTAAAAATAACAGTTTATCACTGTTATTTTACAATAAACAAGATATTTCATTATATACTGTGCTTCATTTGAATTTGTTGGTTGCATATTTATTAGCTGCTTACATTTTTTATTTGGTTGGTCTCATGTTTTGTTTGGTTGGTCATATGTTTTATTTGGTTGGTCACATGTTTTCTCCATAATGATTAAACTGATCAAAATAGTTTTTATATAATTATTTTTTTAAAATACAAAATAATTACATAGAAAGATGTAAAAAAAAGTATTTTAAATAGTATTTCAAGATATGTGTTAATAAGTGTTTAAAACTTTTCAAACAATATATTTTTTATATTGAATTATTTCTTGCTTATCCAAAACATTTCAAACAGTCTGTTTTTGTTTGTTAATTTTCTCATGATAACAAATATTTTATCTTATACTTATTTAATGGTTAAAATGTTTCAAAAATTTTTAAATTGTCAATAAATATTCTTTAATTGTTTTTAACTATTATAATATAATATAATATATATAACAAAATGTTAAGTAAGAAAAACCTTTCCATAATACAAATTCAGTATAAACATTAGAAAAAACATGTATTTAATGTCGATTGTATGAGAAATTTAGGCAAAATTGGGTCCAAAAAATTTTTTTGCATATTTAAAATTTGGTGCATAAAATGTACCAAATTTCAAAACTTAATATATCTGGAATATACGGAAGTTATATACAAAGTATTTGAAAATGAAGATTATTTGATGACACTTCTACTTCAATTTCAAAGACGATTTCTACACTAATTAAGAAACTTATATTTGGTTTTAAATTATTTCATAAGCATTTTCCATTTTAATTCAACTAAAAAAATATTTCATAAAGCATTTTAATTCAACCAAACAAAATTTGAAATAATCTGAATATGTTTGCTGTACAATTTTTCATATTCCACTTTTTTCTTTCTTTTTTTTTTTAATCATCAAAATAAATAATAATAAAAAAAAGGTCATTATTTAATCTTTTTAAAACAATGAAAAAAACATAGCCCCTGGTGCTGACTGAAATTTAAATGTCCTGATACAAAAAATCTGTATCTACATTCCATTGATGTATATTATTATTGAATTTTCCATTATATACCACTGTTACATACCATTATATGTTATATATTATTGTTATATACAACTTTTAATTTGAAGCCAACTATTTCAACATACTTTGGGTATATTAATTATAACATGTTTAATGTTTTGTATAAGTTAAAACTAATCTTAAACTTAAATTAAAAATTAACATTTTTACATTTAATAAAAGATTTTTCAATTTAAGTAATATTTATAGGGTGACATTGGTGGTATTGGATTTCCTGGTGAAAGTGGAGAAAAAGGAGAAAAAGTGAGATATTTTAGAGTTTATTATTTTTATTGTATAAAATTATTTAAATGTAAAGCTCTGTCAAAAATTAACACTAATAAACAAATTTTATTTTTCAATTTTCAATAAAAATATTTTAAAGGTATTACTTTATAAGAGTGTCATTTTATAAGGGTGATATCGGAGCTAATGGAGTTCAAGGAGATCCAGGAGGCATGGTAAAACTTGCTTTTTTACTTGTTTCAATTAATTTGATTCATTATTTAAATATATTTAGCATTAGTATAAAATATATTTTCGATAGGTGTAAAATATATGTAGCATGGGTTTAAAATAAATTAAGCATGGATGTGAAATATATATACACATAACATAGGTGTAAAATGTATTTAGCATGGACATAAAAGAACTTAATTTGGCAGATTCAACATTTCAAAGTAATAAAACTAATGAATCAGAGTTTAGAAAAATAATCAACATTCCAACATAACCAAAATTATTTGAAAAATAATCAACATTCCAACATAATGTATATAAATATATATATATATATATATATATATATATATATATATATATATATATATATATATATATATATATATATATATATATATATTTATATATATATGTATATATTTATATATATATATAAATATACATATATATATGTATATATATATATATATATATATACACGTGCATTAATGCTGGTATCTGTCCTATCCAGCACAGCTGCAACTTTGGGAGATATAATGTCTCTGCGATGTCTGCCTTGTGTTGTAGAATTTGTTTTACTTGAGCATGCTGATTGTACAAGAAATTCTTCATCAGATTTATCATCTTCATTAGAATCATGGCAAACGGATGATGTTGTTGAATGTGTTGCACTGTCCAGTTGTTGGTCTGCAGCTGACTCTGCTGTTGATGATTACCCACTCAGTCCACGGTAAACAATTTTTTGTGCAGCTATTTTTGCTGCGTTGTCAACATCCCTGATAAATTATTTTTGACATTTAGCAACTCGTTTTTCTTTAACCATAAGTTTTTTGTCCACAGACCCAATCGATCCCGTTCTTGATTGTTGTTGTAATTTCAAAAACTGTCTGTCTTCATCAGTTTTTATCAACTATTCCAAGTTGGCATGGCTGATGTTAAAAAGTTGACTCAACTCATTTGTGTATTCTTTTTGGTTCATTTGATCAGTAGAGTTCTCTTACGATGCTTCATCAAACGAACTTGGTCAGATCTTTAATTTTTTGTATTATGTGATGAACTTGGTCAGCATACAGATCTTTAATTTTCTGTATTATGTGATGTTTTTGTTGTACAGGCAGTCTTGATTTTACCCAAAATGGGAGCAGTTGCTTGTGCACTTGTTGTGCAGCTTTATTAATGTTTAACTTCTGTACACAGTGATAGAATACAAAATTTTTCATGACATCTTGGCCTGAAGGGAGGCGAGCACCTGAGATGGTTTCTTTTGGAAAGCTGATAAGCCATATGTTGATATTGCTTCTGGTTACTGTAGATTTAGCCATACCCTAAAAAAATAATAGAATAATAGAAGTACCAGTGACAGTATAAGTTTTATTAAGTATAAGTAGTTTAATATTGTATTTAAGTATTTTAATGTATTTTAGAAATATTTGGAGAATACAATTAAAAAATGATTACATAATTGTTATATTATTAGTACACTAATTAACAAACTTACAAATTGTTGCTGTATTTCTTGTTTTTTCACCAATTTATATACAATAAAACATGAGCAAATTGTGTTTACTAGAAATAAAAGAAAACAAAATGGCCACTTGGTCATGTGACAATAGCACTGCAGCAAATAATAATAAGTAAAAGTAAAATTTGTTTTACTTTTACTTATTATTATTTTTACTTATAATCTTTATTAGAGAATGCAAAAATATACATTTTTTGCATTCTCTTATAAAGATTATCATTCTATAGGTAATTGTTAATAATATTTTAAACTCTAATTAATGTCAGCAGTGAGATAATTAAACTAGTTTGCATTTCTAGCTTTATTTCACTCATTTTGTGCATATTGTTTAAGATTATTGATGGATTTTGAATTAACTCGATAGTAAAATTTTAAAAGCCCTTGAGGGACCTCTCAAACTTGTTCAAAAGAGCTGTAACTTCACCAATTTAATTATTGTACCCAAGAAACACTTTTCAGAGGGTGAGACATCAACTATTTAAAAAAAAAAATTCCGTGCATTTCTGGGACACCCTAATATATATATATATGTTATAATTATTAAGTTTTTTACTATATATATATATATATATATATATATATATATATATACACACACACACACACACACACACACACACACACACACACACACACACACACACACACACACACGCATATATGAAGCTTATGGTTCATTAGTTATTCACAAATTTAATATGCTTATAGGGAGAACAAGGTGATAAAGGAAATCAAGGAAAACCTGGAATGGATGGTAGAGAGGTAAAATAGTTATATAAAATTTTATATATCATTTTCTTTAAATATAAAAAAATATGTTTCAACAAATAATTCACCTATTAAAAAAAGTTATAAAAATATAAAATCAAGTAGTTATTAATAGCTCTTTACAAATAATTTTTGTTTATAATCAGACTAAAATAATTTTTTTCATAGGGACAAAAAGGTGAAGAGGGACAACCAGGAGAAAAAGGAATAAAGGTATTTTTTTTCAATGCTCAGTAACAAAAATAGTAATGACCAATATCTTTGACTCTAAACTTATTAGTATGCTTGTTTATACATTGTTACAAGGGATCTATTGGTTTTCAAGGAATGCCAGGAGACATTGGTGTGCCAGGAGATGTTGTATGTTTCTTTTTAACTTATTTTCTTTAATTTAGATTTTCTTTTTGAAAAACTTATTAATATTTATTAGTACTTGTTTGATATAGGGACCACCTGGACCAATGGGACCGATAGGATTATCTGGACCGAAAGGGGACATTGTAAACATTTAAATTGATTTTAGTTGTTTTATAAATGGATAAAGATAATTTTTTTATTACTTTTCTTTTTTGTTTTCAATATTTTGAAACTTTTATTTTTAATTTAGGGATTAACTGGTGATCCTGGTCTTCCAGGGCCTCTTGGAGCAACTGGAGTTAAGGTATCTGCTTACATATCTACCCTTACATATTCTTTACAAAAATCATGAGTATTGGTTTCAAGATTTTGTTTATAAATTTTTATTGTGCAATATTTTAGTGTAATGTTTTCTATGTAAGCAAGAAGTACCTAGCTTAATCCCCACTAAATATTTGACAGTGTATGTTATCAACTTTGAGTTTATTGTTTTGAAGTATATATTTGTAGCAATTAGGTAAAACAATTTAAGTCTAAAAAAAAAAGTTTTCAGGAAAGCAATTTAAAAAATTGTGCTTCTTGAAAATACTCTTGAGACTTTAGGATATAATTATCTTTTTTAACAATATAATCATCTTTGATTTACACATGATGTTTTTTATCCTTAAATTTGCCATCGTAATCACACTCTTAATCAATCTACTAACTTTTAAGTACACTATTTATTTTCCAAGATACTTGACTTATGTTTAATAAAATTGACTTATAGAATTACCTAATTGCCAAAGATAATAAGTTAAGAGAGGATTTCAAAAAACAAAATAAAAATTGCTTTTTTGACTATAGTGGCTTACTTATCTTTAGGAAGGTGAAATAAAAAATAGAAATCCTTTTGGTTTGAATACTTGCATCATGCAATAAATTATTTTGATTGATTGTTATTTATCTAATTTTATTAAAGAATATTAAATGCATTATCCATTATATTGAAGAACATCTCAGAAAAAATTTAAATAATTTTAACTTTTATGAAAATTTAAAGAGTTTTCCCTAATGGGGGATTCCACTATAGTTTTTCTTTTTCTTTTTACAAGGCTTTAGTTGATTCCAGATTTTCAAATCTAGTTATTAAGTTTTTTGTTATATATTAATAATAATATTTTTAATAAGTTTTTAATAATTTAATAAGTTTTTACTCTAATGTAGCTAGAGTTGTTGTTGTCTAGTGTAGCTGGAGTTGTTATTGTCTAGTGTAGCTGGAGTTGTTGTTGTCTAGTGTAGCTGGAGCTTTGTTCAAAACTGTAAGCTCTATCACAATTTTTGGGTTTTTTTTGTAAGAAAATAACAAGTTACACTATAGATAATTTTTTCTTTGTCGCATCGCATCGTTTCAGAACTTCATCTTGCATTGTTTCACATCTTGCATTTGTTGTTTCACATCTTGCATTGTTTCAAAACTTCATTTATAAAAAAAATTATGTAACCTTTAAAGTTATAAAAGTTATACAATGACATACAAACAACCATAACAACAACAAAATTATATACACAAATATAAATTATATATACAATATAAATGTAATTGTAATTATTTTATTAGTTATTTTATTATTATTCTAATATAATATAATATTATATATACATATATATATATATATATATATATATATATATATATATATATATATGCGATATAATAATAATATAGATTTCAAATATAGAATTGTTATTTTTGGTTTTATTACATGAAAAATTACGTTTTTTAACAAAAAACAAAAAAATGCATTATTTATGTATTTTTATGACAATTTTAATAAATAAGTTAAACTTTTTCCAAATTAAATATTATTTTTAATATTTTTATATAATTTTGCTTCATTTGAGTACCAGGTTGACATACTTTTAAAAAACTTTTTTTTGAAAATATTAGGGACCCATTAAATATTCGAGGGTCTTGAGGGACCCCTTAAAATATTTTTTATTCAAAAAAATTTTAAATCTAGTGTTTTTGTATTAGATAGAACACATTAAGGGTCTCTGCATATATTTTTCAAAAATATTGTTTTTTGGGACACCCTAATATATATATATATATATATATATACATACATACATACATACATACATACATACATACATACATACATACATACATACATATATACATACATACATACATACGTATATATATATATATATATATATATATATATATATATATATATATATATATATATATACATACATACATACATACATACATATATATATATTTATATATATATATATATATATATATATATATATATATATAAATATAAATATATATATATATATAAATACATATATATATATATATATATATATATACATATATATATATATATATGTATATATACATTTTAATTTTAAATATATATCTATATATATATATATATATATATATATATATATATATATATATATTCTAATTTTATTTTTTTATTCAAAAAATCACCCAAAACACTTTGTCATTTCATTGTTGAACTAACGGAAAATAAAAGGTGTGATAAATAATGTACTGGGTTCAATTCCTACCCCACTTTAAAAAAAAATAGGAATGAACAGCTCTTAAAGCATAAGGTATAACAAATTAAAATTTTGCATTGAAAAAGAATACAGTATGTTTGCACATTTATTGTCTAACAAAAATAATGCTTTGTTACTAATATCAGCTAAAAATACACAAAACTGATTGAATTTATTAAATATAATGTAAAATAGACTGTATTTAAATAAAGTGGATTATCATAAAGTAACCCATAAATGATGTAAACACTACACAACTGTATTATTTAATTGGTGCAATAAAATTCTAAATTACCCACATTTATGTTACAAATAACGATAATATCAGATCAGATCTCTTTGTTACATTACTAATAATAGTTCAGTACATTAATTAATTTAATAAAAATGCATAATTTTTTTAGGGAGAGACTGGCGTAAAAGGTCTTAAAGGTGAACCTGGGTTAACTGGAAAGCAGGTAAATTTACTTTCTATATCTAAATATGATGTTCAGTTTTATAAATTCTTTAATTTATTTTAATTTGTATTTTAATTTTATTTAAAGGGAAAACCTGGTGATCATGGTTTGCCTGGCTCACCTGGTAAACCAGGAATTAAGGTGTTGTTCTTAATCTTATTATTTAATAATTGACTTTTATATTAGAGCATTATATTTTATGCTATGTTTATAAGTATTATAAATTTAATTATTAATAAACATAAATAAACAAATGTATAAAAAATCAAAATATAATTAATAAAAAACAAAATCCTTCTGAATTGTAACTTAATAACAACTCAGCAACTTAAAAAAAAATGTGCTAACAAACTTCATAAACTTTTAAAAAATTATGTATTTTACCTTGCATTATTCTCCAAATTCTTTTCTGATTTATTAGGGTGATCCAGGTTTTGGTAAAAAAGGGGAACTTGGTGTGAAGGTAAAAATATCTTATGGCAAAAATTAAATATAAAATCAAAAAAAAAATTTTTTTTTTAAATTTACTTTTTTATCAAGGGAGATAAAGGTAACCAAGGAACAAAAGGTGAAACTGGGAAACAAGTATGTCTTTATTTTTTCAACATTGCCATAATAAAAAGAAAATACAAAACAGTGTTTATAAAATATTTATTATTATATATTAGTGCTAAAAATATATTAAACAATAAAATTGTTAAATTAAGTTTTTTTTTATTTTAGGGTATACCTGGTTTAAAAGGAGATGATGGACCCATTGGACCAGAAGGACCAAGTGTAAGAATATTTTTGATAAATCTATATTTTAATACATTTAATTCTTTTTGAGCTAAATTAATAAGTTTTCTTGGGAATATTTTATAGTTTTAAAGTTGTATGCTTATATATTGTTTCAGTCATAGATGGAAAAAATAAATATTACTTATGGAAATAACAGAGGAAAAAATAAAAATTATTAATAGAAGTAATAGATAAAAAATTAATTAAAAAAATATACTGGTTATTTGTGGAAATAACAGAGGAAATAGGTATAAGACCTTTTCTATATAAAAAAAGTTTTTTTTATACAGAAAAGGTCAGTAAATTTTGTTTGATGAATGATTACTCTAAAAGTACTCTATCAGTGTCGATTTTCGGCTTATAGTAGTTGGCTCATCAATCATTAGCGAAATCTTAATATTTGATTTTATGGCTTCTATTATAAAGTTATTCCTCATTCCCTTACCTATATGATTGACTCTATTAATGCATTTGTAGAATGAAGAATACAGCACATTTTAACTCTAATTTCTTGTTGATCAATTTTCATTCAAAGTTATTAAAAGACTAATTTGCTTACGAAATTATATATGCAGTTTGAAAAATGCTTGCAACTTGCAATCTACAATTTTCTCTAGCATTAAAGGCTTAAACATTGTTTGCAAGTGTCTCTTTGATTTCTTTTACCATCTTTTATGATTGATATCCATCAGATTCTTTATGATCCAATATTATTTTTAGTAGAGAACTCAGCTGTTGCTTTCTATCTTCGCCATGATAAGATTGGATCATTCTTTAGATGTTTTCATTTCCGTCTCAGCTTCTATGCTAATTATTTTTGTAGGTAGGGCATTGAAGCTTTTTTTGTTGAAAGCAGTCACTCATTTTCAGAACAAAAATCTGTTTTTTGCTCTTATGTCCAGCTACATGGCTAGAAATTGGCGTTATTGTCTGCTGAAGTTAATTATGACATTGTTTTATTTTGATTTGTTCTGTTTCTTTTGCACTTGATTTGATTTTTTTTCTTAACCAAAGATTTACCTGAGAAGATACAGGTGATTTATTTTCATACTTAGTTTTGCATTAATTTGTTTAAAATAATATTTTTATGTTACTACTGATTAATTTATTAGTGGTTATAACTTTTGATTAATATTGATTAACTTGGTTATAACTTTTATTAAATTGATTATAACTTTGCATTTAACATAACATTGCAACTAGAAAAGTTTATTAAGAGATTTGAAGGGAGATTTTATTACTTGTGATTATTTAAAAGAAGCCGAAAGAAAATTTAGAGTACACTACATTTAAAAATTTAGAGTACACTACGTTTTAAAATGAACGCACTATGGTGCATTATATAATTTTACTAAACACAATAAGAAGAAGCCGACTTAACTATATTAGACAATTTAAAAATATTTAAGAGTGCAACTTTAAAAAGTGCTTTAGAGATGGTTATTAAAACCTTGTTGTTGCATTTTGAAGCACATTTTCTTTTCGATTTAAAATGCAAATGTATCTAATAAAATGTAAACATAAATCACATTTTTTTCAATTCAAAATAAGATTTAAAATTACAGTTTCTTCCAATACAAAATGCTAGCATATCATTTTTTGAAACGTTTTTTTACATAGGTGAATAAAAAAAGGGTCCAAAATTGTATATTTTTTGTTTAACTAGTTAGTTTTAATTATTTTTTTAAGAAAAGTTCAAAAAACAATTAAGATTTTGCTATTTTTATGTGGTTGGTCTTCTACTTTTATTTTTATTTTTTATTTTTAGGATGTTGAAAAACATAAAAAAAAAAATTTTGCAGCTAAGTCTTTGTGTGTAAAGTTATGCAACATTAAGTTTAAACTTATGTAATTTAAATTTTGACTGGATAAATTTGAATTAAAATGAATAAGAGTTTTATCTAGTGTAAAAATTTGCTCTTACTTTATTTTGCTTGAAAATACCTGGCTATTGATTTTGTAAACTGATTTTAGATACTGATTAAATTAAAAAAATATCGCAACAATAAGTAACAAACTAGTTTTAAATCAAAATTAATAAACTTCTATAGAAATATCTTGGTAGTTGAAAAATTTTATCATTCAAAGTTGCCTTAACTCAGAGTTGTTGTTGTTCTTGTGTTTAATGAAGTCAACAATAAACTATTTTCTGGAAATTTTTGTTAAGCTAGATTGCTGCTCAGTAGTCATAGAAGCAGTTCGTATATATGCATCAAAGAACTTTGATGATTGTATCATTCTTGCAAATGTAGTTTTTCAAAATATTTTTTTTTTTAACTGAAAAGAAGATAATATTATGGGTTTGGAAAAAGATACAATGATGGAATAACTGATGAGTTTTTGGAGTTGGTAAAAAAATCACAAATAACATTGAACTTTAACATCAGTGTGGCACTCATAACAATCTGCTTCAGAAATACCATCAATTTCAACAATACTTCACGGTAATATGCAAAAGTATCTAAACCATTTGAGGAATGAAGATACAAGTAATTTAGAAATATATGGGGAAGTATGTCCTATTGTTAATACAAAATACAGTCAAAACTAGTGACAGATACAACTGAAGTATAGCAGATTAGCAAAAAAGGACAGAAGCTTTACATCAGGCATCCAGGAGAATTTCTATTTTAGCTTGTTTAAAATTACAAAGCGGCTTATTTACTTGTAAACCAGATGTCAAAGAATATATTGAAAAAGAGAAAGATCTGTTAAATGTCAAAAACGATTGAAGAATGAGATTATTTACTTTAAGGCTACAAATAAATCATTGCCATAAAAATCTACTCAATTAAAATTCTAATTGTTGAAAAAATACAAAGAAAATATTTCTATAAAAGAATATGCTGAATAATTTAACTTTTTTTACTTGAAAATAATTTAAATTTTCTGATTTGAAAGTCCTCACAACAATCCTCAATTACCTACAATTAATTTTTTTTTAGTTGTTAAGGCGCTCCATGAAGACTTAAGGGTCTTATAAAAAAAAAAGCAGTGGAAGAGCAATTTAAATAGGAAGTTCATGCCTCCCTTCTTAACAATGTTGCTTATCTGGCTAGAGCCAACATCAAACATCAGACCTCTTGATTCTGAGCTAGAACTCCAACTACTGCACCATGGCTGTGATAAAGTAGTTTCATATTTTGACTAGTATCATTACAAATCATTCTTTATATGGAATAACTTCATGAATCTTTTTGTTGTATTTATGACATATAATGTCACATGATGTATATTATTAATAAAATGAAAGAAAAAAAATTTACTATAGATTCTACTTTAATAATAAAAATGATTTCATTTAATTTAATAATTGATTGTTTTGTCAATAGTTACTTTTATTGAAATTAAAGTAGAAGGCTAAATATTTATTATGAAAAAAAGGTATTAAGTTATTAACCCTCCTCCCTCCCCTCCTCCTTAATTTATGAATAGGCATGGGAAAAATTAATAACATTGAAGCTTTTGTTTTTCATTAGTAAAATAAATTTTTATTCAAACTTGGTCAAACAAAATTAACATAACAAAAAACAATAATGATGTCGAAACTTTTTTTAAAAAAAAGTAAAATAAATTACATTAAAACCTAATGTTAGCAGTTAATTAATTTAATTTTTATTAAAAATTTAGCAAGAATAATTATTTTTATTCTTTTTATAAAGTTATTCATTTTATAAATTATTATTTTTATAAAATTCTTTCTTTTTATAAAAAGTCATTAAAAATTTTTTAAAAAGTTTGTTATCAAATGTAAAAAAAAATTATTCTTTTTATACAATTTTATTTATAAAAATTTTTTTAAATTTTTGTATTATTCTAGGGACCTAAAGGAGCATCTGGAAAACCTGGGCTGTCTGGTGATATAGGGATTCAAGTGGGTCATGAAATTTAGTTTTTTTTATATGAACAGAAAAGTTTGGAATTTTTAAAATTGGAATAAATCGTTTTAGGGTATTCAAGGACCTCCTGGAGCTCCAGGGTTACAGGGAATTAAAGGAGACAAAGTATGAATGAACTTTTGTAATTGTATTGATTATAAATTATGAGTAAGCTTTTGCAATTGTAATATTAACATAAGCGTGTTATATGAAGTTATATAACTGAAACTATTCTTTAAGGGAGTACCCGGCCAACATGGAGAAGTAGGAGAAAAAGGAAACAAAGGAGTAATGGTAATAAATATAAAAAAAATAATTTATTTAAATGGTTATTGTTATTTTTGGTTTTGAATCTTACCTTATTAACTGAATGAAATTGTTTTTTGTTGTTGCTCTAAATTTAGGGAGTCATGGGTTTACCAGGTTCTGATGGTCCTATAGGTGTTGATGGTGAAAAGGTTTCTTAATTAAAAAATTTATTTATGAATAATGAATAATATTTTTATAGTTTTATAACTTCAATTAGAATCAACTGAATAACAATTTGCTTAAACTATCAAAATCTTTTTCTGGATTTTTTTCTATTATTAGGGAGATATTGGTTTACCAGGAACTCCTGGTAAGGATGGGGAGCAAGGTGAACAGGTATTGTATTTGTTTACTTTATGTTTTAAAAAATAGTGGGTGTCATTTTCATAGAAATCTGATTTTTTTATTTTTTATTTAGGGAGAACCTGGCCTTATAGGATCTATTGGTCAAAGAGGCTTTCCTGGTGCTGCAGTATGTTTGTCCATTTAATTTTTCTGTAGTATTTTGTCCATTTAATATTATTTTAGAAGTTGAGAAACTTAATATCTTTATTTATTCAAGCCTTATAATTTTTCAAAAAATCTTAGGGTCCTCCAGGATCTAATGGATTACCTGGAGAGCAAGGCTTACCTGGCAATAATGTAAATATAGTTTTATTTGTCAATGAGTACATGAAATATTATTATTGTTATTATTATTACTGTTATTATCATTAGTATTTTTATCGCTATTGTTATAGTTCTTATTATCGCATTTAAAGAAAAAAAATAAAAAGTTAAATAAAAATTATTTAGTTTTTCAATTAATTTTAAAATGATTTTATTAGGGGTTGCCTGGTAAAGATGGAATTCCTGGCCAACCTGGAAAACAAGGCGACAAAGTATGAAAGTTCTATTTTTTTACTTAAGTTAAACTGTTATTTTTAAACACTTTTATAGTAATATTATAAGTTATATTAATAATATATTATATACTGTTTTTAAAATGTTTCTAAACCTCTATCTGTTACTACTGTTATTAGAAAAGAACCCCTAAATAACTAATGTAAAATTTTTTTTTTAAATTATATGATATACATTTTATAGATTTTTAATAAATATTTATTTAACCATATGAAACAGAAATGCCATTTTCATAAAGAGAGAAAGACAAGGTTCAGTTTTGAACTTGTTAAAAGTAAGGAAGAGAGTTAGAAAACACTGACAGTTGTGTGTGTTGCGACAGTTATGTGTGTTGTGAGGACTACAAGCTTTAGAAAAGTTCAAGTAAGAAGCAGGAGTGTATCGATGTCTGTTCTGTTTTTTTGGGATCATGATTTAGGTAATTGATAGAGGTAATAAAATCAGACCCGTGTATCAGAGAATGAATGTTAGACTTGCTTTGGCAATGATGTTGTCAAAGATTTTCCAAAAGTCTTTAGAACCTAATCTTCTGAGATAAAATACAAAGTTTAGTCATCTGAGGAAAGATTTCTTGTTATAGGCATATAAAAGATTCTTGCTGTTTTATAATTTTAACTCTAGTTGCTATTTTTGTGGAAAAGAGGTAGAGTGAGGACTTGACTTGCAACTGACTTGAGAGTGAGGCTTGACTTGCAACTAACATGAGAAATAATAGCTTCTATGCCTGTCTGAATCCTGGAGTTTACATTGGAGGTGTGATATTTTGTAGATACTTAAAGCATCAGCCCAAGAACCATCACCAGTTAAAAGTACAACAAGATTGCATGAATCTTATGTATAAGAAGTACAAGGTTTTAGCAAGATCATAGCATGATCTGAAAGACCTTATAGAGAATATGGAATTATAGAGATAACATACCTAATAGTGAAGATAGTTAAACAAACTAGATCAAAATCAAGACACAAATCAGGGAGTGAAGCTAAAGGATTAGAGTTGTTCGGAAAATAATTTGAAAGTTGACTGTTTGAATAAATACTAAAAAAGACAAAGTTTTTGAGCTTTTGAGCCAGTATGGTCAGTTGCACTAGAGCTAGACTTTCAGTGTGATGAGCCAATAACGACAATATTGGTAAGATTTAACGGATGAAAATTTATTTGGAGTATTTATACAATTTTTTTAAATTGTTTCTTCTTTATTGCCAAGGGTGCCACTACAGTCAAGAAAGCTACCTTATAGTTTTGCAATTTTTTTTAAGTTGCTGCATTCCTGCTAACAAACCAAATTTAACAGGAAAAACATCATCAGTAAACTTAAGTTTACATTTATGCCAGTTTGTTAGATGAAGGTGGTCAAGCCATTTACCAGAAGTTTTCTGCTTATGCCTACAATTTTATATTTTACATGCATTTTTTCATTGGGGTTGTAATCAGATGAAAAATATATTTATGGATTTTTTTTAGGGTCAACAAGGGCTGCCTGGTTTACCAGGCGTATCTGGAATATCTGGGGAAAAGGTACATACAACATAAATATAATATTATTATATAAAGTTTATTATATAATTTTGATATTACTTTTTTTTAAATATTTAGGGAAACATGGGACCACCTGGAATGCAAGGTGTTTCCGGAGAAAAAGGAGATAAGGTAAATTTTTTTGTATTTCCAAGCCATATTTTAAATATTAGGACAACACAGGGCATAAGTAGTATGAACAAAGAAGACAAAAAAGCTGTTAGCAATAAGTTATTATAGTAAGTTGAGGGAGAGGTACATTTAATGCACTGTTTGTAAAAATCCAAGGTAACAGTTCCCGAGAAAATTGCAATATACCTATGAAAGCTCATGAGTTTTGAAAATTTCCTAAATTGGAAATATATGTGAAATGACAGCATTTGCAAAATTTTTGCACTTTCACAGTGTTTATCAACAATGAAACTTTTTAATATGAATAAAATAATTTTATAATTAAAATTCTACTTAAAAGGTTAAAAATTTTGGGAAAAGACGAGGTCATGATAAAAATTGAAAAGTTGTCTTTTGTGTCTCTAAAAGTTGTCTTATGTGTCTCAAAAAGTTGTCTTATGTGTCTCAAAAAGTTGTCTTATGTGTTTCAAAAAGTGTCTTAAGTGTCTCAAAAAGCCAAATAGAGATCTTACAATGTTTTTGAAGAACCGAGTTAAAACTGTCTAAGGTCAACAAATCAAATTTAATTGGCACAATAGTTCCCCAAGGCATTTGTGAAATATTGAGATTTGTTTAAAAAAGTTAATGTTAAAACACCTGCAATAGGAAATTCATATAAATGCTTGATTTGCTGTATTGGCCATTTGAAATTGACAAAAAAACACCCTCTTGAAACCAAAAAAGAAAAAGAATAAATGTCTGATCTTAAGATCTTAAGTTTCCTCTAATCTATGTAGTTGAGCTGATGCTTAAAATTTTTGTCTCTGATTGTTAGAGGGCTATCACATCAATGCTCAACTGCATAGTTTAGAAGGAACTTAGGATGTTTAGCTGCAAATGAAAAATTTGTAAGCAGGTTGCATCATCAACAATCAAAAACAAGGAAACTTTTCCTCATGGAACCATTTAACTTTCGTAAGCGAGAACAAAACATGCTTATCTTATTAGAGCATTTTGGAAACAAATAATGACTTTCACTGTATTTTAGGACTATTAAGTGCAAAACAGCTATTCAAAGATCAAACAATTGTAACATTTTGCTCAGATACAAATAAATAAATGCTTGATTTAACAATTAAATCAAAGAAACAAGGAGGAGAAATTTTTGATCTGTTGTGATATAATATTGGCTAACATTTTATGCGGCCTACAGGCCCATTCTTCTTCTCATCTATGCACATGGTGTACAGCTGAAAGTTTGAACCTTGCAAGCTGTGAGACTCCAAGAATTTTTAAATCTATAAAACAGTTTGAACATTCCATACCTTCTCTGCAACAGGTTCAAACAACAAAATTCTTAAAAGTTTGGAAATGTAGTTTGTGAGCTTATTCTTTCAGTTAGGGATTTTGCTTTGGTAATGATTCTAACATCACCAATGGAGCGATATATTCTACTTGGTTTGATGAATCATCTTTTTAAGATTCTCAAAGATGCATGGCCAAAGGCAGGTGATTGGCTTCATGCTTTACTACAGCCCTTTTAAAGGGTTTTATTTTGCAAGTTTTTCTCACATTAAAACCTTGCAAAAATTTTCAGATGTAATATCTTATTATAAAAAGACATTTAACTTGTTTATCAGTGATTAAAAGAATTTTTGTTTAAAGTTTATGCAGTATATTTTCATGTCAAAGACATTGTGGGACAGAAAAAGATGCTGCCCAGAATTTACAGCAAACAAATAATAGAAGCAATGCACTATTGATTTAATTTTTTTTTTTTGTGGTTATTAAGGTGCTCCCAGAAGTCCTTACAATTTTATCATAGAGTAATGCAACAAAACATTTAAATTAGAAGTTCATGGCACCTTTCTTACCAATGCTTATTGGGCTAGAGATGGCGTCGAACCTTAAACCTTTTTGTTCTGAGCCAGAACTGTAATGACTGCGTCATTGCTGCAATAATTTAATTCATATTGGGAAAGATACAAACGCCCAATAAGTCATTCAGAATATTAAAAAAGGCTTGTGATGTGCCTTGTTGATTTAAACAGTAAAAATATTTGAAGAAAAATTCAAATAAAATGATGAATACCAAAAATGATTAATTTTTTAGGAAATATTGTTTCACTTAATTTGAGAATCTTTAAGGAGAAATATATATGTTGCTTTTATAATTTGGCTGCTGTAAAAATGCAAAATTTTGGAGATACTGTCATTTTACATACATTTACCATAAAGGAAATCTTCAAAACATTTTTTCGACATAAGCAGATGATTTAAATTTTTATGTTTTTGGAATCCCATATTCATAAGCTTTCACAGGTATATCATGGTTTTCTCAGAAACTAACTCACCTTGGATTTTTGCTGATAGTAAGTAGATGTTTAAAAGCTTAAAGCTTTAAATGTTTTAGCTTCAGATTTAAATAATTTTTGGTTTGCTAATTATATAATTCTGTACTACAATTTTGTTTTCAAATTATCAAAAAACTTATTTTTTGAATTGCATACTAACTTTATTTTTATTTTGCATTTTATTTTGTTTCAGATTTGTTTTAATATAATCATTTACTTTTAAGTTCATTATTATGCTTTTTAAAACTATTTAATAATATTTATGAGATAATTTTTTAACATTTTGAAACAAAATAGAAACATTTTTTCTGTTAGCTTAGGATTTGTTGAGATTAAACGATTTTGTTTCAGGGTTTGCCAGGTACTCATGGTGCAAATGGGATGCCAGGAGAACCAGGAGCTAAAGTAATACTCTGTTCATTATAAATTTTTTACACTTTTTTAAAAATAGGTTTTGTAATAAATTCATGTTTTTGATTTTTATTAATAAGTAAATCTTTTTCTTCTAGGGTCCAATTGGTCCGCCAGGACAAAAAGGAGAGGCTGGTAAATTAGGATACAAGGTCATTTGATTATTCTTCAATGATAATTTTACAGAAATTTAAATTGAACAAAATTTCAATTTTGTTTCAATTTTTTTCGATATACATTTGTGTTCTGTTTGTTTATCTGTCTATTATGAAATTTGTTTTTTGAAGTATCTTTATTTAATGGCTATTAGTTTTTTTTATATACATAAATCTTTGTTTATAATATTTTAGGGTGAAAAAGGTCTTACTGGTGAAAAAGGACAACCTGGATTAAATGGACAAAAAGTAATTATAAGCTTCAAGTTTATTGTTGTTGCAGTGAAAAATAGTTCATGTATTTACACTGCTATTTTATGTACAAATCAACTGTTGCACATTTTTTATTTGTTTTTAATTTTGGTAGGGTGTTGATGGTCCTGCTGGTGCTCCTGGTATCGATGGCCTGCCTGGATCTACTGTATGTTTTTGTTGAAACTCTCAGCTTAATATATTTCATATAGTTTCATATATGTGTTACTTTTATCAAAAAAACAATTTTTAAACACATTTTTCAATTAATAAGTGACTTTGTAATGCATTTTATTTATTTATATTAAGAATTATAATATATATTTTTTTGTTTATTTATATTTTTCTTATTTATTTGTCAATTATTTGATTGATTATGTTTTAAATGATTTAAATAATGATTAAATGTTTTAAATAGGGACCACAAGGTTTACCTGGAAATGATGGAGAAAAAGGGGAAAAGGGATCTCCGGTTAATTTTATTTTTTATTTAAAATTTTTCTTTTTACTTATACAGTTTTTAAAACAAATTGTTTTTTTTATATTTCATTTATTCAATCATATTCAAAAATAACTTTTTTGTTTTTATTGTTAAAACAAAATTTTGTGCAAATTTATTAACAATTATGAGTGTTTTTTTTCAGGGTAGAAATGGAGTTGATGGAAAAAATGGATCTCCAGGAGCTCCTGGTTTAGAGGTTTAGAAAATTGCAAGTTTATTGTATCAGAGTTGTCATAAGAATGGAACCCAATCCCTTTCTTATAACTCATTCTGATTCAATGCATTTTGCATTCAATTTTTCGTCAATGTATTTTGCATTCTCAGTTTTATAATTTTTTAAGTTAACATGAATTAATATAAAAGTTACTAATAAATTTTTTCAATGATTTTGTTTAGGGTTTACCAGGGCTTAAAGGTGAGCCTGGGCGACCTGGAAATGATGGAATACCTGTATGATTATGTATTTTAGTTTTACTTTTTACATACACCATTTGCCATACATGCTCTACACACCATATACACACCATAGCACCATATGCACCATAGATTTTACATAAATCACACACTATCTGTACTATACATGTAACAGATGTTACATGTGTAATACTATAGTTTATGTTTTATATTTTCAATGTAATATTTTTATGCATGCCAATACATCTCTTCTTTAAAACTTTATATACCTGTATATACCTGTATATGTGTAAGTTTTGATTTTTTAATCAGGGCAGTATTGGACCACCAGGAGAAACTGGATTGATGGGACCACCAGGACAAAAGGTTTTTACTTGCAGAATTTGTTTCGAGTTTTTGTTATTGTTTATTACTTGTTTGTTATTTTTTAATTAAAACTACATTTATTTTCATTTATTTAAAAATAAAACAAAAAACAACTAAAAGAGTAAAATTTATTTATAGGGAGAAGTTGGGAAACAAGGATTGCCTGGTTTCCTTGGTCCTCGTGGACCCCCTGTGAGTATAAAAATACTATGCTTTTAAGAAACTTTAAACAGCAATAGATTGCATTCTTCTTGCTATTTTTTAAACTTATTTTAAAGTTCTGATTGATTTCTCTTAAACATGTTTTTTTTTATAGGGTCCAATTGGTAAATGTTTATCTCAAGTAGATCTGAAAAGTTCAGTAAGTTTTTTGAGTTTTACAACACCACATAATTTTATTTTATTGCAGAAAAATAAATTTAATAAATATTTTTAATTGGTTTTTCAAAATTTTTTTTGTATATATGTTTAATAGTTTCACAGCCCTCGTAATCAAGGAAGCCCTAACTGCAAAAAAAATTTTTTTTTTTTTTTTTTTGTAAAATGAAAAAAACTGTCTGTGTGTAGAGTAAATGTATCTTAGTAAATGTTATATGTACTTTAATAAATATTAATAAATATTATATGTACTTTGATAAATATTAATAAATGTTATATGTACCTTACCAACAAGTAAAATTTTATTTATATTTTTTAGATTATTATACTTTGAGTATTTTAAGATTTAGTACATCTAATATTAAACTTTCTAGATAGCATCTAACTTTCATTTACATGACATCCAACTCTCATCTAGATAGCATCTAATCTTATACACCAAAGTCCTATGTTTTTAACTAAAATGTTGTAATACTTGAATAATATTTATCATTAACTTGAATCATTACTTTATCAAACTTGATTTTGTCTAGAGCTCTCCATATTTACTAAGTTTAGAAACAACAACTCATGCTTTAGTCCAAGTTGCCAAGAAAAATGTCTTTACAACACTTTTTGATGGTTTATGAGAAAATAGTCAAAGCAATTTTTATATCTTTACAATTACTTAAAACAATGTCATTCTGAATCAGCCATTTGCCAGAATAGTTGGTTAAACTGTATAATGGTGTTTCTATGTATAATGGTGTTTCTATGGTGATCTTAATTAATTGCAATGGTGTTTCTACATGAGGCTTCTTATGTTTGGTCTTATGTTTTTTATAAAATTTTAAGTTTATCCTTATAACTTTTTTTCTTTCTGTATGGGCAAAGTTTTATAAGTATGCTTGCAAATGTGTAACATATGTATCATCAGTCTGTATTAGATGCTAATAACACATGCATCATATGATGACATGTATCAGATATCATCATGCTGATAACATGTGTCAGATATCATCAGTCTGTATTACAATATGATTATACTTTTTAAGAAAAGGACAAAAGTTTGCTCCATATTTATTTTAATGTGAAAGTTTTTGTTTAATCGTAGTAATAAATTTAGTAAATCATTTAGTGACTTTAAGTTGTCCAGAAATAGTGAACAGATTTTCTGCCAAGAAAGCAAAAAAAGCAGCAACAAAAAAAGTTAATTATAATACTGTTTTTTTTTAATTACTTCAACATTTACTATATTCCAAAAATAGTTATTAACATTTGGATTTCTGTTTGTTTTGTTTATTTAGTAAGTAAGATCAGGTTATCCTGCTACTATAACGTAAGTCCTGCTAACAATAACGTAAGTGCTACTACGACGTAAGTCAGATCAGGTTATCCTGCTACTGGTAACATGTAACCCGGTACAATCTGTTTCATGTCCTGCTGCCTTGTAGGATACGTCTTTTTAGGCAAAGGCTAGGAGATAGTGTCTCGATAAAAATACTCATCTTGGGCAGATGTTAAATGCAACCGGCTACTGTCTTGTAGAAGGCCTCCTAGGCAAAGACTTAAGGGGTTAACAGATTCTATCTGTTGACCAGCCTCACACCTCTTTTTCATCTATTAGGCTGGCGCAGATGTATTTTTAATACATTGTTTCCAGTTTAGGATGTTGAATGCTGGATCTTCTTGACTCAATGCATGGGTTTTACTTGTGTCTCTGTTTTTTATGACTAGGCAACTTATTCTATTATCTCCTAATGAGGGTACAGCTCTAAAACTCAGTTTTATGGTTCTGAGGCCGGCTGGTAGTCAGGTTTCCCGAACTCTGTGGTAGCTCTTAGAGAGGCTGATTCCATCAACAACTGAAAAATATCAAAGTATTAACAGTGCCATGTTGCGCATGGATGGTGTCCCTGTTTGTACTTTTGGTGTGCATTGTGGAGGCCACATTTGGAGCCCTTTGTTATGGCTTAGGGTTTATTAGTAGTAATTAGACAATTGCTTGGGCTATTAAACAGTGTTCTGAGTACTATCTATGCTTTGAGTCAAGTTCTTCAATCTTATTTAGAAATGAATAAAATACCAAAAACTATAAAGCACAAAAAACCATCATCATCACCAAGTTCTTTAAACCTATCATTCACTAATATTCGTGGTCTTCGAAGTAACTTTTCTTCTGCTGAGTCTTATCTCTTGCAAAGTTCACCAGACCTACTTGCTCTTTGTGAGACTAACTTGAGTTCAGCTGTCTCATCTTGTGATCTTAGTGTTGATGGTTATCTTCCTTTAATTTGCAAAGACTCCAATAGTCACATGCTTGGCCTGGGCATTTAAATTCGTAAGAATTCACCCATTTGTCGTGAAACTAGATTTGAATCCACAGACTATTCTTTTATGTGCTTTCGTTTAGCACCACTTCACTCTATTGCCTTTCTATATGTTCTATATCGCTCTCCTTCATCTCAAGGCTGCACTCTTTTTTGATGTTATTTCTGATCATATTGACCAAGCCCTCTCTCTTTATCCATCAGCTAATATAGTTGTTGTCGGTGACTTTAATGTTCACCACTCTGAATGGCTTGGCTCTAGTGTCAGTGATTGGGCAGGCATTAAAGCCCACAACTTTTGCCTTTCTCAATCCCTAACTCAAATAGTCAACTTTCCAACTCACTTTCCAGACAACCCGAACCATTTACCTTCTCTACTCGACTTATATCTTGTTTCTGATCCTAGTCAGTGCTCAGTTTCTCCACATTCACCCTTAGGTGCTTCTGATCACAGTTTGATCTCTCTAAAACTAATATCTCATTCTTCTTCAGCACCTGAATCCCCCTATTATCAGACCTCTTACAACTACAGTAAAGCTGACTGGGATTCTTTCTGTGATTTTCTTCGTGATGGCCCTTAGGTAGAAATCTTTGTCTTTCTGTCGACAAATGTGCTTCTTACATAACTTCGTGGATTCAGGCTGGCATGGAATCTTTTGTTCCCTCTCGACGATTCCAGGTCAAGCCTTAGTCTCCTCCATGGTTTTCTTCACACTGTGCTGCTGCGATTGCCGATCGAAACCGTTACTCCCATATTTATCAGCAAAACAATTCTCCAGAAGACAGACGTCTGTTTATTACTGCTAGAAACAATTGTAGAAAACTTTTGTCTAACGCCAAAACCCGCTATTCTTAGGTCATGAAATCTTGTATCTCATCTCAAAAATTAGGCTCTCGTGACTTCTGGAGAATCTTTAATAATAATAATAATAAGGGCAAATCTTTAATTCCACCTCTCTTGTATGGTTCAGACTTTGTCACCTCACCTAAAGACAAAGCTGAATTGTTTGCTAAAAACTTTTCATCAATATCATCTCTTGATTCCACTAGTTGCGTTCTACCTGATATTGCCAACAAACAGGTTGATCCATTGCTTGACATTTGTATCACTCCAGCTTCTGTATCTAAAGTGATTTCCTGCCTAGACTCTTCTACAGCTTGTGGCCCGGACAGCATACCTGTTATAGTCTTGCAGAAGTGTTCTCTGGAGCTGTCGTCTATACTCTCAAAACTATTCAACAAGTGCTTATCAGAGTCTTGTTTTCCAGCCTGCTGGAAAACAAGACTCTGATAAAGAGTCTTGTTTTCCATTAAAAATTCTGGAGAGCAATCTGATTCGTCTAACTACCGTCCCACTAGTCTTCTTCCTATAATAAGCAAGGTTTTTGAGTCTTTAATTAACAAACACCTTATTTCTCATCTTGAATCTAATAACTTACTTTCTGACCATCAATATGGATTTCGATCTTCTCGTTCTACAGCTGATTTGCTAACAGTAATAACTGATATGTTTTATCGTGCATTCGATAAAGGTGGAGAGGTTAAGGCCATTGCTTTTGACATTTCAAAAGCTTTTGATAAAGTTTGGCATGCTGGTCTTCTCTATAAGCTTTCTTCTTATGGTGTATCTGGCAACATCTTTAGGATTATTGAATCCTTCTTTTCCAATCGTAGTATAAAAGCTGTCCTCGATAGACAGCACTCTTCTTCTTATTCTGTAACTTCAGGGGTTTCTCAAGGTTCTATCCTGGGCCCTATACTCTTTTTAATTTACATTAACGATCTTCCCGATATTCTCACATCTAAGGTGGCATTGTTTGCAGATGATAGTACCATTTATTCTTGTCGTGATAAGAAACCAACAACCTCTGATTGCTTGGAGGGGGCATTTGAGCTTGAAAAGGATCTCACTTCTGCTACAGCATGGGGCTCACAGTGGCTAGTGAACTTTAATTCAAATATAACTCAATTTTTTTCAGCCAATTGTTATTGCAATAATTTAGATCTTCCTATATTTATGAACGGTTATGTACTCAATGAGTCATCTACTCTTCATCTTCTAGGATTAACTCTTACTTCCATCTTTCTTGGAAACCATATTTCAAATCAGTTGCAAAATTAGCATCTGCTAAGGTTGCATCTCTTTATCGAGCTCGTCACTTTCTTACTTCAGATTCTATTCTCTATCTTTATAAATCTCAAATCCGGCCTTGTATGGAATACTGTTGCCATATCTGGGGCGATTCTTTCAATGATGCCCTTTCTCTTTTAAACTAGGTGCAAAAACGCATTATAAACATAGTTGAACATGCTCTTGCAGCCAACCTCCAACCATTGTCACATCGTCGTAATGTTGCTTCTCTTTCTCTTTTCTACAAATACTATAATGGGCACTGCTCTAAAGAGCTAGCGTCTCTTGTGCCGTCTACTAAAGTTCATTCTCGTGTTACTCGTCATTCAATTAAGTCTCATCCTTTTTCTGTGACTGTTCCTAAGTGCTCTACAATCTTCATCTTTTTTCTTTCAGTAACTTCCAACTTTAATTAGTGGCTGCCTGCAGCCTTGTTGGAAGCGAAGATGTTTAAAAAAAAACAACAACTTTGGATCAGTTTTTTGAAAGGATGACGGGCTGTTATGCATTCCTTATTTTTTTTACCTTTACAGTCTTTTTGCATGTGACAAAACTGGTTTTTGAACATCTTTTGAGCAACATGTTCAATCTCTAAATGTTTGATGGGATCGAATTAATGCTTTAAAAATTATTTTTGAATATTCTACTACACAGATTCTCTAAGTTGTTGTCTTAATGTTTGATGGGATTAAGTAAATGCTTTACTAAAATGTCTAAATGATCAGCAGCACTGGTTGGGGGTCATCCATAATTTGTCATGCTATTTGGGGGGAGGGGGGTTGGTGGTTTTGTGATGACTCATACAAAACTTGCTACGTAAGTGTTACGATTTTATGATGATAGGGGAAGGTCATAAACAGTTGAATATTGCGTTATGTAATTTATGAACAACCCCTTGACTGTTCCATGGAGTTGATGCAAAATAAATTTTGATTAACATATTCAAGTTCAGTCTTAAATTTTTTTTCTGGTCTCTGGTGTGTAGTAGTCTGGTGTCTAGGAGCTCTTAAAGTGTTGCTATAGAAATAAAAATTCTTAAAATTTAATTCATGGAACTTATTATTTTTTAGTTAAGAGTCATGGAGTCTTTAGCTTTAAAAATTGATTGTTCTTTTAACCAGAGTTGTTACGACATAATATGTCTGGCAGATCTGTCGACATATTTTCAGACATACTTTCTGCCGACATAAAATATGCCCCACATATTTTCGATTGACATATTTTGACATAGTTTTATGTCTGAATTATTTTCTGCTGACATAAAATATGTCAGACATATTTTCTATCGACATATTTTGACATAATTTTATGTCTGAATTATTTTCTGCTGACATAAAATATGTCAGACATATTTTCTGTCGACATATTTTGACATAATTTTATGTCTGAATTATTTTCTGCTGACATAAAATATGTCAGACATATTTTTTGTCGACATATTTTGACATAATTTTATGTCTGAATTATTTTCTGCTGACATAAAATATGTCAGACATATTTTCTATCGATATATTTTGACATATTTTTATGTCTGAATTATTTTCTGCTGACATAAAATATGTAAGATATATTTTCTATGGACATATTTTGACATAATTTTATATCTGAATTATTTGCTGTTTGATATTCTTGAAGAAAAAATCAATCTAACAAATTTATTGCGCATTTCAACTTAATTTACAGAGTTAAGTAAAAATAGTTTAACAAATTTGTTGCTAATTAATACTATCAAATACTATCAAATACTATTAAAATTAGGGGTATTTGGGGTAAAGTCCCTAATATTGTCGAAAAAAAAGTTGTTCAAAAGTATGTCAACTTGGGTCTCAAAAAAAGCGTATTTTAGAAGATAGTATAGAGATTTTAGAAAATATAAAAATTTTTCCTTAAAATTTTTTGGCAAATAAATTATTTGAAAAAATGCTAAAGACTCTTAAAAAAATGTCAACAAAATGTTTTTCAGCAATAATACAAAAAATACTTATTTTTATTACAAACGAATAACATCTTTAAAATCTCTATGAAAATACGCTTCTTTTGAGACTCAGGTTGACATACTTTTGAACAACTTTTTTTTCGACAATATTAGGGACTTTACCCCAAATACCCCTAATTTTAATAGTATTTGATAGTATTTGATAGTATTAATTAGTATGGATTAGTATTGGCGATTTCCCTTATTAGAATGTAAAAACCATCTCAAGCTGAGTTTTTATTACTGAAAATGGTTTTTATTAATATGACTAAACTTAAAATTATTCTCTTGATTAAAATAATATTTAAAAAAAAACATTTTTAGTTATTTTTAACTAATAGTTGATTCATTCAATAAATTATTCGCCATTTTTGACTTTAAATCGTAAGGAAAACGAAAAAAAATAATTATTCCAATATATATTTCACTCAAAACATTTTATGCAAGTTTATGGCAGTTAATTATGCTGTTATAATGCAATTGTCAATTATTTTTTTGTTAAATAAATCATAACTATTATAACTAAAAGTATATTATTCGTAATTAGTTATAAATTATTACCGGTTAGTCTTCTTAATATGAATTTAATGAGCTGAATATAACTTATGTGAAACATTTCAAATTCTTCAGCTTAAATGAATTTAATTTGGCACGAATTTTTTGAAATTCTGTGAACCATTTTTTTGAAATCTTTTGAATTCAGTTTTTCATAATGAAATCTATTTCAGGATCAACTAATAATTAAAAATAACTGTAAAAGTTTTTTTTTTATTATTATTTTAATCAAAAAAATATTTTAAGTTTAGTCATACTAATTAAAACCACTTTCAGTAATAAAAACTCAGCTTGAGATGGTTTTTACATTCTAATAAGGGAAAGCGCCAATACTAATCAATACTATCAAATACTATCAAATGATGCCTCAATACTAGTCAATATTAGTCAATACTATCAATGTCAATATTAGTCATAATCAATAAATAAGTCATAATCAATAAATAAGTCAATAAATGCCAATATTAGTCAATACTATCAAATGATACATCGCTAAAAAGGGCAGAAAAAGACCTTTATGAAACATCGGATGTTTGCTTATAGGGTTTAAAGTAATAGTTTTATGAAGCATAATTGATTGCAAAGACATAAAATTATGTAAAAATATGTCGACAGAAAATATGTCTGACATATTTCATGTCAGCAGAAAATAATTCAGACATAAAATTATGTCAAAATATGTCGATAGAAAATATGTCTGACATATTTTATGTCAGCAGAAAATAATTCAGACATAAAATTATGTCAAAATATGTCGACAGAAAATATGTCTGACATATTTCATGTCAGCAGAAAATAATTCAGACATAAAATTATGTCAAAATATGTCGATAGAAAATATGTCTGACATATTTTATGTCAGCAGAAAATAATTCAGACATAAAATTATGTTAAAATATGTTGACAGAAAATATGTCTGACATATTTTGTCAGCAGAAAATAATTCAGACATAAAATTATGTCAAAATATGTCGACAGAAAATATGTCTAACATATTTTATGTCAGCATAAAATAATTCAGACATAAAATTATGTCAAAATACGTCGATAGAAAATATGTCTGACATATTTTATGTCAGCAGAAAATAATTCAGACATAAAATTATGTTAAAATATGTTGACAGAAAATATGTCTGACATATTTTATGTCAGCAGAAAATAATTCAGACATAAAATTATGTCAAAATATGTTGATAGAAAATATGTGGGACATATTTTATGTCGGCAGAAAATATGTCTCAGACATATTTGACAGATAACAACCCTGCTTTTAACTTGAAAGTATTGAATTTTTTCCCCAAAGTAGTTATAAGCCTCTTTACATTTTTGGAGCCCATAA